>NW_021703784.1:80425098-80513663 GCF_005190385.1 Monodon monoceros | reverse complement strand
AGTAATCAAGACAGTATGGTAGTGGCACAAAAACAGAAATATAGATCAATGGAACAGGATAGAAAGCCCAGAGATAAACCCATGCACATATGGTCACTTTGCTTTTGGTAAAGGAGGCAAGAATATACAATGGAGAAAATACAGCCTCTTCAATAAGTGGTGCTGGGAAAGCTGGACAGCTACATGTAAAAGAATGAAATTAGAACACTTCCTAACACCATACACAAAAATAAACTCAAAATGGCTTAAAGGCCTAAATGAAGGGCCAGACACTATCAAACTCTTAGAAGAAAACATAGGCAGAACACTCTATGACATAAATCACAGCAAGCTCCTTTTTGACCCAACTCCTAGAGAAATGGAAATAAAAACAAAAATAAACAAATAGGACCTAATGAAACTTCAAAGCTTTTGCACAGCAAAGGAAACCATAAATAAGATGAAAAGACAACCCTCAGAATGGGAGAAAATACTTGCAAATAAAGCAACTGACAAAGGATTCATCTCCAAGATTTACAAGCAGCTCATATAGCTCAATATTTAAAAAAACCAAACAACCCAATCCAAAAATGGGCAGAAGACCTAAATAGCCATTTCTCCAAAGAAGATATACATATTACTAACAAACACATGAAAGAATGCTCAACATCATTAATCATTAGAGAAATGCAAATCAAAACTACCATGAGATACCATCTCACACCAGTCAGAATGGCCATCATGAAAAATATCTACAAGCAATAAATGCTGGAGAGGGTGTGGAGAAAAGGGAATCCTCTTGTACTGTTGGTGGGAATGTAAATTGATACAGCCACTGTGGAGAACAGTATGGAGGTTCCTTAAAAAACTAAAAATAGAACTACCATACTACTCAGCAATCCCATTACTGGGCATATACCCTGAGAAAACCATAATTCAAAGAGTCATGTACCACAATGTTCACTGCAGCTCTTTTTACAATAACCAGGACATGGAAGCAACCTAGGTGTCCATTGACAGACGAATGGATAAAGAAGATGTGGCATATATATACAATGGAATATTACTCAGCCATAAAAAGAAATGAAATTGAGTTATTTGTAGTGAGGTGGATGGACCTAGAGTCTGTTCAAACAGAGTGAAGTAAGTCAGAACGAGAAAAACAAATTCTGTATGCTAAGACATATATATGGAATCTAAAAAAAAAAAAAAAAAGATCATGAAGTACCTAGGGGCAGGTCGGGAATAAAGTCATAGACCTACTAGAGCATGGACTTGAGGATATGGGGAGGGGGAAGGGTAAGCTGTGACAAAGTGAGAGAGTGGCATGGACATATATATACTACCAAATGTAAAATAGATAGCTAGTGGGAAGCAGCCACATAGCACCGGGAGATTAGCTCGGTGCTTTGTGACCACCCAGAGGGCTGGGATAGGGAGTGTGGGAGGGAGGGAGATGCAAGAGGGAAGAGATATGGGGATATATGTATATGTATAGCTGATTCACTTTGTTATAAAGCAGAAACTAACACAACATTGTAAAGCAATTATACTCCAATAAAGATGTTAAAAATAAATAAATTATCTTTAAAAGAAAAAGTTAATAATGTGCAATAGTAATGTTTTATTTAAATACTTGTGTGATACCTGAGTGCACAAGTTATTTCAACATTAATTTAGTTTGACCAAGGTGGAGGCACTCTCTGTAAGGCTGTTTTAATATGTATACCTTTGTGCCTAAATTGCATTGAATTAAAAGTAACTGATATAAAAAAAAATTTAAGAGAGGCAAAAATTAGACTAATCACATGGTGTCTGTTAGTGTTTGCCTCAGAATCCCACCATGATGATTTCAGAAATGCTAAGTTACTCAGATGAATGAAACTGAAAATACATGGTGTATTAATTTTGCAGGGCTGCTATAAAAAGCACCGTAAACCGGCTGGCTTAAAACAGCAGGAATTTTTTCTCTCTCAGTCCTGGAGGCCAGAAGTCTGAAATCAAGGTGTTCCCCAGTGCTGTGTTCCATCCAGATCCTCTATGGGAATATTCTTCCTTGCCTCTTCCATCTTCTGGTACCCAGACACTCCTTGATTCGTGGCAGCATAACTCCAGTCTCTGCCTCCATCTTCACATGGCCACCTCCCTCCGTGTCTGAGTCTTCACATGGCATTGTCCTCTGTGTGTGTCTGGGTTCAAATTTCTCCGTTCTAATAAGGACACCAATCATACTGGATTAGAGCTCATCCTAATGACCTAATATTAATTTGATTACATCTACAGAGACCTTATTTCCAAATAAGGTCACATTTACAGTACCAAGGGTTAGGACTTCAAGGTACTTTTTGCAAGGGGACATCATTCAACCTGTAACACATAGCATGGTAGTTATCAATTTATTCCCTCACAGTGCCAGATCCACCATTCATTGCCTGGCTCCTGCCTTGGGCAGCTTCACAGCAGAGTACTGCCAGTGGGCACCTTCTTGTGAATGGTTTCCTTGAGCATATTCCTTGTGAGTGGCTTTTTAGTGAAGTGTTGTCAACTAGGCACCTCCCTGTGGATGGCTTCCCCGCGTGCTCCAAAGGCACATTAACAGTGACTCCTACTGGTGCACTCCCTCGGGGACTTCTTCAACATCCAGTGAGCCACAGCTGTGCCCTCAATGTGCTCTGGATCTCAACGTTGGGTCAGGCCTCCTCGTTGGGCATTCTGTCTCAGGTCTGGGAGTAGTGGGCTCCCTGTATCTGCTATTCATGTATTCTTTAGTGTTTTGTTTAATTCTTACTAACCAGTTTCCTGTCACTATAATCCTCTGTTACTAATCATTTATATCAAACTTTCCTGTTCAAAATACTACATGGTTTCTATCTCCTTATTAGACCCTGACTAATAAACATGGTACCTTTATTTCTGTAGTGTTCTAGAAGTTGAGCTGTTATTCCATGGCAACCCTCATCATTTTAACAGTTTCGAGCATTTTATACAATTTAAGTTTAAAAATTATCATAACAGCATTTCCCTGAGTACTTAAAATCCCAACCCCATTCACTAACTCGATCAGGACTATACACTTTCAGCTCTGTTCCTAAGCAGACATTTTGACATAGTCATCAAATGTCAAAGCATTTTAATAATTACCTTTAACTTCATTCTGAGATTCATCCCAGCTTTCTCCTTATCTCATTTCTGACCCCACTACATTACCCACTCAGAGTGAGGTTCTAGGTTGTTGGAGAGGGAGCTTGTACATCTTGGTAAAAAAAAAAAAAAAAAAAAGGAATTTTGAGACTGTATCAAAATATCTCTGCAGCTCCTTGGCCTGTACCTGCACATGAGGACTTGGTTCTGAGACATACCTAAATAGAGCTGACTCCTATTGCCCAAGAACATAATTATGTCTTATGTAAGTATTGCCCTTCCCACCAACAGACATAGAAGAGCAGGACCAAGGTTTAAGTGTATTCTTTTCTCTCTCAAAATTCAGGTACCTAAACATCCATTTCTACTCTGCTGTCCTTTTTACCTCTCCTTTTCTTGCAACTTATAATTTTCTAATTTTTCACAACACTTCTATTGTGAGCTAGCAAATAATGTATACTTTTGGGTTTCAAACACAAATTGTTTTTAAGAGACATTTGATTCTAAAATTTTTAATGTTCTGTTCACAAACACGATTGCTGATTTTTTTAAGTTACAGTTCTTCTAGATTCAAAGAGCAAAACTATTTATTAATGAGGCATTTCACTCTTTTAGAGGTTTAGAAATTTTGATTAGATCTAAATTTAGTCATCCAAAACTATATCCATCTAGTTAAGGCTAAAATGGAGTATAATTTGATAATTATTTGCTGCTGGATCATAATGGAGCTCATTCCATTCATTAAAAAAGACAGAATTACTGTGTTAGGATATTAATAACTAATCATGGCTCCACCACTTATTTGCTGTGTGGCCTTGGGCAAGTCATTTAACCTTTCCAAGCTTCACATTATTTGTCTGCAAAATATAGCTATAATACTAGTATTTTAAGTATTAGGCACAGATTCTGGCCTATCGATAGACACTGGCATATCAATTCTGGCTAAGCGACCATTTGTAACTATTAATGATAATAATAATGAACAAATTTAAATACAGTATTGCATTTTGTTATATTGTATTTACTTGGATACTATTTTTCTTTTGTTTTATTTTTAAAGTTAACCATTTCTCAATTCATTTGCAAAAGACATTACTTTTTTTATACAATTCACCAGTTTCAGCTAAATTAAAGATTTAAATTTAAACATGGAACCATAAAAATATCTAGAAGAAACCATGAATTAAAGCATCTAACCCAGAGTAGTGGTGAGTAGACATCTTTATGTGCATGCAAACAAGGATAGAATCCATAAAGGAAAAGACTAATGGCTTTGAGTATATAAAAAATTTAAAACCTTCTAAATCTAAAATAGCATTAGCAAAAGAGAATAGAAAAATATGAAAAACAGGGAAAAATCTTTGCAATATAAAAGTCAGAGAATGGGATAATACTTTTAATATATAATAAGCCTGATATAGCAATAGAAAAGGATAAACACGTCAATAGAAAAATGAGCAAAAGACATGAAAAGGAAATACATGACAGAAGAAAAATTAAAAGAGCCAAACCAAATTAAAAAGTTCAGCTCCACTAGGAATTAAATAAATGTAAGCAATGGATAGTATTTTCTCTCTATTAATTATGGGGAAATACAAAACTAGGAATATCCAATGTTGATGAAGATGTGAGAAAACAAACATACTCATTCCTTTCTTTGTATTTGTTTTTTGGGTTTTTTTTGTATTTTATTGGTATTAGTTATCTACTGCTGTGTAACAAATTACCTCCAAACATAGTAACTTAAAACAACAAACATTTATTATCTCACAGCTTCTGTGGTGAATCTGGGAGTGGTTTAGTTGGGTAGTTCTAACTCAGAGTCTCTCATGAGGCTGCAGTCAAGGTGTCAGTGGAGGCTACAGTTATCTGAGGTTTGACTAGGCTGGAAAATCTGCTTCTCAGCACACTTATGTTGTCCAGAGGCTTCAGTTCCTTGGCACATGGCTTCTCTATAGTGCTGTTTACAACATCAGCTAGTGATCCAAGAGAACAAGAGAGGAAGAGAACGAAATGGAAGCTGTACTTTTTCTCATAACCTAATGTCGGAAGTAACCTAATACCACTTCTGCCATCTTCTTTGGTCACATAGGCCTATCCTTGTATAATGTGGGAGGGGACTACACAGGGTATGAATACCAGGAGGCAAGAAACAGTGAGGGCAATCTAGGAGACTGGTACAATGTTTCTAAGGGTCAGTTTGGCAATATTTATCAAAATCTGTAAAAAAAAATACTTATTTCTTTTGACTCAGAAATTCCACTTACAGCAACTTAACCCAAGGAATCAATCAGTGGTGTATACTGTAGTGTATCTTTCAGGATGTTCATTAGAGCATTGTTTATAATAGTGAAAATTGAAAACAGGTTAAGTAACCAACAATGAGACTGTATAGATATATTATGGTATGTCTTTATCATGGATAATATATTGGCATTACAAATAATGGAGAATAATTTATGATAGAGGAAAATGGTAATGTTGTGATTTGAGAAAAATCAGGTAAGAAAACAATATTATTTATTTATTTATATTGTATCAAATATGAGTGTGTGTGTGTGGAAAACAAAACTGGAAGTTTATACATAGGACAGGTGGTAGGAGAATGGATAATTATTTTCTTCGAGTTTTTCTATATTTTCTGTTTTCCATAAAAAGCATTTATAATGAGGAAAAAAAAAGGAAACACTTTAAAAAACTATGCCTGATCATGTGCTGACCAGAGGAGGTAGCGTTTAAAACATTCCAGGTGTAAAGAAGATGTGGTACATATATACAATGGAATATTACTCAGCCATATAAAAGAATGAAAATAATGCAGCAACATGGATGGACCTAGAGAGTACCATACTAAGTGAAGTAAGTCAGACAGAGAAAGGCAAATACCATATGATGCTGCTTATATGTGGAATCTAAAAAAGGTACAAATGAACTTACGTACAAAACAGAAGTAGAGTCACAGATGTAGAAAACAAACTTATGGTTACCAGGGGAGGGAGGGGATGGATAAATTGGGAGATTGGGATTGACATATACACACTACTCTATATAAAAGAGATAACTAATAAGGGCCTACTGTATAGCACAGGGAACTCTACTCAATACTCTGTAATGACCCATAAGGAAAAAAATCTAACTAAGAGTGGATATATGTACATGTATATGTATAACTGATTCACTTTGCTGTACAGCAGAAACTAACACAACATTATAAATCAACTATACTCCAATAAAAATTTAAAAATAAATAAATAAAGCATTCCAGGTGACAGTCTGCTGACCTACCGCTATATTTCCAATGAGGACATAAATATTCCTGTGGAGCCCCAAGTTAGGTCAAATTTGTGGCCTTTCTTATGTACGTGGAGGGAATATCTTGGGAGTGATAAAGATGATTTCCCAACCCTATTAGCTTGAAAAAAATCTCATAAATGAATGGGATCCTTTTTAGCAGCTAGAGACTTGCCATTGTATCCTGAGGCTGAATTTTGGTCAGTGTGAAATTCTGAGCCAGTTCTTATGCAGTCTTCAATAGGACACTTCTCCCTCAAGGAAGTGGAACTTACATTCCTAAAGCTGGTAAATAGCACAGCTAGAATTTGAAACAAGCTTAGGACTGTAGGATGTTAATCAATATGTACTGGGGGTACTATTTAAAGTTTTTGAAGTGGGAATGATGTAATCAAAGGTGTATTTTATTACAAATTATCTTGAGGTGGTAAAAAGTGGATTAGAATGAGAAGAATGCAGTGAAGCCCAAAGGGCTGATGGACTTGGAAAATAATGAGGGTTAATACATTAAAGGTCAAGTTAGGGTGATGTGCAGATGCACCAGAAGGGAGGAAAAGTCAAAAGATTAGGCTGTTGACTTCCTAGAAGACAAGATTAGAATTCCAGATTTTGGAGGAGGGAGTTGTTTATACTGGTGGTCTGATGATTGAGCTAGTAGGTGCCTAGTTAGAGAGCAAGATAACTTGGTCTTGGAGTAGAGAATAATAAAGAACCATGGTATCAAAATGTTTGAATAGCCATCACCTAGGGTTTAGAATGATTCCAAAGGGAAAATGCTAGAACAACTCAAAAATGTCTCCAAATGCATCGTGTTACTTGTGTATGTCTGCCACCTTTGCTAGACTGTCAACTCTAGGAAGCAAAGCCCATGAGTGGTTTTTTTTTTTTCTTTTTTGGCCTCTACTTTTGCTATGTCTGTCAGAATGTTAGACACATCATGGCTCTACCTTTTGAGCCCTTCTTTATCCATCTCATTGGATATATATTAAATTTCCCCATGTTCTAGGTACACATTCTTTCCAGTAAGAGGGCAATACACCTCAAAAATAAACTTATGTAAAATGTCTTTACCTCTATTAGAGGATGTGAAACATGAAAATACTGTCACAATATAAGGGGTTGGAATATATTCAATATTATATCCTACTACTCATGTTCCCTCTCATATTGAAAATACTGTGATCTTTGTTGCTGAATTTTGGCTTTGATACTTTACTGTAGGACCAATGTAAAATAATCTATTTCCCTTTGCCCATCATATTCACTTCTGCTGAATTGTCTTGGATATTTCTAAGACAATAAGAACTGACACAAGAGAAAATAATATAATGAAATAGATGTGACACAGGCTTCAAGGTAAAATAAGAATCCTAATTTTTTTAGATAAACCTTCTTTTTGTAATGTTTTTGGGTTAGCTTAGTGATTCAAAAATCTTTTTCCAAGATTATCTGACTAGTATATACAGTGAAGACACTATTTTAAATTGGGCCTTTTTAAAAAGTATTTTTTAATAAAAGAATAAATGCACATATAGAAATTAATATTTGAAAAAATATACTAATTAGAAGTAAAGTCTCTTTCTCTCAAACTTTAATCCTATTTCTCAGAGTTATTCACTAATAGCAGGTTTTTGAGTATATTCTCAGAAATTATGCCTATATTTCTACATATAGTAGGGTTTCTGCTTAAATAATAAAAGTAGTGTATGTTAGTTATGAAAAAACCCTCCAATAATTCAGAACTGAATAAGCAAAAGTACCTCTTTAACCTATTCCTCAAAGATTATCATTAATTGTTTCTGATTAATTATATATATTATATGTAATCATATATATTAAATCTAATTATGTATGTATATGTATATGTGTATAATTATATATATGTAAAACTTTGTGACCTATCTTTTCCATTCAATAACATATTGTGGCCATCTCTCCATATTGACATCCACATCTACTTTATCTCTTAAAGTTTCCCTGATGATACACACTTAGACAAGTAAGAACCATGCTGCAATGAACAATGTATGTATGTGTATGTTTGTTAAGCCAAAGAAAGTGCATATTAAAATTCTGTTAGTCATTTATTGATTAATTCAACAAAAAATTCTATTTACTGTGCTTTTAATTTGTATTTTTTACCTTTCTTCCTGACTTTTTCTGAATCCCCTCCCTCTTTTTTTCCTCTACTTCTTCATAAGGTATACTGTGTATTTCTATTTTTTTATTGAATCTCTTACATTAAAAAATTGCTTTATTGAAATGTAATTAACATACCATACAATTCACCTATTTGAAGTGTGCCATTCAGTATTTTTCAGTGTATTCACAGGGTTTTGTATCCATTACCACAACCTAATTTTAGAACATTCATCTTTAGTTATACATTTTCTAACAAAGTTTAAAGTTATTTAATATCTCTTTTTCTAGAATAATATAAGGACCTTAGTACTCTTTAATTATCCACTGGACACCTCCCCATATTTTTTGTTAAAACTTTAGTTCCACACTTTAAAAAAGAAGTTTATATAATACTTGAGGCAGCATTTCTAGGATTAACTAGTAAACAAGCTGGAGGGGCAAGTTGCTTTAACCTCCCTGTGTTTGTTTCCTCCTCTTTAAAATGGGAACAGTAGTCATACCTGTTTCAAAGGGCTGTTGTAAGGATTAAAATGTAAATATGTTGTTATGTGGGAAATTACTTTGATGCAATAGTAAACTCCAAGTATGCTCCTAGATAGGCTATCCTTGAGTTCATAGAACAGAAAGGTGCACAGACCAAATTAAAATATTCAAATCACAATTTTTTAAATCAATTTAAAACACAAAATAAAATGTATGGGAAGAGAGATGGGTTAGATTAACATGCTTAAAGCACAATGGGTTGAAAGGCTACATTACCTGAATCTCTGCAGTATCGACTTGTCCTCTTTCTGTGTTGCATCACCCTTCCCTGCTGCTGATGTCATTACAAGGACCAGAGTTGAAATTTGAGCAAGAGGGTCTAACAGATGAAATGTGTGTGAAGCAATGATGCACACTTGCTCCAGGACAGAGCTGGTTGCAAGTACACTTGGCCAAAGCTGTGCTCCCCAGGTAGCCTATGGGCAGCTGTGGATTTTATCCAGCAGAGGATCCAAAATGAGAGTCAGCAATGGGTGGCCAGTTAAAGATCTCATGATTATTGTGTCTCATGTGCTTAATTTATATGTAGTGTATCATAAATATTTGTTGTTTTGCTTGTTATTTGGTAAGTCATAACTATTTCGTCTTTCTACCCCTTTCTATCTATGTTCATAGACATATGCTCTAATCACTTTCTGTCTGACACTTCTCAGGTTACTAACTTGCTTATCTATGCTTAATGCAGCTAATGAATCTCATTCATCCTATTTGTTTTCTTGTCTTCTGTGGCAGAATTGAATATTCCCAAAAAATAGAGCAACTGCACGTTACACGTACATAATGTGTTTACAATACCTTTTATGTGGAAATAACTCAATAAATGTTAGACATTGTTATCAGTATATAAGATGGCTTGAATATTTAGCAACCTAGTTAAACTTGAGCAGATCAAACAACAAATTAGAAATCTTCATATGAAAGTGATTTGGCTTGATTTTGATCTGAAATTGACAATAAAGTATAAAGCTCATTAGCCAGACCTTTTTCCTATTAATCTAATTTATCTTCCCATCATTCCAGTTGTATAGATTTTTTGCTGTTGCTTATAAGGCTGGTACTACTTTCAATTTTTTTTTTTCCTTTCCTACAGGCTTATCCTCAGTTTGTCCTGACCTACCTAGAGGAGCTAAACGCACATGACGTGACCCAGACAGAGTATCACCTTCACCATGGTGCCTGGACCACAGCTCATCAGGAACATGGCAGCAGCTTGGCAGAAGAGGTCAGTGTAGTGAGCCAGAGGCAAGACAGAAATAGATCTCTATGATATATTCTGAAAAGAGAAAAAATGTTTGGGTTGTTTTCAGGAGGCAAAAACGAATTCACAAATTAGGGTTATTGATATTTAATACATGTTATATAAACATCTATTTTCACATTTATATAAACATTTATATGTATATTTATATAAACATTATTTTATTAAATAGATGGTGACACACTAGCTTTTCTTAGGACTGCCTTCTTTTGTTCTGGCCACATACCAATGGTTTATGTGCTGGATGAAGAAGGCTGAAGGAACCATGAAAAGTGCAATGTTAAATTTTTGGCGTATATAGTTTAGATATTTCCACTCAGTGAAAATTAGCTACGTTATTCCTATATTTCATTTATTAGGTTCTGCAAAAAAGTGCCAGTATCCCTGGTCTGAAGCAGCTGCCAGAGCCTTCAGAGACCCACTTAATGCCAGAAGGTTCTCTTGGGGAGACAGGGGAGCTGACAGTGGCTCTGGTGAAGAAACTGGAAGAGAAACATCCTAAGGCTTCTGCTCAGAGGTAGGGCACTGACAGAATGGAGCTTTATTGCTCAATGACATTCGATGTTTTCCTTCAGTTTCACATAAGATTGATTTCTTGAAGATTATTGAAATATCTCAAAAGCCCTTTGGCTTTCAAGCACAGTAGTTTTCGGGTCACATTTGATGAAGAGAGGTGACATTTATGTGTATTTCATTGAAGATTGATGTACAGTATTGTTTATAAGTATACTTAGGAAGGGTTGCTATCTTGGGATCTCACTAAAATATTCTGGAATAACATAATTAGGGTAAGGTAGTACTGAGCATATATCTAATTGGAGAATACCAAAAGGTCTTAAAGAAGGGCACAGTCATAGACAATCCTTTCTATGTTCCACGAGGAGAATGTTATGTTCAGACCTGGGGATACATGCACAGTAGATGGTCTTAAGTAGTGATAATTTAACAAATTGACATAGTTACATTACTGGAATAAAACTAACATCAATGATTTTGCTAACCAACGGAAGATCATCCTTGGTTGGAAAATGAAAATTATTTCTCTGATGCTCTTTATTTAACTGGAAAACTAAAGTTTATTCTTCTTATTATTTTGTTGGGCTTGGTGTTGTAAATCACAAAGTGACTTTATAAACTGTAATTTTAATATACAATTGTTTGAAATTAACTATTGATTGAAATACTCTTAAAGGAGTAATACAGTTCTTATCATACTCAGTAAAGTTCAAGGTAATTCCTAAGTTTAATATTCTAATGGTACATAAAAATGTCAATTGCATGAAAAAAGAGAAAAAAGGCTCTAAATTTCTTTTTTGTTAAGTTTTTTTTTCTTTATTGAGATATAGTTGACATATAACATTGTGTAAGTTTAAAGTGTGCAATATAACTTTTTATTTCAACTAAAAGCTATCTTATATTCTTAAGTTACATATTTCTCCTTCAGATTTTGATAGGAGGGGAATATATTTTTCCTAATAACAAATGTGACTCTTCAATTTATTTTCTCTCTATATTATTTATCCCTTAAATCCTTTGATTTTGTTGTTTTGAGTAAGCTAGGGCAGAAACAAAACAACAAATTTAGTATCTTACTGTATTATAGTATGGGGGTGTCCTGGAACTGTATGAAAACCAGAGTTCCAGGTCTTCCACCCCTGATAATTGTTTTTCAGTCGTACATAA
The DNA here is from genome assembly GCF_005190385.1 of Monodon monoceros. NCBI lineage: Eukaryota > Metazoa > Chordata > Mammalia > Artiodactyla > Monodontidae > Monodon > Monodon monoceros. The sequence goes on along the minus strand of NW_021703784.1, from coordinate 80,501,626 downwards.
GGTTCTCAACTCTCTGATGCTCCACAACACAATCACAAGGCCACAGCTATGCAGCCAGGCCAGGTCACTAGAATATAAGTCACTTGGGAGCAGTCTTTGAAGTTTTCATGTAAAACACTGGGGTAGCTGAGGAACTCAAATACGGTTTTATGAGGTCGTTGTTGACCTATCTCTCTTGGCTCACTCAGCAGCCATTTGTACTCTATCCTTCTTGAGAGAATGCTGGGGGCTTGTCATTCTCCAGGGTTCTGTTCTAGGAGGCACAGTTTCCTCCTGCTCTCAAATTTCTGAAATCTATATGGGGCTTTTGTGTTTGTCGCATGCTGGCGCTGGTGGGTCACTGTGCCAGAACCCCAGTGATGATCCATCTAGTTCCCTATGACTTCCCCAGACTGGAATTTTTTTCATTTTTATTTTTATTTGTTTATCTTTTTTTTGAGGGTTGAGGGCTTTGGGTAGTTTAGAGATATTTCTAATGTATTCTGTTGTTATCTTCCCTGAAGCAACGTAATCTGATGATGGAACTTTGGAGAAAAGAATATAGTATTAGGAAATGTGAGGCAAAAAAAATCCCAAAACAAAGCTGTTAATATCAGTTAACATACCACAATACTGTTTGAGTTGTTAGAATTAAATGTCTTTAAATTTCAGGAATGTGGTAAACACTCAATAGGTAGAGTTGTGAAAATGTTCTGAAAACTAGTAGGGGTAGAAAAGAGTTTTTAATGGGCGTTGTGTTGATTTGTGATTTTTAGTCAATGGAAATTGACTGGTAAATATAGTTTGGATTTTATTTAATAAGAAATTTCCCAGGGCCCTTTTCTTAGTGCGGTTTCCTCAGGGTTTGTGTCTCAGGCTACAGCAACTTTTCCAGCCGCCTTTTTTTCTCTTAAAGCCACAGGGATTTATCTGCATTCTCTCCACCCACACAATTTACCACAACAGGTGTAATTTCAGTTTCTCTCCTTCTCTTTCTGTTCCTTAACAAAGTTATTTTGAGTAAAGAGTTAGTACTTAGAGCAATTACTTTCCTCCCATTTTGGAAGGAGTTGTTGGACAAAATTAGAACATGGTACTGAACTTGACATATTGACTACTTTGAACCTTAGGTCGTCTTGTTAGGTTTGTATGCTTTCCAAATATAAGAGAATCAGTGCATAATATTATCACAGCTTTTAAAGAAGGCTTCACATTGTCTTGCTTTTATTAATGATAATTTTATGAAATGAAGAGTAAAATCACTGCAAGAAATAAAGAAATAATGTGAAATGATATGAGTTGTGAAAATTGGAAAAAGAAATAGAATTTTAGAATACCAGGGAAAACATTAATGAGCACATAGTCTGAAAAAAAGAATATATAATTGAATAAAAAGATATGAAGATATAAATGTATGTACTTCTTTAGAAGTAGCCAAGGAAGGAGAGAATCAGAAGTAGACAAATTTGTGGAAAGACACAGAGATAGGTAGCTACTGGCAGGTAACAAGTGAAAAGGAAAGATAACATTTGATTATTAATAACATATACTGACTTTGCTTAAGTGCTTTATGTGCGTTATTTTCCAGTAACCTGTGAGAAACTGGGTCCACTTGCCTGCACGCAGTAAAGCCAATCTACTGACACTGGGTTGTGGTGAAGGAAAATGCAGTATTTATTGCAGGGCACCAAGCAAGGAGTCCAGGGCAGCTAGTGCTCAAAACGCCCAATAGGTTTCAGGAAAACATTTTTAAAGGCCAGGTGAGGGAGGGGAGTTGCAGGGTATGTGATCCGCTTGTGCACAATTCTCTGATTGGTTGATGGTGAGGTAACAGGACTGTGTCATATTATCAATCCTCAGGCTTCAGTAGGTCTGGGAGCTACATGCTCATGGTCATCAGGAAGTTAATTTCTTCCATTTGGTGGGGGTTTTAGCATCTGCAAAACAAAAGACAACTCAGGAAATGTGCATCAGATACTATTATCTAGGTACTTCAGAGAAGAACTGAAGCAAGAGGATGTGGGGGGAGGGGTCTGTCACAGGAAGGCCCCATAATGTCCTGCTCCCGTTACAGTATGTAAAACAGAGGTATTAATCTCTGCATTACTGATAAGCAAATTTAGGCACAGAGAGATTAAGTTACTTGGCTAAAACCTTCCAGCTAGTAATTTAAGGCAGGCCTATCTGCAGCTTAAGTGTTATTCTTCGCCTCTATATTGTTCTGCCTTGACCATTCATGTTCTTTTCTTCATGATTATTCCAGATCTTTAGCCTTTCAAATTGGGCCTATTATTTTGACTGGATATCTTAGAAAGGAACCTTTAAATAAGGTGGAAGAGTTTAGAAAGGGAATGATAAAATATAAATCAATATATGCATCTTTCAGTGATGACTAAATAAGAGGTAGCAAATATTAAGGGAGACTGTGAACCCCTGATTTCTTAGTGAATTCAGTAGTCTAGATTTACTGATTTAGAGGCTTGCACTTGACTGGATTTGAGGTTTTTAAAATCCTCTTTCTAATAATATGAATATAAGTTGTCATGATTAACCAAGGTATTTCACACCTTGAATGGTGGTTCAGTTCAGCTTTGTATATACTAAATTTGGTGACAGGTAATAGCTGTCATTTGTTGAATACTTACCATATGCCAACTGCTGTTCTAAGTACTTACTTATTCTTGTAATGATGTGATAGATCGATTTACTTATTGTCATGATAACCTGATGGTGGAGATGGTCTTATAATCCATAAAGGTGTAGCCACTGAGGCTCAGAGTGGTTTCAAGATGTGTCCAGTCATATAGCTAGTTAGTAGGGGAGATGGGATTTGAACCCATATCCACTTGCATCTATAGACAATGTTTTAACCACTGTTTTAGTCCTCATTCCTAGTAGTTTTTATTGTATTAATTTCATAACAGAATGTCATCATATTGAGTAGCCAAATTAAGTCATTACTAAAATTTTATGTGTATTACATCATAAAAGATTTGACTAAACTATTGCCATTTTGATTGGTATATTACTTTGAATTATATCCTTAAAACCTACAGCAATCGTCACAAAGGTCATCTACAGAATCATTTCATTTAATATATTTAAAACACTTGTAGAAAGCATCTAATTGTTTATCTTTTTTTTTCTTTTTTTTTAATGTGGAGAAATTCTTTTTTCCATTGAAGAGAAAGGAAAATCTTTTACTGTGTTAGGTCTTTCATGTAGGGTCCTTAGTACATGATAGGTTATATTTTTTGTTTGCGTAAAATGTTTTTGCTTCCTCTATCAGTGAGATGAAGAAATGTGGTTCTCTTCTTACTTGGATAAAGTGAGTTGTGTGTACATTTAAATCTAAGTTTGGTCTGAAATAAAATAAATGCCATATTCTGGCATCTTTAAGTGTCTGGAATGTGTTTGTTTACATTAGTTTATCCGATGGAGCGCTTTACCCTTATTTAAATTGAATAGGGGGTGGGGAAGGACTGGGACAGCCAACAAAGCACAATGACCCAGCTTGTCACCCAGTGACCTGTGAGAAGGAAATAATGAACTGTGAGTAGCTGTCACCTTAACTGTTTCTGACAGTTTGCCATTGGGCACATCTGTGTTAGTTGCATTGGAAAGGCCTTTGTTCTTTTCCCACTAGTGACTTTGTCCAGCGCTGAGGGGTTTGCTAGCTACTGTACTCCTAACCAGCCCCTTCCTTCCCAGGGAAGTGAGCAGCTGCCACGGATCATATTGACATTTCTCTTCATGACTCAACTTGGCATGTACTTTACTCTTTCCAAAGAGAACATATATTTAAAAGTTCTTTGATTTTTTTCATTAAAAATGTACTTTAATGTCTCATGAGTTTTGATACTAATAAAAAAGCAAGTAATAAGATATGAGTGGTGTTTTTGTAGCTTTATATAGAAAAAGATAGATAGATAACTAACCAGATGGGCAGGTCACCTGAAGGAAACATATCAAAACATTAACAGTTGTTATTGAGTTTAAATTTTTTATTTATTGTTTATTTTAAAAATTTTAATAATTGAATATTATGTTTGCCAGAGGACAAAAATCAACATATGTTATGAAAAGCATTTTTAATATAGATGCTTTATAGGAATACTTAGACTAAAATAGGTAAGAATATGCCCTATTTGGTGCACATATTCCACTGCTACTTTTAAGATGTTTCTAATAATTTAAACTTTAAAATATTGTAATATTTACATTTTAAAGTTAATCTAGTGCATAAAATTATTATAATTATTAGGAAAAGTAATTTGGTAAGAAACAGGTGTTTCTTTCCCAGGGTTTCCTAAAGTATCACTACTATCTCAATCATAACGAAAGCAGAACATTCTGAATAATGTTTATTATACCCTAAGAGAATTGTTTAAATTAAAATCCAAGTTTCATCTATAAAATGTAATTCCTGAATCAGTTTTAAAGCCTATTTACGTTTTTACAACTGCTATAAAATCCATCCTTCTACTATAATTAAGTCTGGCTGCAATCGGCATGGAATAAACCCTGAGCATTTGGTACTCACTTTATTATATTTACCCTTCCAATAGAATATAAATCCAAACTATACTGCATTGGTCAATTTTTTTTAAGGCTTTTTTTCCCCTTGATAGAATAGAAGAAATAAAGCTTGAAAGAAGTGACATGATTTTTACCACATTCAGGGTTTTTCCCTCTTAGTGACAGGTTTGAGATGCGCTAGCTAACAGAACTAGTCTTCTGCTTTTCAGAGAAAGGTAAATTAATAGTAATGAGAAATTCTTTAAGCAGACAAATAATGATCATGTCTATATAATTATAATTTGTAAAAAATATTAAAAATTGAAAGTCATATTCTGATTTTCTTGAGTAGTCAATAGCATACGATTTATTACTCTATTAAATCATTTGTGTAGTTTTGCATATAGTTGATGGTAATCTGTAACCATCTTATTTGATTAGCACATTCTTCTAATGTTGTTTATCACATATCAACACAATTTTTGTAGAGACAGTGAATGCACGAATCGGTTTTGATAATAGCAAACTCTGTCTTTTTAAGCAAAGGGGACTGTTTAAATTGCCACACTCAAATTCTTATTTCTAGAACTCTTACCAATAAAGGCAAATGTAAATATAGTAATTGCCTTTGATAGTCACTAAATCCAATTAAGCTTCCCAGGAATAAAATCTCATATTAGGTTATATTACTGTTCCTCACTGTTGAAATGCTCAGCTTTAAGCATTAGCCTTTAGCTCTTTTATACTATATACAAGAGTATGGTGTTGCATTTAAGAACATGAAATTATTGTGTGTTCCAGAGATGCAGAGGTATGCTTATAATACTTTTTTTTTAATTAGAAAAGTTAATAGCCTGATTTTGGCTGATATTGTTACCTGTTTGCATTTTGGTATACTTAAAAATTAATTCCCACATGTTCTCTGTGAATTAAAGTGAACAAATAATCTAATTGCACCTGCTTTTTTTGAAGCAAAGTCAAAATCAAGCATTCCAAAGGATTAGATTTATATCCATACATGTGTATTAATTCAGAAATTATCAAAGGCTTTCAAATAAGCATTTTATGATGAATTTTTGTTCTCACTGCCATGAGGTACCCAAACCTTCAATTATGCTGCTTAATTTCCATTTAAAAAAATGTTCTACTTATCTTCCTGTTTTATTCAATATTGTCTATAAAGCTATTCAAGGTATGAATAGGAAACTCTGCTCCTACATTCTTCAAACTCATAGCCCTCAAGCTAGAATGTCTGTCTAGCATTATCATAGTGAAACTAGTAGGTAACAAAGTTCTAAATTTGAGTAATGTGGATGGTCAAGGAGGAGACGGGTGGTGGAGGTATTATTAGCTTATAGTATATGGAATTGGATGAGAACAGAGTTCAAGCAGTCAAAGTAACCCATAGGTTAGCTTCCTAACTTGTCTGTTTCCTTCTACCCTTGTCCCCCTACAATCCATTCTCCACGTAATGGCAGAGGGACACCTTCATATTAATAAGTCATATCATGGGAGTCCTCAGCTCCAAATACGCCAATGGCTTTTTATTTCCTTTAGAGTGAGAGCAAAGTCTTTACTATATGCTACATGGTCCTACTTTACAAGGCCCATGGCATCTCCCTGAACACCATTCTCCCCTCCCTTCCTCTGCTCCAGCCAGCCTGGCTTCTTTCAGACTTGCCAAGCATGGTTACACTCTGTCACTCTCTTTCCCTGCTTTATTTTTCTTCAAGGCATTTTTACTTCCTGCCCTATACATATTTATTTACTGTCTGTGTTGTCCCATTAGAATGTAAACTCCATTTCAGCAGGAACTGTTTTTTATTCACATCTGTACCTCCAGAGCCAGAACATATCTTGTACATAGTAGATAATCAATAAAAGGTTGTTGAATGGATGACTGAATGGATGCATGAATGAAGTAGTGTGATTAATGGAAATAAGAAAATAGAGAGGGAGCTAGTCTGAGCATTCATATTTACATTTTAAGACCCTCACTGTCTGCTGGATGACCATAGCCCTAGGACCTACACATGTGTCAGTCCAAAACTGAGCCTATTACAATGGTTTTTCTAACTGATTTCTACATCACTCTTTACTTTCATCCTTTATTAATGTACAGATACTTATTGAGCATTTTCTATATTCTAAGAACTATCCTAGGCACAGGGCATACAATACTGAAAATACAGGCACACTTTCTCACCTCACAGAACTTCCCCTACAGAGTCTAACAGAGAGGAGAGATATTAAACAAATCACTACAATAAAGGGAGGGTGATGAGTATATTATAGGGAGAAAGTAGTTCAGCCTGAACACTCCTCCCTGGTGATATGCTTTTGAAGTATGACTGAACATCTCACTCACAGACTCACAATTCTTCAGCCTTTACCAGTTCCCTACTAAGTTAAGTCTCCTACAGAGCATCAATTGTCAGATGCACCGCACTGTTTTCTTGTCTCAGAACCTCCCTTGTACCTATCCAGGCCCAGGGTGACTGTACTTGGCTCATGCTGGTTTGCTTGACCAAAATGCCCTTATCTCTTTTTTCTTACCTAAAATCCTACCCTCTGCAAGGCCTATTTTCACTGATGGTTTTCAGCCTTTCTTCTTTTCTGATATATACTTTTAAGGATATAAATTTACCTCTAAGCATGGCTTTAGCTTCATTCCACCAATCTTAATGTTATATTTTTGTTATCTTTTCCATTTTGTTATAATTTTTGATCCATGAATTTTGGAAGTATATTTCTTAATGTCCAAATATATGAAACATTTCTGGTTGGTATGTGTATTATTGACGTCTAGATTAATTTCACTGTGGTTGAAGAACATTTTTGGTATGATTTCAGCTCTGACATTTGTTGAGATTTGCTTTATGGCCTACCCAATATTTGGACAGTTTTTATAAGTGATCCATATGTATTTACAAAGAATATGTATTCTTCAATTTGGGGGCACAGTGTTCTATCTATTAGGTCAAGTTTGATAGATGCGTTTTCAATTCTTGGATGTACTTACCGATATTTTAGAGAAATATGGTTAAAGTCTCCTCCTATAATTGTGGATTTGTCTATTTCTCTTTCTATTAGTTTTATGAATTTTCATTTTCTATAATTTGAGGCTATTTATTAGGTGCATGCAATTTTAGAATTGTTACATCTTTTTGATGAATTAAACCTTATGTTATTATGGAATGTTCCTCTTTATCCCTAGTAATTCCTCCTTTTTCTTAACTTAAAGTTTATTTTGGTTTTGTCTCAAATTAAATATAATGACCACAGTTTTTTGGTCAGTGTTTGCTTGATATATTATTGTTTCCTTTAATTTTCAAATTTTATCTTTATATTGAAAGCATATAGGTTTTTTATTGCAGTATAACAATCTATGTCTTTTAATTGAAGTATTTAGTCCATTTACCTATAACATAACTACTGATATTTTGGGATTTAAATCTAACATATTACTATTTGATTTCTATGTGTTCCATCTATTCTATATTCTGTTTTCTCTTTTATTTTTGCGTTTTCTTGGATTTATTGAGTACTTTCCTTATTTCATTCCCTTCCTCCCAATTATCTTGGTAGTTATACTTTCTTTACTATTCTTTTACTGGTTGTTCTAGAGATTATACGTGTTTTCTTGACTTATCAATATCTAATATAAATTAGTGTTTTTACCACTTCTCAGACAATACAAACACCTTAGAACTCTTTCTAAACTCCATTTATATACTTTCTGACTGGATACTGGTGTATGTTTTAATTCTATATGTGTTTCAAACTCTATAAAAAATCATAATTATTATTTTCTTAATCAATATTTATTTAGACTTAGCCACATTTTACCCTTCCTTTTCATCTTTATTTCTTTCTGTATCTCTGGAATTCCATCAGGAATCATTTTCCTTTTCTTTAAAGAACATCCTTTAATATCTCCTGAGGTGTGGGTCTGCTGGTCATAAATTCTTTCCATTTTTATTTGTCTTAAAATATCTATCTGTCACTTCCAAATTTTCATATTCATATTTTTACTGGGTGTGAAATTCTAGGTTGTCAGCTTTTTTTCCACAACACATTGAAGATATTGTTCTATTGTCTTTGGCTTCTATTTTTTTTTCCAATTGAGAAGTCATATATCAATCTCATTGCTCCTTTGAAGGCAATACGTTGTTTTCCTCTGGCTGACTTTAAGGTTTTCTCTTTGTATATTTGGTTTTTGCTATGATTTTCCTTAGTAGTTTTTTGGTGTTATTATTTTGTGTTTATAATACCTGGGAATTTTAGGACTCGAATCAGTGGCTTACTGTGTTATTTCTTCAAATATTGTTTCAGCTGCATTTTTTATCTCTCTTCTCTGAAGGAATACTAATGACATGTATATTAGAACTTTTTTAAAAACTGTAAATCCTGTGTCTCTTATGCTTCATTTTGTATTTTTTACTTTTTGTCTCCTTGTGCTTTAGTGTAGATATTTTCTTTTGACCTGTCTCTCGTTTTATTAATTCTCTCGTCAACTTTTTCTAATCTGTTGCTAAATCCATACATTAAGTTCTTAATGTCTGTTATTGTACTTTTTTCAGTTATAAATTTTCCATTTGGTTTTTATGGCTAAAATATTACCATAATTTATTCAATCATTCCACTGTTATTGAACAATTAGGCAGTTTCCAATATTTCAAGTTTATCAGTTGCACTGTAACAAACACCTTTGATTCTTGTCCAGAATGTATTTATTCAACCTTTGAACATTCATTTAAGCACCTTTTTTTCTGCCCCCAAATTTGTTGGACATTAAGAATATAAAACTATATACAAACAGTCCATGATTTTCATGACATATCATGAAGCATTTCCCTGCCAAGTCACTAGTGAAAATCTGACTATGGTTGTGGAAATTTTATTGATCATGAGGTTTGTTGTTACTATTTTTGTTTTCTATTTTATAAAGTTTACAAATTAGCTGATCAAATAAGGGGTCTGAATTTCTACTTTCTAACAGCATTTTATTTTCTTTCTGCAAACACAAGCCATCCTTAGTTTTCATGTTTCAAAATTGGACTACAGAGTTAGCTAAACTATGACATATGCTATCTTCAACTCTTTTTGTTTTTTAAAACATAAATACCAAGTATCATCCTTTGATAATGAATAATCTCTGCAAATATTTATGAAAAATAAGTAATTTTATATTAAATTGTTATTTAAGAATCATTACGTTGTAGTACATATAATCATTTGAATTGCCCATAATTTTATCCATCTGAATGCAACTAACTGACAGGTCTTTTGATTGATTTGTTATCATCTGTTTGTCATGGTCCATTCTTTTTTGACAATGTCTCTAATTGGGCCATTCTGTGAATTAGAGGCGAGAAGATCAACTGAGCAGACAAAGTAATACTGTAATATTCATATGCTCAGAACACAGATTTTTGATTTTGTGATTTTACTATCAAGATTTAAATCTGTAACTTCCGTTGCTAAACTTTGTTCATTGTATTCTCTCCTGTTATATTACTTGAGAACACTTGAGAGTCAATTATATAGATAAATAATAAGTTACTTTCTCATTTTTATATTCATTGATTCATTTGATAAATGCTTTTGAGTGCTTATTAAGAGAGATGAGATAGCTTCCTAATTGACATCTCAGAATCTGGACTCAGATTGCCTGGCTTCCAGTCCTAGCTCTTCAAAGTACTCACTGTGTGGTTTGGGGTAAGCTATTTAGTATCACTGATACTCAATTTCCTCATATATGAAAGGGGGATAATAATTATTGTGAAATTTAAACCATATCATAAATGTTAAAGTGTAGCCCAGGGAATTCCCTGGCGATCCAGCGGTTAGGACTTGGCGCTTTCACTGCCATGGCCTAGGTTCAATCCCTGGTCTGGAAACTAAAATCCCACTAGCCGTGTAGAGTGGCCAAAAAAAAAAAAAGTTTAACCCAATTCCTGGCTCACAGTAAATACTCAGTAAATGGTAGCTTTTATGTTGATAATAATGTGCTATTATTAGTATTGATATTAGTATTGAGTGTAAAATATCACAAGGATGCAAAGCAATTCCTGCCTTTAAAAATTCTGAAATCTTACTGGGGAGAAGCTGTGCACTGCTATATTTTTAATGTTGTTAAAAAAGTAGTTTTTGAATTCTCATTGGATGTAGAGAATTATACTATATAGTATTTGAATAAGTCTTTTAAAAAACATCCCTCAAACCTGAAGGAATATGCATATTTTAAATATGTATATTCACAATGGAATAAATTAGTGGTGATAAACTATAGTCATGCTATAAAAATGTGTTTTTAGCCTTTGTGGACAAAAGGAATTGGGTATATCAAATTTCCTATATCACCAAGTAAGAGGAAATAAGTAAGTATGATAGCCTGCTCTCAAGAAAATTGAACTGTGGTTGGAGAGACAAGGTGAAAAGATTAAAACTTTATAACTGTTACTGTATTTTATTACTCATGTTTATCATTAAACTTTTGGAAAAAAACAAATAGAAAATAAAAGGAAACTGAAAAACACATAATTAGGAAACTGAAAAATACATTTTTAATGTCTCTTTTGTTTATATTTTGTTGTTATTGTCATAGTTACATTTACAAAAATGATGATATGCTAATTTTTTGTGTTTGACAATGACAATACAATAACAGACTTTAATAGGTTCTGTAAACATCTTTCCACAATGAAATATATGCCTATATTATCATTCTTTAGTGAGATCTAAATTTGTGTAACCAGTGCCACATTATAGGACTTTAAGATGTTTCTAGGTTTTTTGCTCTTATAAACAAAACGGCAGTAAACAACAGATAGAAACTTGGAGCGTAATGTAGTTGTTCATAATAAGAATCTCAAATAGCACCTCACACCGGTCAGAATGGCCATCATCAAAAAATCTATAAACAATAAATGCTGTAGAGGGTGTGGTGAAAAGGGAACCCTCTTGTACTGTTGGTGGGAATGTAAATTGATACAGCCACTATGGAGAACAGTATGGAGGTTCCTTAAAAAACTAAAAATAGAACTCCCATACAAGCCAGCAATCCCACTACTGGGCATATACCCTGAGAAAACCATAATTCAAAAAGAGTCGTGTACCAAAATGTTCATTGCAGCACTATTTACAATAGCCAGGACATGGAAGCAACCTAAGTGTTCATCGACAGATGAATGGATAAAGAAGATGTGGCACGTATATACAATGGAATATTACTCAGCCATAAAAAGAAACAAAATTGAGTTATTTGTGGTGAGGTCGATGGACCTAGAATCTGTCATACAGAGTGAAGTAAGTCAGAAAGAGAAAAACAAATGCCGTATGCTAACACATATATATGGAATCTAAAAAAAAAAAGAAAATGGTTCTGAAGAACCTAGGGGCAGGATAGGAATAAAGATGCAGACATAGAGAATGGACCTGAGGACACGGTGAGAGGGAAGGGTAAGCTGGGACGAAGTGAGAGAGTAGCATGGACATATATACACTACCAAATGTAAAATAGATAACTCGTGGGAAGCAGCCGCATAGCACAGGGAGATCAGCTCAGTGCTTTGTGACCACCTAGAGGGGTGGGATAGGGAGAGTGGGAGGGAAATGCAAGAGGGAGGGGATGAGTGTATATATAGCTGATTCACCTTGTTATACAGCAGACACTAACACAACAATGTAAAGCAATTATGCTCCAATAAAGATGTTAAAAAATAATAAATAAATAAAATAAAAAAAGAACCTCAAATAGAATTTTCCCACAGCAGTACGTGAGAAGTGTCACCTCGCAGATGTCATGAGTTGAAGAAAGCGTAGGGCCTAGTGTTTGGAAAAATTATGGAAAGGAGTCCTTCCTAGGAGGATAGTTGGTGTTTGTTTCGTTTGAAAGTAGAGGCAAGGGACTTCATGAGGGGAAACAGTACGATTCCTTTTTATTTATGAAATGATGGCTCCCCTAACAACGATGTGTGACCATGCAAGGCTTTTTCTTGAGAAAATTTCCATCCAGCTCTGTTGACTTGAGAGTGGGTCTTTTTATATGTGGCCCATTTTATTAGAAACCTAGGATGGTTCTAATTCCTATTTAAGTGAGCTCAAATGTCTATCAGAAAGCTTTCATCATGAGGTAGTTCATAATTTTCCAGCGGATATAAGTTCTCCTGGAGTAACCAGAAATTATTTTTTTCTTCTTGTACCCTTATTTTCACAGATATCAACATTTTTCTTTCTTAGTGAGGCCGGTGAATTCTTTAAGGTTAATAGGAATCTTAGTTTGGAAAGTTTTTAGCTTTTTCCTTTTAAATGAATCTGGCTCTGCATAATTGAACTCATGCCCTTGCCACTGTGAAAACTTGACTGTTGAAAAATTTTCCAGTGCTCAGAGATAATTTGGGAGAAGTGTTTATTTGAAGCACATCATATGTGGCTTCCAAGTTGCACTTATTCCCTGAATATGACTGAGACCATCAGGTGGTGAGTGCTTCATACTGAAACATAAAAAAGATCTTTTCTTGTGAATGGTTAAACATGGAATGCTATTCAACAATAAAAGGAAATGAGTTATTGATGCAAACAGCAATTTGGATGAACCTCAAGAAAATTATGTAGAGTGAAAAGAGCCAATCTCAAAAGGATACACAATTTGTGATTCCATTTATGTAACATTCATGAAATAACATAATTATAGAGATATGGAACACATTTGCAGTTGCCAGCAGTTAAGGATGAGGGAGGGCATAGGTGTGGATATAAAGGGAGTCTTGTAGTAATTGTACAGTTGACCATCTTGATTGTGATGTTGGTTACACAAAGCTACAAATGTGATAAAATTACCTATAGCTACACACACGTGCACACAGATATGCATAACTGGTGACATCTGAATAGTAGCTGTGGATTGTAGCAATGTCAGTTGCTTGGTTTGTTGCTGTAACATAGTTGTAAAAGATATTATTATTGAGAGAAACTAGAGGAAGAGTTTACAGTACTTCTCTGTACATTTCTTTGCAACTTCCTGTGAATCTATAATTACTTCAAAATGAAATGTTTAAAAAAGAAAACAAACCTTTCCCAAGTGGAAATATCCAAGGCTAGGAAGAACAGAGACTACATGTAGCTAGAGAGCTCTTCAGAAAGAAAATTACTTCACTGCGCTCCTGATCTAGGCTAGCTCAGTACTTGTAAGAAGAAAGATTTTTTTGTTTGTTTGCTTCTTAAATAAGAGTAGTTATCTGAAGCCTCTGAAAGAAATGTACCATTAGAACTAACCACTGAGTGTTTCTCTAATTTTATGGTGGTTCATATTAACATTTTTCAAAAGCAAGCTATGGAAAAAAAAAAAAAAAGCAAGCTACAAAGTCGCTACAAAATGAGTTCTTGGTTCTAACAGCAGATGGAGGTGTTTAGCATATTTCTAATAGAGAATTCTGAGCTAAGATATTTAGAGACTTATATTGGAAGTCCATTTCTCCGTAAGAGTAATAAAATAGGGTCATTCAATAAAGTTGTGGGAGATGGGAAGACCTTGCCTTATATCATTCGTAAGAAGTGGGTCAGACAAGCAGAGACTTCTCTGACTAGGAAGAGTGAAAACTAAATTCCTAAATTTGCGATTCTTTTACCTGTTTTATATATCTATCTAACATCTCTCTCACTATGTAATAGAAGTCCAAATTATCGGGTAATCATTGTCTTAAAACATGAGCATCACATGCTACTGTAGTAATAACTGCCTGTGTTAGTTATCTATTGCTGGGGAACAAAATACCACAAACTAAACACCTTAAGACATCATCCATTTATCATCTTGCAGTTCTCTATGTCAGAAGTCCAAGTGGACTTTCTGGGTTCTCTGCTTAGGGCTTCATAAGGCCAATGACTCTTATCTGAAGGCACTGGGGAAGAATCTGCTCTCAAACCATCCCAGGTTGTTGGTCAAATTCAATTATTTGTGGTTGCAAGACTGGGTTCCGCTCTCCCTGCTGGCTATCATCCAAGGGGCCACTCTCAGCTCCTAGATAGTGCCAAATTCCTTGTGCATCCATTCCATATGCAAAGTTAGCAATGGTGTGTGAAATTCTCTTCGTGCTTTGAACCTGACTTTTCCTTTTGTCACCAGCTGGAGAAAAGTCTGCTTTTAAAGAGGCTCCTGTGAGTAGATGATGCTCACCCGGCTAATCTCCCTACCTCAAAGTCAGCTGTGCTGCATTATGTAGCATAATCAAGGGAGTGATATCTCATATTCACAGGTTCCAGGGATTAGGGAAGGACATCTTTGGGGACTATTTTTAGAATTCTGCCAACTACACTGCTGCTTCCAGGTAAAGAACTAGTTTAGATAATTCTTTCATTTATCTTCTAACTGTAGGATTCCTATCATGGTCAACACTAGCATAGAAAGGAAAAAACAGAAGGGAGCATTTATGGAGTGTTCAAAATTTTTTAAAAAGTACATACCTAACAGTCTTAACAGTTTAGTTCGAACAGCCACAATTCTTAATATGGCACGCAGTACTTAGAGTAGGGTTTGGGTTATGATGGAAGGGAGGAAAAAATGCAAAATTTGCATGTCATGTAATGATAATAAATGTAATGGGGCTTTCCATTTTACTGACCATCAAGAGTTTGAGAACTCAACAATATAACTAATGCCTGTTTACATTGATTTGGACTCTCAGCTACAGATGATAAAATTCCCAGTGAAAACTGATTTAAGCATGAAATCCGAAAAAAGCCCAGGGGAAGTGTTAGCTTAGGTGCTCAACTGACACGATTAGACTCCATTTTTCTCAGTTCTGCCTTCCAGATTTATGAGGAAGAAACTTCTGTCAGCAGCTTCTGCCCTTCAGTGATCTCAGGTTTCAGGGCCACAGAACCTCCCCAAAGTACCAGCAAAAGTCTTCAAATTATAAACAAAACCTCTGTAATGTCAGGTTCTGTTCCAAACTGGATCACTAAGATGTGCTGATTGGCTTAGACCCAGGTCACATGTTCCAACCCTGGCATTGGTGGTGGAGTCAGCTTCACTGGAACCACATCCACCTGAGACTAAGGGAGAGCTGGTTCCAAGAAGGAAAGCAGAGGTGGGTTGCCAGAGGGCAGTGAAGGATGCTGCACGGCACAAGCAGGAATGTCCACAGCAGTGTCTTTCCCATTCAAAAAATAGTTTTATAGATCTATGTGTTACTGAACTCAGGTTCAGCTGCTCGTTGCTTGAAAGCCAATACTGGAGAGACAAGTGTTAGTTGGAAAAGGAAAGGTTGCTTTATTCAGGAGGCTGGCAACCTGGGAAGGAGACAGACTCATGTCCCAGAACCAACTCTGAAGATTCTGCTGGGCCATGAAAGTTTTTAAAGGGAAAAGGGGGAAGTAGTCTCAATTGATCCTTGAGGTAGGGGGTCAGATTCTTTGCCATCTCCTATTACACCCAAGCTTGTTGACTCCTTGTGATCTTTCTTTAGATGCTGTCTTGTTCACACAGTCTGCTCTCGAGATTACTGAAGGGGAAGCTGGGGAAAAGATGTAGTTATCTGTTAATTACTTATTCTTTTTTATGTTTTTTTTTAAATCAAAGTATAGTTAATTTACAATGTCGAGTTAGTTTTAAGTGTACAGCAAAGTGATTTAGTTATACATATATATGTATATATTCTCTTTCAGATTCTTTTCCATTATAGGTTATTACAAGATATTGAATATTGTTCCCTGTGCTATAAAGTAGGTCCTTGTTGTTTACCTGTTTTATATATAGTAATGTGTATATGTTAATCCAAAACTCCTAATTTCTCCTTCCCCTCCCCCCCATCCCCTTTGGTAACCATAAGTTTGTTTTCTATGTCTGTGAGTCTATTTCTGTTTTGTAAATAAGTTAATTTGTATCTTTTTTTTTTAGATTCCACATCGTGGTATCATATGATATTTGTCTTTTTCTGACTTACTTCACTTAATATGATAATCTCTAGGTCTATGTATGTTGCTGCAAATGGCATTATTCCATTTTTTGTGGCTGCGTAATATTCCATTTATGTCTTCTTTATCCATTCATCTGTCAGTGGACATTTAGGTTGCTTTCATGTCATGGCTATTGTAAATAGTGCTGCATTGGGGTACATGTATCTTTTCGAATTATTGTTTTGTCCGGATATATGCCTGAGAGTGGGGTTGCTGTATCATATGGTAACTCTATTTTTAATTTTTTAAGAAACCTCCATACTGTTCTCCATAGTGGCTCTACCAATTTACATTCCCACCAACAGTATAGGAGGGTTCCTTTTTCTCCACACCCTCTCCAGCATTTATTATTTGTAGACTTTTTAATAATGACCATTCTGAATGGTGTGAGGTGATACTTCATTGTAGTTTTGGTTTGCATTTCTCTAGTAATTAACAATGTTGAGCATGTCTTTTCGTGTGCCTTTTGGCCATTAATTACTTAGCCTTAATTTCTACTTCTTTAATCTAAGAAAAGAATCAACATGTTAGGTGAGGCATTGTGTGGTCAAAAGATTTGAAAGGTGTGCCTGGGCCAGAGGTTAGTTAAAATATAGCTTTGCTAAAGTGACAAAATAAAAGGCCTCCTACAGAGAACTGCTTCCTGCAAACAGCTGCTTACAAATCCCCACTGTCAGACATCATTCCATTTTTATGGGATCATGGGTGAAGGTCTGTCTTCTATAACTTCTTTATGCTGACATAGGGCACTGTATTCTTAGAGTGGAAGATGTCAACATGGGTCTGTAGCATCTCTTTGTTGACGATTTTATTTGCCCACTTATATATACGGACAGAACAAGGCACAATTATTTTCATGCCCAAAAAGACATCGATTATTATAAGCAATAGCGTTAATGCTATTCTCTTGAGGCCAGTTCTTGGAATTGTGCTAGCCATAGATTTACTACTACTCAAGATGGAGCAGCTTATGTCATGGCTACTGTCTGGTCATCATGCAGTTAGCTTTTTCCCTCTGGTGGCAGTTACAGTATCTGTAAAACAACTCAGGAATGTGCATCAAATACTGAAAGACTCTGTGGCTCTAGTGACCTAATCATTAACTGCTTGAACCTGTTCTTTTGTGACTCAGGTGAGGGCTGAGAGACTTCAGCTTTTCTACAAACAAGAGAAAGGAGACATGGAGGAACCTTTGTATTGTACTTGGGAGGGCCCCCAGGGTTCTGCTTGGTTTCATACTCAGTACTTAAACATATAAGCTGCTTGAGGACAAGGACTGTCCCATCTTTTCACCCCTGTATACTCAGAGCCTGGAACATTGCTCTACACAGAAAGGACAAACTCAAGAAATACTGTTGAATGAATTAATGACTAAAACTAACAATATAAGCATAAGTTTCCCAAGCACTTTAAATGCAATATTGCTATATGATAATGTTTCTGAATGAGAAGTCTTAGTTATTTCTCAGCCCTTAACTGTATTTTGAAATGAAATACTTACAAATTTTCTTGATTAGCTATGCTTATTTGGCATTTATGACATGCATCAGAATGCATAGCTTCATTTAGGATCTTTGACATACTATAAATACCTTGAGCAAAGCATAATTGAGATCTTTTCTGCTATTCACATGAATACATACAATGCCTTGGTGTTTCACCCTATTAACCCCAGAGGAGCTGCAATTTCTTGATGCTATTGAGCTATCTTTTTTAGCTCACAGCTGTTTCCTGGTATAGTGTCTGACCTCTGGGATAAAACAGGGATTAGTATGCTTTCTCATTTGTTCCATGTTTTGTTTATTCATTTTTCTCCTGAAGTATGACTAACTGATAAAGCCAACTATGAGCTTACCTTGTATTTTAGGACCGAGACCTTTCAGTTCTAGGCCTTAAAGGGCTAACCCCTTAATGACTGATGATTTCACAGATAATTGCACTTTATTGGTACAAACTCCTTTTTGTCTTTCAGTAGAAAATATATGGACCTTTTTATTGTTATCAGTTAAAATCAGGTTTGAAATTAGCAGCACATATAAATTCAGCAAATTTATGAGTTCCTTCTGTGTGCCAGTTCAGTACTAGGCACTTGCCGTATGTTTTCCTAATTAATCTCATAAAAATTCTTTGAGGTCACAATTATTTCTACCACTTTTTTTCCTATGAGAAAAATGATGCCCAGAGAATTTTCTTGCTGTTCTAGGATCACACAGTAACTGGCAGAGCTGTGATCTGAACCTTAGGCTTCAGAAGCTAAATCTATTCTTTCCACTATAGTAGTGATTCCCAGACCAGCAGCATCATCGTCTCTTGGGAACCTGCTAGAAATGAGTTCTTAGGTCCCACCCCAGATCTGGGGTGGGAGTAGGGCAGTAATCTGTGTGTATCCTCCAGATAATACAAGCCAAAGTCTGAGAACCATTGCACAAACACAGAAATGTACACAATTTGGCCTAGCCAGGTGGATGACCAGGTGAGGTAAATGACTTTCATTTTAGGGAAATATGTAATATTTATCAAATTTTCAGTTGCAGTTTTTTCTCAAAACATAAGGCTCTATTGTGTCTATTTTTACAGTCCTTTATTTTAATTTTAAAATCAAATTTAGTTTTGACTATTTTTTTGCATAACCGTATCTCGTTCTTCAAGTAGCCAACATTATTTTCAATGTATTTCTGAAATTTATTATTGGTATGGCTTGGTTTATCTTTATTTGATACCTGATAATGTTACATTTTTCTCTTTATTAGTTTGTTATTAGTCTTCATGCTTTGGGGTTGGGTTTTCATGATCATAACCTTATTTGAAATGCAACTAATTGTATTCCTTTTTGCCACCTCAGTAAACACAAGTAAGTACCTCACTTTGTTCTTTTTCCCCCAGGAATCATGGGACTAAATCATCTTGTTTCATTAATTTAGCAAATATTTATAAAACAAATACCATGAACCAGTCACTGTTTTAAGTGCTTATTATTAATACTAATTTGTTGGTTATTTCTTTTAAAAGAGCAAATAGTCAGTGTCTATAAATAATCTATGGCATAATACCCATTATCTTTGTGACTGTTGTATCATTTCTTATAATTTCCGTATTTTGTGTAGTTTTATAGGGACCTTATTTAATTTTCAAAGGCTCTTCTTCTAGAATTCCTGACTCATTTCCCCCTGTCTCTTTAAAAGCAATACTAAGATTTATTAATGCTTTACCATGTCTCAGGCCAGGACTCTATTTCACATTTAGTACCATATGAATTTAGGTATCAAGATTATCCCCACTTTAAAGATCAGGTGACTGAGAGACAGAGGTTGGAACAAGATCAAAGAACTAGTAAGAGGGAGAGTCAGGATCTGAAACAGACTAACTTAGCATATCACCTTTTAAAACATCATACCTCCTGTTATATTTTAAAGCCCTGTTTAAATCATTCTTTTTCAGATCCCATTAAGACAAAATTTTGATACCTTTTCCTTTGTTTTTCATTTCAAATCAAAAATTAAAAAAAAAATCTTCTAATGTGTAAAGTTCTATAGACTAAGCACTGTAGCCTATAACCTTATAGTGCACATTGCTTGTCATAGAGTAGGGGTTTAATGAGTGATGAATAAATTAAAATAATAATTCTGGACACAACTTTTTATTTAACATTTTATATTTGTATTAATGACCACATAACTAAATATCCACAGTAAGCACTTACTGTAATGTTGAGGATGTCAACATTTGACAGTAATATTTTCAAATTATGAAATTTGAAATTAAGAAAAAATTGACATTATGGCATATGAAAAATATTTCTTTTGTAAGTCTTACTTTTTTTCACTTTTAGCTTCTAACCTTGCTTTTCCTTCCTACCTTCTTTCTTTCCTTATTTTCATTCTTTCATTTTTTCTGTCAAAAGAGAGACCTTTTTTTAGATATATCCAAAGGAAAGCACTTCCAACAATAGAATTATTCCCCAGGAGAGCTGCCCTGAGGTTAGGGTATAGGATTTGAGTCAAATTTACTATTTGGGTCTTCAACCGTGCTCCACGCCTAGAGCACTATTAACCACAGAAACACATTGACACAAAAGGTGATAAGCCTGCCCGAGAGGCCAGGAAGTGAAACAGGTCAAACAAAAAAATTTTGGGATAGTTTCCTCTTCCAAAAATCTGTTATGAAATTCAGAATTGACCTGCAGTGTATTTTACTTGTCACTTGACCCAGAGAATCAGGGCTTCATCTTCATAACATTCACATCCCAAGCAAATTATAATCCCAAACTCTCCTTGAGCCTTGTTCTATTTTTGAAGGATCTGGCAGACACTACCAAACATGGAAGCATGCACAAAAAGTTGAAATTACACTAAGGAATCATATATATATATATATATATATATACATATATACATATTTTTCAGTTGATTTTAAACATATAGTAATTAATCAAGAAAATAAGTATGGTGCTAAAAATAAATGGAAAAAATTAACAAATACACACCAGATATCCAAATGCTTAATTCTGTGTGCATTTACATTCATTAACTAGATCAAATTTCTACTTCTGCTCTCTGTTGTTCTAAAAAACACTAAATAAAAGACTAATGCTTGCTTGAATCATCTTTGAAACCATGATGAATGGTGGGAAAGGATTAGCATCTAGGAAGTTAAAATTAGAATTAAAGACAAGGGGAAGAAATATTCAGATGCAAGCCAATTCCATTCATTATGAAGATGTGGTAGTTCACTGAGGGAAAACAAACAAATAAATGTTAAGTTGATAATGAGCACATCTGGCAAGGTAAGTTCTGGGTCAACATAGGGATAAGAGACTTGAGGCTCTTGGAAACGCCAAATTTTAGAAACCAAACTGGCTTCTATTCCCTTTCAGCATATTCACACATGTGGGCAGTTATACACCTATCAGGTAGTCTACCCGTTTGCCTTAACACTGGTTCCACTCTGAGTAGAATCCAGCTCTGAACTCAGAGCGTTAAAACCTGAGGACTAATAGGAACTGGCTTAGAACTTAGGTTATCAAACTTTGTTCCTTTGGAGCCTCTGGATTCAGGGACACCGGATGTGAGCCTGGAGGGGAGGCTAAGCAATCATTCCTACCCCTCTACTTTATCAAGAGTAGCTCCATTTTATATATTGAGCTCCTATAAAGGGAGTGTGCAGTGTAATGCTTGAGAAGGTAGATGCTGTGGGCAGGTGCTTCAGTCTAAATACTTGCTCAACAATTACTCCTTTCATGACCTTGGACAAGTAACTTACCTCTGTCTCTCAGTTTTTCAAATCTGTATAATGATCATAATAGTAGTACCTCACACTTATGGTTAGATTACTGCCCTGAACATAATAGACACTCAGTAAATTGCTATCTGAACAGCGAGCTCTGCTAAAATGAAACAAACAAAAGAAAAAGTAAACCCTTGGAGCCATTATTTTAAGGTAGTTATAAAAACTAAGGCTTAAGGAGTACAAGGGCCCCAGTCCTATTACCGTTATTTCTTTACTAAACTATTCTACACCATGCTCTTTAAAATCATATATATCGATTTTATTTTATAGTCCTTGTTTTACTAACAATTCATAAAGCATGTACATTGTATTTGTGCATTAATATTTTTGAATGGTTTAGGTCAGGGGACAGGTAGGGAAGACACTCCCATAATTTGCTTTTTATAGAATCTCTTACTGAGACATAGGTGGATCAAGGTTTGGCGATGGCTTTTTCAGGATGATAATGATGATACTATTGATAATAATCTCTGTAAGTAATGGTCAGAGGAACTAGGATTATATGGAATGAGAAAAGAGAGCAGTGATTTAATAGTGAACGTATAAGGACATACACAGAATATGGTAAATAGCTTTTACCTTTCTTAAGTTCAGAATAAATACAGGAGTAAACAAGCATTCAGTTGAAGCACATTCAACAAACGTCTGTCACTTGCCAGCTACTCTGCTAGGCGCAAGGAGATAAAAGATCAGTCTCAAAGGAGTATGCAGTCTGCCAAATGAAATACTCAGTTTTTGTAGAGTAGAGCAACTTCAAAATGATTACTTAAAATAGAGTCAGAAAGTAAGGAATTGCCTTAAAAATAAAATGGAGCCATGCTGAAAGGGCACAGGAGCCGATCTGAAAAAGCTCTCAGTGGTCAAAGCTGGAAAAGTTGGAGCAAAAAATAAATAAATATAAGCCAAAGAATAAAATAAATATTCATGAGTTTATACTTCCACAAATACATACCCCAATAAATAATTGAATGGGGGAGGGGAACAACTCTTCCTTACAAGAGAATTCCAGTAATAAATGTGAAAGGAATGAAGGAAATGGAAAATTGACTTTAGAACTGCATAGCAATAACTGCGGCAGGCAAGGTCCATCAACAGAGGCTAAAGTTAGTGGGTGAAAGTTTAAGGTAAAATAATATATTTCCAAATAAGTTTTAGGAGCATAAATATTTAAACAGTTATTACTTACAAGGGATAATATGGTAATTTACAGTGGAGAAACTTGGCAGACAGCATCTTAACCAAATGATCAAAATTAACATCACCAGTAATAAGACATATGAATGTCATGTACCTTCTGAAATGATCGGAGGAGACAGACAAACCTCCACGGTATTCTCCCCCTAAATCCTTTACCTCAGTCAAATCATGAAAACAAACATCAGGCAAACCCAAATTGAGGGATATTTCACTGATTAGTATTTTTCAAATGTTTCAAGGTCTTAAAAGAAAGACTAATCAACTATCGTAGATCAGAGGAGACTAGGAGATATGATAACTAAATGCAATGTGGTGCTCTGCATTGGTTCCTAGAACAGAAAAGGGACACTAGTGGAAAACCTGATGAAATCCAAATGGAGCCTGTAGTTTAGCTAACAGTATTGCACCAATGTTAATTTCTTAGTTTTGATCATCATACAATGGTTATGTAAGATGTTAACATAACGGGTAACTGGGTGAAGGATAAGGATATGCAGGAACTCTCTGTAGTATTTTCACACCTCCTCTATAAATCTAAAATTAGCTTAAAATAAAGAGTTAAAAAATAAAGCTGATTGGTTAAAAATTCTGAGATTTCTTAGAGTTCTGAAACAAAGCAAAGGGAGAAACTAGAGAGCTACAAAAAAGTTCTAACCTTGCGATTTTGTAGTTTTTTGGATACTTTTTCAGACTCTTAAAACATCCTTCAGAAATGTACTTTTTTATATCACTCTCTTCACTTAACAATTCATGTTGTTTTGAGTCAGTTAATGTGTACCGTTGACTCTTGAACAATGCGGGGGTCTGGAGTGCCAACCCCAGCACAGTTGAAAATCCTCAGGTAACTTTTCAGTTGGCCATCCCTATCCGGGGTTCCACATCCTCAAATTCAACCAACTGTGGATTGTGTAGTACTTGGTGTCTATTTATCGAAAAAAATCCATGTGTAAGTGGACTGCACAGTTCAAACCCATTGTTGTTCAAGGGTCAACTGTATATAAAATGTGTATATGAAAGCTGAACAAGGAGACTTTTTTTGTAGTACAGAATTAAGTAGTCATTAACAAAAACTCCTTTCAGAATATATTTCACAATGACAAGGTAACTTTCTACCTTCATTTAACGTATCAGTTAGGCTACAGATCTTTGAAACCTTCAAATGATAAAAGGCCATTCCCAACTGGGAGATAGAATTCCTCAGAACTTGAATATGGAATGAACATGGAAACAAATTTTTTTTCTAAGAAATTATCTAGAATTTCCTTTTCACAAAGGTTTAAGTTTTTACCTCTCTACATTTGAAAGGGACCTCTTTGGGCCAGCTTTGTAGCTGGGCAATTTTTGTGCCTGCAATTATCAGACAACATACAATCTTGTACATAAATCACTGCAGCTGCAATTAGCTCATTTACCACTTCTGCCCTGGAGACAGAGGAAGCAGCCCCTCCCTAAACAGCTGGGATGGAATTGCTGGAAGGGTTGTCTGTCCCTTTTGATAAACAGTCATGGCCTCCCACCTCTGCCAGGTGTGTCTTCTTTCACGAGGATTAGGGGAGGGGCAGGGACTGCTACCTTTTAAAATAGAAGACCCACTAAATTGTGAGAATTGATTACATTGGATCTGAAAAGAGGAAGATAATTGTCCTAAGTTACTTGCAAGCAGTTTGGGGTTAATTTTATCCTCCCATAAGCTCTTTAAACTCAGCTTTGCTAAACTAACTAAAATAAGAAAAAGAATACTGTCCTGGCAACTTCAAACCAAGTCTTCCTTCCATGCAAACAAAAAAAATCACCTCTAATTACAGTAAAGGAATTATAAACAAATCTGTCCAATTCATTTGTTGTTTGTGTTCCTGTTGTTTGTATGGTTTGCCCCAAATACACCTTCAGTTTTTATTTTTGTGTATACTGTCTCATTATATATTTCCCTACAGAATTTTTTACTCCTCTTTCAGGCATAATTATATTATAGCAGTCTGAAGTGCTAACTTGTTTCTTTTCTTTATTATAAAATATATTTCTCCCATAGCACTCTGACTTTTAAAAGGGAATTCATTAGAAAAACGTTAGGGAATATGGTATACGAGACATGAGCTGGTAAATTAAAATCAAAATATACCATATCACATGTATAAATGTTAATAGAAACCAATTGTTCACTTGTTATGACCTATATCCTTTTGAAATGTGTAGTTTCTGAGACGTTAATCTGAAGCAATATTTCTTGGGAGTTCATTCTGGTTCCTGCTCTATATGAACTTTGTGGGCCTCTTGTTTATTTGATGGACATATAAAATATAGTGATGGACTCAGCAAGTCAAATTTTGTATGGATTCAATCCCACATGCCAGATTTCTGGCACAAAGGAAGTTGAGTAAGGGAAGTCTACTCCATTATAAGTAGATTCTCTGCAGAACTGAGCTTATGTGCAGTGGTATCATTGTGTCAGTTGATTTAACTAAATGTGCCTTACTTAGCAAAATATCATTTACAGAATTTCAAAAGCATTGAAAGTCTCAGTACAGTTGTAGCCTAAGATCCCATAGTTTACTTTGTCCATGATGACATAAAAGAAAAATATAACAGCTGTTTTAGAGTTATAGGCTCTACAGTGTGAATTTCATTGTCTTTCTAGATTCAGTTTATTATTCCAGCAGAGATCTGTGTTCAATATTTATGTAAGAGAAACTTTCTTTTAAATTATATATAATAATGCAATGATTAGTGAAATTAATTTCATAACATTTCTTGCTTTCTTTATAGTAATCAAATATGATATCTGGATTTAATTATGACATCTGGGGATAGTAATATTACATTAGACATGGAGGGTTTTGCTCTAAAATTTTTCTTTTCGACAAAAAGTCGCTTCTGCACGACAATTCCCAGCATTTTGCTTTTTAAATTCTTTTCTTGTAAGATTATGTTAGCATTATAAAAGCTTTTTAAAAATTGGAGTCATTACAATAATCATTTTAATAAAAATATCTAGAATTAGTCTGTACTAAAGCTTGGTAAATTATATACACAGCTCTTTGATTTTAGGTATTTTAACATTATCAAGTTAGGAGATTTTTTTTAAAAGCATAATAATGTGGATTTGAGAAATCATTAATGAGAGTAAAGTTTTAATTATTTATCCTGTTAAAAGAAAATATTTCCAGTATTTGTCAATTCTTCTGAGGTTCAAAAATGACAACCTGTTAGTTCCTACCATTCTGCTATACTTCTAAACCTTTCACATAATCCTTATGTGTTCATGATTCAAAATTCAAAAGAACTACCCATGTGTCTCCTGTATTTTTAAGATTGCATTAAACATAAATGATTCTGAAAATAATTCATCAAAAGTTGTAATTTGTAATCCTAACACCTTTTTAAAAGGTACATAACCTTCACTCACACCCCAAGGGTCAATATGTTATAATTTTGTTTTACTTAAGTTTATAAGAACTCAGATAAAAATAACTGGCTTTATTTGTGGTTTCCTCTGTTTTCTAGTCTGGGGGAGGGGGGCGGGAATTTCTAGATTTTTTTTTTTTTCCCCTTCCCCTGGGAAATATACAACTCTCTATGTTATGGCCATTAATATTCAGTAATGAGTTAGTCCTCAAATACCAATAAGATGATGTGGGCTTGATGGAAGTTAAATGTCCCTAAATCCTATGAATTGGTCTGCAGGAGCTGTTTTCCGCATGAGTGGTAGCTTCACCCAGGCAGACATCCGCAGAGCCGTGGAGGTCAGCGTGATGGAGGAGGAGTGGGCTTGGCGGCACATATGCACTCTATTCCTGACAGTGTCTTGCTTCGGCAAGGGGAAGTGAAGCGCATATACCATGCTCAGTGGCATTTCCAAATGCAGCTCAGCTGGGGGCCCAGGCTTATTGCATCAATGGCACATACCAGGCAAAAAAGGAAATACATAATTTTGTCAAAGTAGTAGATCATAATCTACCAATCCTTCCCCCCCCTTCAAAATCATCACCCCAACACACTAATAGCTCTAATAGATACAGACTTTATGCATATTTCAGTCACAGCAGTATTTCTAATACATATGTGAAAGGGCCCTTAATTTATGTCTACCAACTGTGTGGTGCCCTTCTTTTGGGTAGTGTCATCATCCTAATGGTGTTTCTATTATACTCAAAGGTAGCAAATGAGGCTTATTGAAAGAAGGTAATTGATTTTCACTGAGTGAAAATGTAAATAGCCATAAGAAATCCTATGAAAGATAAGCAGTTCAAAATTGCCAGAAAAAAAAGTGATTTGTATACATGACTTATTGGTCCAAGTATATAAAATGTTTCTTTTTTCAAGTTGATACCACAATAACTGTATTTCACATTATTTTATTTCAAATTGAAGTAAAAATTGAAGAATTTTGATCTTGCTT
Organism: Monodon monoceros; assembly: GCF_005190385.1. Classification (NCBI taxonomy): domain Eukaryota; kingdom Metazoa; phylum Chordata; class Mammalia; order Artiodactyla; family Monodontidae; genus Monodon; species Monodon monoceros. Next base: position 80,474,289 of record NW_021703784.1, on the reverse strand, counting down.
TTATCAGTTTGACTGTGTGTATTATGAAAATTATCATCTTATATGGAAGGAAGCTTCCTTTTGTCACTGTGTATTTGTAATAGAAACCATGTGAATAAAATTCCTCTTATGGGTGTGTAAAGATGAACAATTTTTCTTTGGACTTTCTAGAGTAAAAAATGTATAGCATCAGTATCAATAATGTATTCTTTAAGATATATATATGCCAAAATCTCATTGAAAGTTAGCATAAATGTCAGCCCCAAGTTCAAGAAAAAAGCAGAGCTCAAAATATGTTTTATTATTGTAAAGAAGAATTGAAACAAAAGAGAATATCTGAGGCAATGAATCTGTGTGCTAAAACAAAGCCATATTTTTAATGTACAGTAAAGGGCTCATAAAATTATTTTTGTTTCCTCCACAAGTGAAATACAGACATCTGCACATTGCTATTGTAACCAGTATTACTTGCATCACCACTACTGTCTTCTGACTCTGAAAGATACATCATTTTCTGATAAGTGAAAAATCATTTTAATCACAAAAGTCTCCTTTTTCAACTTAAATTTTTTGTAAGGGTAATTAGGAAATAGACTATACATTTTTTCCACTTCCCTACCCTATCTTGCTTATGATTTGAGAAGGACTTATATTTCAGGATTGTAAAATGTGTAATGAGAATGTTTTTGAATTCTTGCCTTAGAAGGTCACTTGGATTAAAAAGAAAGATATCATTTGTGTTGACCTTTGAGTTGGCAGATAGAGAGATTTGATAAATTTTATTTCTGCTGGAGAATAGGAAATGGAACAAGAAAAGAATTCAAATTCCTTCCCACTGAGGGAAGTTTAGAGAAGCAATTCTTTCCTTTCACGTTCAGCATCATTAGATGCAAAAGCTTTAACATTCGTTTTATTCTTCATAACGTGTATGACTAGAGGCAGGCCTGACTTAGCAATCAGTTCAAACAGGGGGTAAACTGAAAGCATGTTGACTTATTACACAGTGCCATGAACAAGATATACTCTTTAATATTAATTAGTCCCCATCCAAGCCCTTTAGTTTGTTACAGTTTTAGATTCAGACGGTCAGGACTCCCTAGTGATACAGGGATTTCATTAATCACTTCCAGAACCATGTGCAAAAATTCCATTTAGTAGAAAACCCAAGCTCAAAATAAGAAACTCAACTTTATGGGGAAAACGAAACCTTGTATGCTCATTTCATTAAGAAGAACACAACAAATAGTTTTATCACAGTGTGACTTTGCAGTTTCTGCATTCCAAATTTGCTATTTCATTTACAAACCCAGGTCTTTACTATGTTCTTCCTGAATTTAGCTATCTCTGATTTATCACGCTGTGAGTAAATAATGGAAACAGGAATTGTTTAAAGGCTACTAAATGATTAGTACACTCAGAGATAGAACCACAGTAAAGATGGTGGGCAGGGCATCAGCCACTCTAGTATCATTGATAGGGAGTGTGTAGTGAGAAGAAGACACTTATTCTGTTTCTAATGACTTTGAAACTTTTTAGAGCTATAGGACAAATGTAAAATTGGACCAATAAGAAAAGCATTTGGATAATATGAAAGTATCTCTATTATTAAAACAATCTAATAGTTTTATGCATTTATATTTTTAAAAAGCTTGTTTTAGTTTCATTTTGAGAAACTTTTAGGAACTAAAAGTTATTTTAACAATTTTTGTCTGTGTTGGAAAAGAGAGCTTTATTATATGTCATTTCACAGTGTCCAAAATCTGAGATAATGAATATTCTGTTTTAAAGGATGTATATCATTTTTTATTGGCTTTTATACTAATTCCCTGCTTTGGATTGTAAGGGAGTAAACAATGGTATTTCCCAGATATGCCATTCCAAATCTTGGGTGTAATCGTGGGTGCAATTTTCTTTAAGATTTAGATGAGAATACTGTTGGCAGTGTGTAACTATGGTTCAGTCCTGAATCCTGGAAACTTTAAATCAGGTGCATTGTGGGCACATAAAATTTGAGTTCAAATGCTTTTAAGAAGTCATGCCATTCTGTCATTTGACACTAATTTTCAACCCAGCATGCTTTAGCGATGACTGAAATTAGTTCCGAGTGAATTACAGCTAAGCTATTTTCTACCATCTATAAGAAATTTTTTATGCCAACTGAGTCAAGAGAGGTTTTGAAATTTCCTTTAGTATGTATTATGGTATAGGGCTCATCAATGTAGACAGTCAAGTGTTCTGACTGTGATGTCACTGCTTTTTTTGCTAGTATTGTTCAACCCCAATCATATTATTGGTCAGAAGAAACACTACGCAATTCTCTGCTTTCTTTCCAATTCATAAACAAGTGTTATTTCTGTGGGAGCCCATGAAATAGATATTGACCCATTGGAAACTGGACTAAAACCAGCAACTCATTTCCTTCATGATAACAATGAGTTACCATTAAATATGTCTTCTATCTGCCAAATTAGAAAAAAGTGTTCTATTGGAAGGAGTGTGTACCATAATTCAACCTTTGTGCCCTTAACACGTGGTGGAGACTAGAATTTTTATGAGTTGGAGGCAGATTATTTAGGCAACATGACTATGAAGAGATATCATTTGACCATAAGGAAAAGAAGTTTCCAGGCCTTAAATAAAATTAATCTTAAATGAGGTGTAGTTTTCATGGACTAATTTGAATATTTGAATTTTCAGTTCATTTCTTTTAGTCTTTAAAATAAAAGGATTCATGGTGGATAAAGATTTGATTTGCCCTCCACATTTCATAAAGGGTACAAATGATGTTGGTTTAGTTATTATTCACATAAAGGTAACTACACAGTGATGGAAAATATACAAAATATGTCATCAAATTAAGGTACTGAACTCAAAATATAAGAATCAAAACAATAGTGAAATATATAGTACTACAGTGCAGTAGAAAAAATTCAAGGGCAGCTTCATAGATAGCATTGCTGTGCTTCCAAGATGAAGCATAATAATAAATGAATATCAAGTGAATTAAGAAAGTTCCTCAAAATGACTTTTTCTTAAGTGATATTTTTCCCATCAAAAAGCCTCATAATTTGGTGAAAAATTCAACATTTATATATGAAGATAGTCTTCCTTTAACATTTAAAATCTTCCATCACGTTAACTTACATGCTTTAAAACTATACTGATAAAGTGGTTGAAGTAAATAACTAAGTAATAAAAAGCACATCAAAGTAGTTATGACGAGACAGCCAGATGGCAGAAAATTGTAGTACTTGCTGTAATTTTATCAAAATTACTATTGTCATGGCATGTTAGTTCTCATAAGAATTTGTACAGTCACTGATCTCATACAGACAAATTAATTTCAGGTTCTCTCATGTGTAGTCACATAACAGCTATACTTGAGCACACACAAAAGAAAATTAAATAATCATAGATAAACTTGAAAAGCAGCAAATATCTTAAGTTTACTATTCCATAACGTCTTGGGATCAGTGATCATTTCTGTTACGTTAGACTCAAATTGATCTACAGTGGTACAGCCATTATGTAGTTTCTGCTATGTTTAGTCTTCATTAAATAAAGGTACTGTGTCATGTATTCTATTAGTGAAGAATTGTTACTAAGGCAGTAATGTTGTAATTCCTACATTTATGGCCTTTCTTCAAGTTTCATTCTTTTATCTCTTTTATGTCTAAAGGGATAACAGAGCTTTTTATGCTTCTCTTTAAAGATAAATACAGATATGAATTTTCAACGATTAATGAGCTTAAATGATATTTGTATTAAGAATGTTTATTGCAGGTTTCAAATGTTCTCCTTCCTTTCTTTGTCCTAAAATTATGAAAAGAACACCTGACACTTTGTGCATTATACATCTCTCTGCTGTTCATATTCAACAAGCAATTTCAATTCTAAAGGCCTCTTCCTAAAGTCATTTAAAAAAAATTTATTTTATTTTTTCCTGTTTTTTTTTCTTCTAAAGTTATTTACTTTTACTGTCTCATTTTATAGCCCAAGTTCTTTCTAACATGCCATGTTGCACTTTGTATCAAATTTGGTGCATAATTAATACACACTAGGCCTCGGTATTCTCATGTATGACTTGTATGTTTACCTGCTGTATTTACTTCATAGATATTGGAGGTTGGGATGAGAAGTTCATTAAAGTAAGTTTTAGTTTTTATGACCTTAAAATTGAAAGGATAACATTTTCACTAGTTGTTTCAGTGGTCTCAAACAACTCAATCAAGCGATATAAAATATATTACCTGGCAAAATGACAGCAGTCATAAATGTCTTAGAAAAAGTCTCATTAAATATTTTAATGCTTTATTCTTTTTCCACTAAAAAAAGTACTATATTCAACTTTATACTTTTGCCTCTAAAGAGAAGGAGTTGCTTAACTCATTGAATTTTAGTTATCCATGCTCAAGTGCTTTGTGGTCTTCAGTGTGTGTGTGTGTGTGTGTATAGCTTTTATTTCATAATAGTATTTTTATATTAATAGTAATATATGTTTTAGGAATTTCAAATGTGTAAAATTTTATTCTTGAAATACATAAACTATAGGTTTGTTTTTCTTATGGAAAAATGTTACTTATTTTACAATGATCATGGCTTTTTAAATTTTGAGTTAGCACTTAATCTGCTGGCTTTCTCTCAATAGATGAGATGGGAGCTTTAACATGTCTCTCTTTGGGGAGAGATTATAACAGGAGTGCCCATGGAAGCAATGCCCTATATGTGTTCTAGATAGTCTTAAATGTTACTTTTCTCTTTAAGATGCTGATCATGTTAATTCTCAAGTGCTCTAGTTACTATAGATAACGTAGTTTATACTCAGAATTATGAAGACTTTACATATGGTAAAATGCCTCTGAGTTACATACTAAGTTATAGCTTTAAAAATTAAGTGTTATACTAGGAGTTTATGACAAATGGAAGTTAATGGAAATGGAGATTATTCATTATGTAGCATTATTAATGCTAATAAAGTTTTGGAAACAAGGTATCTAACTATGGGGGCATTGCTAAGTAGATTACATTACATTTATGAATTATTTGACAACATTTTTTTCCGAAGTGTTTTTAATAGCATGGGGACTTGCTTATGTTATAATTTTAATTGATAATAATAAAATACAAAATGCGTATACACATCATCTAAATATGTAAAAATAATCTAGAACTTATCATTTAAAAAAGACAGAATGAGAACTTGCTGTTAAAAGTGGTTGTCTGGGGATGCTAGGGCTGTGCAGATTCTTGGTGATTTTTTACATGTTTTCCTACTATTTTATAATGAACATGTCATTTTTCTAATAATGCAGGGAAAAAAGAATAAATGGAGAAAAGGACACATAACACAAAAATTTAAAATATGGCATATAATTTCAATTCCCACCATATAATTATTTTTATTTTTGAATACTGTTATAGTACTTTTTACAATATTTAGTTTTACATAGCTTTATTCTCTACGATTGTGAGTGTGAGTTCAAATGTAATTGCAAATGTAATCAAGTTTAGATGAGGTCATACTTAATTAGGGTAGGCCCTTAGGGCCCAGTGTGACTGGTGTCCTTATAAGAGACAAGGCAGAGACACAGACACACAGGGATGGAGGCAGAGACTCAAGTGCTGTAGCTGCATGTCAAGGAACGCCAGATACTGTCAGCAAACCACCAGAAGCTAGGAAATGACAAGAAAGGATTTTCCCTATATGTTTCAGAAGGAACATCATCCAGCCGACACTTTGATTTCAGACTTCTAGCCTCTCGAACTGTGAAACAATACATTTCTGTTGTTTTAAGCCCCTCAGAAGGTGGATATGAGACTGTGCTCTAAATGAAAGGTGGAATTTGGATTGACAACTAAAGGGGGTTCCGTGGTGGGGGAAACCTCATTAGCGAGGGTAAGAATAAGTATATAGGGACTGTAAGAAGATGCAAGTGATTGTCTCTGAGACTAGTGTGAGATAAATTGAGCAGATACAGTAGATCCAACTGGTGCAAGGCCTTTAATAATATCATGAAGAATTGATCCATTTTATTCCCTCACTCATATATTCAATATTTACTAATTACTTACTGCACATCAAATTAGTAGCAGGAAGCTATTTTGGCTCCCAAACAGTTATTTAATAGGAAAGGAGACTATTGGAAAACACTTTTTATGCTTTTATGTATATATCCTCACCACTGAATTTTTAAAAATTAGTTATTTTCGATAGATAATACATTCACATTGTTCAAAAATAAAAGTTTCGAACAGGTGTATAGTAACAAGTTTTCTGTCTACCACTGCCCCCTACCTTACCTATCAGGCCACTCCCATACCCACCAAGAAATTACTCTTATTCATTACTCGTGGATCTTTCCAGAGGTGTTCTTTTTTTTTTTTAAATGCATAAACACAAAGAAATATAAATATATACCTCATTCACTTTGCACAAGTGATAATATTCCAACTACTGTTTGTACCTTGCTTTATTTTTTCCACTTAATAATGTTTGAGATTTTTCTGCATCAGTACAAAAAATGTGCTCCTTCAGTTTTTCATGCATACTTTTTCGTTATGTGAGTGTATCACAGTTTAAGTTGCTTTCATCTAGATTGTTTCTAACATTTTGCTTTTAAAATCACAAAAAATGAAGCATATACTATTTATTGCTTATACAAAATAATATTTTAATAACAATTTCATAAGAGAAGAAAGGTTTTTTTAACCATCAGTAAATAAAATAACTACTTAAAATACTCTCCTATTTTTTGTGCTTTTTGTGTATATATGGTACATACCGTGTTATTACAGTAGTACATGTATATGTTAATGAATAAATGCATATACACATTTTGGGGTGTTTATAAAAATTTTAAATTATAGGACTATACAATCAGACAATTTCTGGACTAGGGTATGAAGTCCAAATTCTATGGTATGGCAATTCGTGTTCATCTCCCACTATTTCTCCTATACTCAGGTAGATAGAACAACTCACAGAAAACTAACTTGCTAGTAGCTCCTAAATTGTATGCATATTAGAATCATTTGGGAGTCCTTTAAACTTCTCAAAACACAGGCTCCCTCAGACGGTGAAATCTGAATATCTGGGGGTGGGACACAGGCATCGCTTTATTTGAAATTCCCCAATGATTTCAATTGCTGGCAAGTCTGGGCACCACTGACATAAGCCTTGGTGTTTGGAGCCTAGGGGCCTTTACACATGCTGTCCCTCCCACTGTCCCTGTCCACTGAATGAATTCCTCTACTCTTCGTTAATGACCCAATTCAAATGCCCTTCTTTGAACCTTCTTTGATGCCACCCACCCCAACCCAACCAAGTCACATAGTCAATTAATCCATTTTCAGTTTCCATGTAACATTTTATATATGATTCACCTTCTGTACTATAGTTATTTATTTATATGCAGTCTCCTCTGCATATATGATTTTATAGCTGTTACTGCATTAAACGCTATATAATGAAAAAGATGGTAAACACAGTGACTCAGCCCACTTAATGGCAACCTTAAAATCTGAGAATTATTGGAAGAAAAATACATTCCTCTCATGTCATCTGAAGGAAATTTAACACTTTTTTCTGACTCCTGCTACTCTCCTTTTCACCACTGATCTGAGGAATTTAAAGGAGCCACCATTTATTGAGCACTTTGCGTGTGCCACACATGCATTGTCTCCTTTAATCATTATTAGCACTCTTTAAGGGAGGCATTATTATTCCCATTTTACAACCAAAGAAACTGAGGCCCGTGGAAACTAGGTGATCAACACAAGGTCTTTCAGCTAAAACAGTGAAGAGATGGGATTAAAATCCAACACCTCTTTCCACTGTACTTCAATTTGTTTTTCCTTCAAAAAAATCAATATCTAGATGTAATTTGCCACGGTAAAAGATGCTTAATAACAGAGGGAGCTTTTTAAATGAGTATATCATTTTGACTTTTGCTTGCATAGTAGACATTTAATAACTTAGACGGTCTTGATCAGTTAATGTTCTCAGAACTGTTTGGGCTTGCTTCTTAACTTCTACCACTGAAGTCTCCAAGCGCCCTTTACAGACTGGCTGACATCCAGTTGGCTTCACTCACCTGGAAACCCATTTGTACTCTAACCTTGACTGCCGCATTGATTAAAACTTATTACAGATAACCATTTCTCCAGAATGCTGACATCACAAAGCATATGACTAAGGATGTCTGCATCCTTCTATCCAAACTGCTTCACTCATATCCTTGGAATAACAATCCTTTCCCCAAAGGTTCTGCAATTATCTCATAATTAGGGTTCAAGTGTACATAAGTCATTTGAGAGGCAAAACCCATACATACGGCAAGAAAAATATGGCTCTTACATGCAATCAGATGGGTTTTTGCTATCAGGAAAACATCAGAGGGAGAGAAGATCAACAAGAGAAAAGGAAAATTAAGCAAGTAACAACATAAGCAGGTGGAGGAAAGAGAAGAGAGCTGATGAGTAGAAGAGGAAAAATGAAGCATTTCAGTGATAACCCATCATTACTGAGAAACAATTGTTAATATGGCTGAAGTCTATTTAACAGTAAGAAGGGGATTTAACTACGTTATGGAAAAAAAGAGTAAATTTTGGAATCTTAAATATAGCTAATACAGAATCAAGAAAGGGAAGATGTAAGATGCTTTTTAAACTTTGGGATAATGAGTGAAATTTAAATCTCAGTTAAGGGTCACCTAGAGCATAGTTTGAATGTAGAATATTGGAATATTGGTGAGTAGAAGATAAATATTAATATGTCAAGCATTCTTAAAAGCAGTGCTTGTATAAAACCAAATACCACCGATTCAATTCCTTATTGTTGTGCCTGCATCTGATGATTTGGTCATGAAGGATTATAGTGAAGGCAGTGATTTTTAAACGTTATGGAATAAGAATGACTAGCATCATATCAAATCAATAAATTTAGCAGCAGGCTTTTAAGCTGGTTTTGAATAAAGTGGTACATTACTGCTGAGGAAAAAATTACCCTAAACTTACTGACTGTCTTAGTCCATTCTCGTGGTGCTGCAACAAAATACCGCAGACTGGGTGGCTTATAAACAACAGAAATTTATTTCTCACAATTCTGGAGGCTGGAAGCTAAGATCAGGGTGCCAGTAGGATGGAGTGAGGGCCCTCTTCTGGGTCGCATACTTCTCATTGTATTCTCACATGGTGGAAGAGGCTAGGGAGCTCTGTGGGGTCTCTTTTATAAGAGCACTAATCCCATTCATGAGGGTTCTGCCTTCATGACCTAATCACTTCCCAAAGGCCCCGCCTGCTAATACCTGATGTGATCACTGGGGATCGGAATTTCAACATAGCAGCTCTGGGGAGGACTCAAACCCTCAAACCGTATCAGTGGCTTGAAACAACATTTATGATCTAACATAGTTTCTGCGGATTAGGAATCCAGGAGCAGCTTAGCTGTTTGGTTCTGTCTCAGGGTCTTTCATGAGCTTGTAGCCAAGCTGTCAGCTAGGGGTTCAGTCATCTAAAGTCTGAGTGGAACTGGAGGATCTGCTTCCAAGTTTACTCGTGTGGCTGTTGGCAGTAGACCTCATTTTCTGGCCACCTGGGCCTCTCCATGGGGCTCCTTATTATATTTCAGCTGACTTCCCCCAGGGTGAGTGACGAGAGAGAGAGAGAGAGAGAGAGAGAGAGAGAGAGAGAGAGAGATTGTTTTACCACCCTTCAGCCTGTTGAGACTGAGGTTATTTTGCTTTCAGGTGAATATTAGGAATCCTTACTCAGCAATCTTTAATGGTCCCATTTCAAGACAATATTGTTTTCAAGCCTGCTTTGCTTTAGAATCAAGTTCCTTGTAAATGGGCTATAAATGTCACTATCAGAGGTCCTGCTTAATCCCTCAGTGTCACTGAGATGAAACATTACCTTTTCTCCAGTTTCTTAGAAACTCTTTTTCTTGTCTCACATCTGAGCTCTTTAATAATGTAGACTTCTGTTTTATTCTTCCTGTCTACATGGTACGTATATTTTAAAACAGAGTGACAACAGTCTTCATAATTTCAAGGATTATTGAATTTTAGAACTCGTTTAAAGAAAATAGAATCCAGCCTCCTTGAGTTACTCATGAGGAAGCTAAGGCCTAGAAAAGTTAAGAGACTTACCTAACAAGTTGGTTATAAAGCAAGGTGTCTATCCCAGCACCATTCTACCCTCCTATGGAGTCTGTGTTGTGATCTTCAAGATGGATGGGGAGGTGAAGGTCTTGGTGGGATGGTAGGAGTAACAATGAGCACTACAGAGCAGAGAGGAGAATCACTTATAAGAAAATAGAATGTGGTTTCTAGATGTAAATAGGGGAGAATAGTGTTGATCAAAGTTAAAGCTAAGTTTTTGTTTTGTTTTGTTTTTGCGTTACGTGGGCCTCTCACTGTTGTGGCCTCTCCCGTGGCGGAGCACAGGCTCCGGACGCACAGGCTCAGCGGCACGTGGGATCCTCCTGGACCGGGGCATGAACCCGTGTCCCCTGCATCGGCAGGCGGACTCTCAACTACTGCGCCACCAGGGGAGCCCAAAGCTAAGTTTTTGAATTTAAATTATTAGAAGAATTTTAGGAGACAACAATCTTAGAAGGGTTGTTGTTTGCTCTATCATGAAGGGTTTATTTTTTTTAATTTTATTATTTAGTTTTTATTTATAATCATGAAATTTTAAACTTGGAGTTTTATTACTTTATTATTGATAGTATTGTTAGAACTAATACTTATGGAGCCCATACTATGACCCAGCCAAAGTACTGTGTTTTATGAATAATCTCATTAAATTCTTATTACCACCTTATGAGGTAGCATTATAATTCCTTTCAGTTTAAAGATGAAGAAACTGAGGAATGGAGAGATTAAACATTTCCAGTTACACACACTGCTAGAAAGTGACAGAGCAGGAAGCTGAATTGAGGTAGTTTGATCCCAGAGCCTCTGCTCTGTTCAGTAGATTGTTGTGGGCACAAGGGCTGGTGCTTGTGAGAGAAAAGGCCTGGGCGTAGGAATTTGGGAGTTATCAGCCCAGAGATGAGCCACGAGAATATATGTGTCCTATATGGGAATCTATAGAAAGGGAAGACTGGGGGCTTAGAACTAACCCTTGGAGGCAATTCACAATTAGGAGGAAAGGGAAGTATCAAACAAGTAAGCAAGCAAATAAACCAGCAGGTACTGGTTGGAGAATTACAAAGAGATCCCTCCCTTGTGTAATAGCATCAAGCAAGCTGCATAGAGAGTTTTGAGAAGAATTGAATGATACTCTATATCTATGGCTATAGAAACATCAAAGAGAAGGAGACTAGGGGAAAAGCTGTTGACCTGATCCAGAACGAAGACATTGGGGATGCCTGAGAGAGTTTTGAGAGTGTGGGTGGAAAAAGGTTTGTAGATGTAGGGCTGAACTGGAACACGGAAAGGTTTGGCAGTGGCACAGGTCAAGTGAAAATAAAGACTGAGCAGTCTTTCTTTTAGGAGGAGGAACTATGTGCATATTGGACGGCAGAGAAGAAAAAGTTAAAGATATTGGCCAAGGAGGACACAAATATGGGAAGAAGGTCCCTTATCAGTAACAGGAGATAGATCAAAGTAAAAAATGCAGAGAATGGAGGGAAGAGTTAATGAGTATGAGAAGATGTAAACGCACGGAGATGATGAAACATGTTTCTGTAGGGGTTTATATCAAGTAGCCATGATCTCAGTGAGCTATAAGTTGTGGTCATTGGCTGAGGGTAAAGACTGAGGGGATGATCTGAAGGAGAGAAGAAAAAGTCTGAAATCCTATACCATTTTCCCCATCCTGCCTTTGAGGCATTTGCCACATGCATTTTGCTCCCCTGATAGATTATAAGTTCTCTGAGAATGGGGTTAGTCTTGTTCTTTTATCCTTTATTGCCTAACAAAGTGTTCTGCATATAGTATATCTTTATACCATAGTACAGTATAGTGTAGTATAGTATAGTATATTTTTGTTAAATTGGGCTGAACTGAAATGAACTGAGTGACTAAAAAGATTGCTTAGAGCAGCAAGAGCTCCCTTGAAGTTGGACTGTGTGAATATGTGGTGTGATAGGCTGGTAGGGCTCTGTGTTTTATTGCAGCTGTGCCCCAGGACCCAGGAAAAGAACTGGGAAAGCGGAGTGGGCTAGCAAGCAACACAGAAGGTCTGGGCTCTAACGGGGTTGTGTTGTGGCTGACCATGCAATCCAGGTGGTGAGTCACCATTGCTGGGGGTGGACTAACAACAAGAAACAAGGATGGGTGCAGGTCTGATGGACCACTTGATGGAGATAAGAAAGGAGACTATCTCTAACAAAGAATTTGTCATTGTAGAGGATCAACACCGTGTTTTTAGTTTGTTGTTTGATTGACTAAATAAAGATTTTTATACAGTAAGTCCCCTACATATGAATGAGTTCCATTTTAAGAGCGTGTTTCTAAGTCCAGTTTTGTTCATAAGTCCGACAAAGTTAGCCTAGGTACCCAACTAACACAATCAGCTATAGAGTACTGTACTGTAATAGGTTTATAGTACTTTTCACACAAATAATATATAAACAAAAAGCACAAAAAATAAAGAAAACATTTTTAATCTTCCAGCACAGTACCTTGAAAAGTACAGTAGTGCAGTACAACAGCTGGCATCCAGGAGCTGGCATCGAGCGAACAGGCAAGAAGAGTTACTGACTGGAGGAGGGAGAGGAGGGAGAGATGGTAGAGCTGAAGGACTGTCAGCAATAGGAGACGGAGGGCAAGCTGGAATTTCACTCATACCTGATGTTGATGGCACAGGTTCTGGTTCCTTGCTGGATTCAATTCTATCTACCCTCTTGAAAAAATGATCCAGTGATGTCTGGGTAGTACCGTACCAGCTACATCACTGCTGCTTTTACACTTGCTTCTAGACATCCTGGGCTTGAAATAAAGATACTACTGTCCTCTATCAGTACTGTACAGTAAAGTGCACAAAAGCACCACCACTTGTAGAGAGTGCACGCACGTGACAATGTACGCCAGACACGTGAACTGAATTATGTGATTGGACATGCGAATGCACGTTCGCATCTTTGAGAGTTCGCAACATGAAGGTTCGTATGTGGGGGACTTACTGTATATATATACACATATAAGTGTATATGTAATAGATATAGCAAGTCAACAAGTCAACATTTTGAATTTTTAATTATTTTGAAGAGAATATAAAACATGCTATATGGCACCAGGAGATATGTAAGTTCACTATATATGTTTTAATATTCTTAATTTCTGCATGATGGGTTCAGGGGGAACCGAATATCCATCCATCCATCCATCCAGATATGCTGACAGTTGTTATAAAATAGTGGCAAACATATGTTCAGTTCCTACTAAAGTGTTCTTCTAATGCTTAGACATGTTGTCTGTTTTAAATCTCAATGAGGTAGGTATTGTCTTCCATTTTATAGATAGGAAACTGCACTGAGGCACAGAGAAAAATTTGCCCATGATTACTTTGCTATTTAGACATAACATGAGATTTGGACCTGGGAAGACCGACCTTAACTGTATTCTTAACTATTATAGCATATCATCCCCTGGCCAGGCCTTAAATACTGCATTCCAGTGAAATGTGAAGGACAACAAGTTAGTCCTTTGGTTTAAGCATTCTAGATTAGCTTCTCATATTGGAAAGAAATTTAACATTCTGTATATTGAACATAAATGGTCCGACAATTGAGAGGGATTTGTATACTATTTGACAATATAATCATTGAAGCAAACTTTGGTTCCATTTGGGCACATACACACACACACAGAAACTGCGTTGTTTCCCTCAACATTTACAAGAGTGGTTCTCATATATCTCTTCATAAATAATTTAGGACAAAAATTTCTTCTATGATAGGTAGTTGGATACCTATTTTTGAATTTTACCAGGAATTCCATCTCAGCAATTCCAAAACTTATCATCATTCCCCCAGAAACTCCTTCTCTCAATGAATAACATCACCAGCCACGAGTTGTCCAAGCAGAAACCTACCCATCATCCATACTATCTCCTCATTCCCAACAGAGTTAATTTCTAAGACACTGTAAACCTCTCAACTTCTTGAAAATTTCTCTTGCCTTCAAATTGGTTACCTTCCTTTCAGTTTTAACACATTTTACACACTGTTATTCTTTCTAAAATACAAATCTTATCCTGTCCTTCCTCTGTTTAACATCCTTGACTGGTATCACACTGCTTAGCCTAGGCTGTAAAAGTCCCATGATCCACCCTCCTTGTCTTTCCAGATATACCTTTTTTCACTCTACACTTCACTTCTCTCATTGTCTGACACATTATGCTTGTTCATCCAGGCTTTGCCTATGACATTTCCTTACACTAGAATTTTTTCTCTTTGCCCCACTAACTCTTACTTATCCTTAAGGTCTTGGCTTAGATGTCAGCCATGGTATCATTTCCTCCTGCAAGGCTGTCCTGCCAACCCCATTTCACATTAGAGGTCTCCTCTACATGCGTCTCTCTCTCTCTCTCTCTCTCTCTCTCTCTCACACACACACACACACACACACACACAAAGTGGACACAGTGCATAAGAAAATTAAAGGAATAATTGAAAGATTATTTAAAGCAATAGAAATTGTGACATAATTTGAGAGCCAGTTTCTTCTACTTCCCCTAAAGTGAACTGTTGATCTTCTCTGCATAAAGCTTATTCTGGTTCTTTCTGGTCCCCTGAATATCTGTTTGGTGCCCCTCCCTCTTCTCCTTTGGGAATAATCATTGTTGTTGGTCTTCCATCCAACAGTTGGGCTCACAGCAGGTTGTATTTGGGTTCTTTTTTGACTTCTGAAAACAGCAGTTGGTTAAAACTCACATATTTGTTTGATTTATTGTCTCTGTGACATAACATTTAAGTACCCTCAATGAACCAAATGAAAAATAAAAATGTTAAAAACAAGTATATTAAAATAATTTAGTTATGCTTTGACAAGAATCATTCAAATTCACATTCATTAACAACTAATGAGTAAAGCATTGGCATAACTATTGAATATTTCTGTATTGAATAAAATATCATTCCCTTCCAAATGATACTATTTGAAGAGAAATTTTTATTTGTATGCCATTTCTGTATCCATTAATGACTAAGAATAAGTCATTAGGTGGCTTCTAAAAGTAACTTCTGCCTATATTCTAGCATGAACTTACATTTGGGAAAGTATTTTTCCTGCTAATCTTTGCTTAATAAATTTTGGGGAAGTCTAATTTATTCTATTTCTCCTTGTGAAATAAAGGCTGCTCATGACTTTAATTTTCTATTTTGACACAACATTCAGTGAACATAGAGTACTTAAGCTGTAGTATTTAGGAACCTGGAAATTCATTAGAATCAAGAGGAATACCTACAGTATCCAAATCGATGAACTGTTGCTGATTCTTTAATATCTCCAAAGGGAAACCAAGCTTATAAAATCTTGCTAACCACCTTGCATTGAGCTGTCACCTCCAATGTACTTTTGACATACTTGCTTTTTGTTAAAGGGGAGGATGGGAAACAGAAAGTGTATCATTTCATTCACACGGACTTTGTCTAGAAGTGCGGCTGTGATATGATTTCTGTCAGAAACAATCTGCTTGATATTTCTCTGTCTTTGCTTGGGAACACAGAGTGGCCTGTCTGTTTTCTATCCCTGGGTGCTGGGATATGCTGCCTTGTCAAACAGCATTTGTCTTCACTCACTACCTGCTTGTTGAGTGGAGCTCAGCCTCGCCGCGGTGGCAGAGAAAGCCTTAGGCTGCTCAGCATCTGTCTCTTCATGTAATTAACTGCAGCCCTGGATAGGGAGCAAAACAGAGATTTTGTGCTGTGAAAGAGTAATGTGTCTAGACAGGAGTTCCTAAGCAAGGAAAAGATTTGTTAGTGTTTCTGTTCAAACAAGAGGACACAATTGTTTTGCCTCAAAATGTTTTGAAGGCAAAGTGACCATTTGCTTCTAAAGCAAACTTTGGAAAACTTACCTAATGTGCCTTAAATGCTCTTTCAGGGGACTTCACTTGACAATTTTACCATCAAAGTAAATAATGACAATGAATTACAAACCATTGAATGAAATAACTCATGAGTCACCACTGACATAAATAAATGAATAAATAAATAAAAGATGAAGATAGGCTCTTCCTCAGAGTAGAATGCCAACTAATAAATGTTGAAGGAGTGAGTTACTTACAAAAATTACCATTTTACAACAGTCATATAATAATTGATTTGAGCAAGAATCATCAATGGATTTAATACTAACGGATGAAAGTTTGATGAAGACCAGGATATATGTAGTCTCAAATTATCTCCTCACAAATTACATATATTATATATCTCTACGAAAAGGATATATGGCAGCTTTTTGTTTTCTTTTTGTAACTTTTCTGTAAGTTTGAAACTGTATCAAAATAAACAAGTACCAAAAAACTAGTATTCGCTTGTACTCTTTTGGTTTCTTTCCCAAGTAATTGGAACATGGCTCAGGCTTGGCTCTTTTTAACACAGTATTAGGGAAAATGCATTATGCTACCCAGAAGCTTCACTCACCAGCTGCCAACAAAGCTTCATTAATGTAACATGTTCCACAATCAAAAGCTGCTCTCTCTTGGGAAAAGAGTAACATTCTGAATACTTGCCTCTCACAGAGACCCACTTAGAGACTTGCAATCCAAAAGGATTTCTACATGAAATGTGAATATCTGTATGTGTGGCTCCCTGACACATTTTATAGTACCCTTTGACCTTTACAGAAAAGGGCCCTGAAATTTAGAAAATGAGTGCTTGCTATTCTTCCTATGTCATTCTTAATAAGCTTGCTTTCAGGAGCCAGAAGGCAAAGAATCTTCCTCTTCTAAGACCTTATTGTGGAGCCATAGCAGCCCTGATAATTGCTTAAATGAGAAAAAGAGACTAAATATTATAATAAAGGCTGCAAACAGTATTGAAGACAATTATACTAAACTCTTTCCTGGATATTTTTGGTATTCATTTAATATAGAGCGCTGTGATGCTTGAGTGAATGGATTTATGATTTAACTTAAAAGTTAGAATTAAGCAATTCACTGTGTGTCTGAAGGAGTAGTCATTACTCTCAACCAGCTGATTAGGTGCCCTAACATGCTTCTTCATGCAACAGTGTCCTTGGTGTTGCACTTGCAGTTGATGATGGGCCTGACCACCCCTTCACAGCCAGGACTGACAGTACCTCTTATTTGGAGCTACTGGCTTTGATGTATCTTTTCTTTCTGGTTGGTGACCAATAGAGGTAGGTTCATTTCCCTCCCATATCAGTGCTCTTTGCAATTTCATCTAGCTCACCAACACTGTCAGATGGTCTTTGCTATGCTCCTAACATCTCCAATAATTATTTAATTTATTGACGTTTGTATTTTTGGTATATATTTTACATTGAAAAAATATACTTTAACTTTTATATTTTCTTAGAACTATAAGTTCTCTCCCCTCCACCTTTCTCTTTTCTTTTTTTTTTTTTTTATGATAGAAGAGGTCTGTAAGGAGTCATATTGTCTAAAAATCCTTACTTTAAGGATTAGGAAACTCTTTACCTTAAGGATTAAGGATTGGGTGCTGGAGGTCCCCAGTTGCCTGGGGATCATGCTTGTTGGTGGGGCTGGAATTTGGACCAAAGGCTTCAGGTTCTCAGGCTAGTGTTATACTCACATGTTGCCACTCTCATAACAGCCAAGAACCTGTTCAACTTCTTGGAAATTCTCAGAAAACAAAAGCATGCTGATGTTTAAGCAGCACGTCTGATGAAATTAAATTAATAGGTAATGCTTTTAAAACTTTTTTTTGAAATAATTTTAGATTTACAAAAGAATTATAAAGGTAGTACAGAGTTTGTATATCCCTTTCACTCAGCCTCCCCTGGTGCTCACCATGGTACATTTATCAAAACTAAGAAGTCAGCACTGGTACAATAGTATTAACTAAACTAGACTTTATTCAGGTTTCCCTAGTTTTTCCATTAATATTCTTTTTTCTATTATTGAATCCAATACAGGATACCATATTGCCTGTAGCAGTTGTATCTCCTTAGTCTCTTAAATTTCTCAATGTTTCCTTGTCTTTCATAACCTTGACCTTTCTGAATAGTGGTCAAGTATCTTGTAGCATGTTTCTCAATTAGGGCTTGTCTGAGATTTTCTTTTGATTAGACTGAAGTTACACATTTTGAGGAAAAATATCACAGAAATGATTTGCCCTTTTCATTGCTTTATATCAGGGTGTGCATGATATCACTATTACGTATTACTGGTGATGTTAACCTTGATAACTTAGTTAAGATAGTGTCTGCCATATTTCTCCACTGCAAAGTTACTCTTTTTCCCTTCTCCTACTCTATTTGTCAGAAGCAAATTGTTCAGCCCCCACTCAAGGGAAAGAGAATTAAGCTCTACCTCTGGGAGGGAAGAGTATTAAAAAATTGGTAGACACAGTTAAGACACCACAATAATTAACAACTAGTTGAGGGGCAGTATCTAGAGGCTATGCAAATATCAAGTTTCCCCTAAGTTTTGCTCACTAATTTAGTATTTATCAGTGGATCTTGCCTGTTGCAATTATTACTATCGTTGTCCTAATGGGGATTTTTTATTACCCTCATTTTTTCTACAATTATTAATTGGAATTCTTTTGTAAGAAGGTTAACCCATTCTCCCCCATTTACTTATTTATTCAGCCTCTTAATTATATTCATATGGGCCCATGGATATTTATTATATTCTTTGTATAATACAGTCCAACACTTTTATTTATTTATTTTTGCTCAAATTGTTCATTTTAGGCATTGTAAGCTCTTTC
Source organism: Monodon monoceros (assembly GCF_005190385.1). Taxonomy (NCBI): domain Eukaryota; kingdom Metazoa; phylum Chordata; class Mammalia; order Artiodactyla; family Monodontidae; genus Monodon; species Monodon monoceros. Next base: position 80,455,436 of record NW_021703784.1, on the reverse strand, counting down.
GGTTTGCCTCCTGTATCCTTTTGACATATACTATACTTTTTTCCCCTTCTTTTATACTTTTTCTTACTTTCTGACAGTACGAGGTGCTCCGGAATCATCTTGTGTGTCCCCTGCCTCAACCATAGTATCAGCCATTTTCATTGGAGAAAGCTATTTAGAAACCAACGTCTGGGTGCTAAGTGTGTGTATCACTATTGGGTTGTTTTTCTCCTAAGCCCTCTTAGCAGACAGATCCAGGACATATAGGTATATATACTATCTTTGTAAACATGTGAATTTATATTATTCCTACGTCTTCTATCTATCTATATATGGTAAAATAAACATGAGTTCACATGGGTCTGCTTGACTCTGATCCAGCACTACAGGGTTCATTCTAACATTCCCATCTTGGTTATTTGTAAGGTTATTTGAAACTTCTTTCTTTGACAGTGAGAAACCTGGTTCCTATCATGTATAATATAATTTTCTCATTCTTTCAACTTTAACATATATGTAAGAATGTCAGAATTGCTAAACTTTACTACTATGTGAAACTAATTTAATAAATGGAGTGCAATGTTTGTGTGCATTTCTTTTTGTCATTAGCCTTCCAAGATATAGACAAACACTTGTTTTTCACAGTCTTTTAGGTCAATTTCTTTCTTCTCCACCCCTTCAGTGAGTTTGTGTTATACATCTGTAATACAGTTAGGTTGATTTACTACAGTCTGTATTCCACCCTGATTCCCCCCAAACCCCGGTTGGTTTTGTTTTGTAGATTTTGTTTTTTAATTTGCAAACAGTAAAAGTCACTCTTTCTGGTGTACAGTTTTATGGGTTTTTACAAATGCATAGAATCCTGTTCTCACCACCCCAGTACCATTAAGAAATATGATTTTCCTTATTTAGTTAATATGGCAAATTACGTTGACATTTTCAAATAATGAACAGGTCTTGAATTCCTATAATGAATCTCACTTGCTTATGTGCTGTTTCATCCTTTTTTTTTTTTTTTTTTTTTTAATTTGCTGGATCTGATTTGATCATAATCTGTTGAGGATTCTCTGCATCTCTGTCCATGGGAAACAATGGTCTGTAGTTTCTATTTTGGATAGATCTTTGTCTGAGTTTGGTATTGGGATAATGCTGGCCTCATAAAATGAGCTGGGAAATACTCTTTTCTATTTCCTGGAAAAGATTTTATTGCATTCATGGTTTTATTTCTTCTTCAAATATTTGGTAGAATTCAGTATATTTGGGGAAAGTAATTTTATATAATTTCTTTACATGGAATTCCATTTCAATTTTTAAATAAATAAAGCTTGGTTAGTATTCAGAAAAGTTAAACCTACTCTGTGACTGAAAATCAAAATTAACTTAGTTGATTTAGAATTTGTTACCAAATACGCAAACTGGTTTGAGTTCACCATGATTTTTGCATTATACTGTGGGTGAAATTCAGTACTTATTTTCTTAGAATATAATACATAAAAACAAATTTTATCTAATTTTATTTTAGATTCTTTATATCAAGACTAATATTTAATATTGACAATCAGGAACTAGTAACTTTCCCTGATATATTACACACTGTCTTACAAAATACCTCGAACCAGATGTCTAACTTTTGGGCTTTTTGGTTTTGCAGGCTTCTTTGTGGTTAAAGTTTTCAGTCTTTTCTTCAGCTTTATGTCTCTCAGTACTATCATGGCCTCCCCATGCATCTAACAGTGTACCCTATAAGGCCTGCTGAAGGTGTGACTCAGCAAATCACCATGGTGATGGGAGCAAAAGCCAGGCTGTAGGGGCATCAGTTACTACTGGGTAATATTTAGGAGCAGTTTCTTTCTCAGAGCATGCTGCAGCCTGCTTTGGAGTCCTGTCTTGAACAGCTTGAGTCTGAAAAGTCAGGTTGGTATCCATCTTTGGTAGGGCTGCCTCAATGAATCTGGGTTTAAAGGATTCTTTGGAGGTCAGATCTTCCACTCAGCTGCAGAGAGATTACACTGGGAGGAGCCTGTCTTGGTTTGTCTTCAGTCATTATTTGTTCATCATAAGGGTTTAACCTTTAGCCAGACTGGTACCATTTCAGGGCCTTGTTCTCCTGAAAGTAACATTTAGGATTATAAGTTTAACATATGGATAAATTTTGAGTAAAAGAAAAATAGAGCATTTCTTTTTAAATGACTTGATGTTCCTTATTTTATAGTTAACATATATTCAAATGATATCCTATAGAAATAATCATAATTTGATTTGTCTTTCACATGGCAACCTTAAGAGAGAGCATTTAAATCTTTATCTGCATAATATTTCTTTCTTAGAAAACTTGAGGCAGGGAGCAGATCCCTTTCATCTTTGTTTTCCCAACAAAGAAACAGTAGTAGGTGCCAGGTAATGCTGGTTGAATGAATAACAAGTATGTAGATGAAGTATATGGTTTTCCATCTTGTTTTATCCTTAATTTCCATTTTCAGTAAGTTTAGTTTTTCCCAAAAAGGTTTTAAGAACCTGTTGTTCTCTTTATCTAATGCTATGTAGTACAATTTACCACCCACTTTATTTAGAAAAAAATTTACTTGTATATTTATTGGTAAAATCTTTCCTAAAGAAACCTCTTTTGGTGTCATGCATACTAGATACCTCCAGAGTATATATATATTTCAAGTCAGAGAAGACAAGGGAAGTGAGGAGAAAGGAAGAAGAGCTCGGGTGTGCAGGTTTGTACAACTGGTTTAGTTGGGTTTGAGTGACAGCAGATCCTAGTGATGTGGCAGGCCCTGAATGAGTATCTCATCTAAAGCTTCCTAGTCCAGGCATCTGACCCAGCAGCCACTGAATTTTCCTTCACATTACTTAAGAGCCTTGCTGGTTTTCACCAGTGATACTGTTCAATCTTTAGAATTAGACGTCTAGAATTTGACATTTTGCTTATTGAGAGTGTCCACCAAGCCCAGTGGCCTTGCATGGGCTCACTTTGTCTCTGGGTTGGTTCCTTTCTGCAGCCACACTTACTCCCAGGTGTCATGCCACCCTCCTCCTTAAAGCTGCTCCCTCCTGTCTGCCCTGGAGGTCCTGGGCGCCCATTATAGCCGAGCACCTGCTGCTTCAGGCTGGCCTCCTCATGGTTTCCAGGGATGTCCCTTTGCCCTCCCTCCGCAAGCCCATCTGTCAACTGCACACGCCCTGGCAGCACCTATTTTTATGCCAGCAATATCACAGCTTTCTCACATCAGCTTCTCTTCATAACTCTCACTTAAATGGGGCTGTATTATCCTAGGAAGCTTCCCACCCCAGAATTATTTTGGAATGGCATAATTTCAAGTCTACTGGCCTGGAAAGTATCACAGGAATGGGAAGTTCTCACCCATGTTACTTTCTCGAACATAAGTTTGCTTCACTGCACTTGCGTGATTAGCATTAGAGAAACTATTTGTGGCATGTCTTTACTAAATAACTCTTTAAGTACAATTCCACTGTGTAAATAGCTTAATACAGTGAATAAGAAGAAAATAAACATAGAATTGTATTATAAAAACACATGTGCTTTATTATTGGTGGAGTCCAAATGTCCTCAGACCTCATTAGCCTGAGGTACAAATAAGGTCACACTGTAAATGGCTATGTTTCCTGGCTAACAGCCCCACCTGCTAACTGGAGCATCTTAGCCCTTCTGGCTCTTCTTCCTTACCTCTCTCTGGTTATTCCTGAGCATCTCCACAGTGTTTCACGTATAGTTATGGATAGTCCTGTTGTCTCTCATATTCTTTGGTTATAGCTTCCTTGTTAAGGACATACACCTTGCAAAGAAGGACGTTACCTGTACTACAGGTGCATCCGTGACCACATGGCTTCCAGTGCATCTCAACACTACAAATACCTCAAGATGCCAAAAAGTGCTGTGCCCCCTTTAGTCTGCACAGTGATAACACTAGGTTATGCTCCTTGGAGAGCATACATTTAAATGAGATCTCACAGGAATAAGACTGATTTTATTTTTTTCTCTATTAAAGTACCTAAGGCATCTTACACTGCATATACATATTCGACTGCATACATAGGTTCTGCTGTAGTTGACACCCCAGCTCTAGCATGCCCTTTGTCCCTAAGATTCTGAAGCAACCTTTATGGTGCCTTGTATTTTTACAACATATCTTGAGAAAACATCTCCTCCACGTCAGCAGTTTCTTTCTTAGCAGACTTTGGGGCTGGCTGGAGTAGAGATACATCATTCTTCAGTTTTGCATTTCAAATTTCTTGGGCTCAGGCATGCATGCACACATGCACAAACACAACTGTTCACTCCCCAGCTCGCCAAACAAAGACCCAAGTCTTCCTCTGACCTCCTCTTCCCCCCATTCAAATCAACTTTTAGTAGCCTGAGAGGTTTCCAGCCCATCATTGCATAAGAGCAATCATGAATTGGTTTTATTTTTGGCGTCTCACAACACTTGCTTAAAAAATGGCTTCCTAGATAAGAGCATGAGAAATATCTTGCATGTGTAATATTATATATTGTTTAAATAGGATGTTTTATCCAATACTCTATGAATACATTCTGGAATAGATTTGAGCAGAAATAATATATTTTGCCTGGTAGTGCTGTCTTAGACCCCAAAAGCACAAACATCCTTGTTTCTGATGTGTAAAGCACAGAAGAGAGCACAAACCCACTTAAACGAGCTTTAAATGTACTTATTTTGACAATTTTGATGTGATGTGAGGTTGGTGCATTTCTGTGTATTAGAGAGTGAGGATAAAGAGGACATAAGATTCTCAGGTTCATTTCCACCCCCGCTCAGGTTCATTTTTAATTTTCAAAATTGCCAAGGTCAGTGATAGGGTTCTCAGACTGAACTTGGGAGTAGAGAGAGAGAGGTCTGTGTTAATTTGGGTTGTCTTGGGGTTTTTTGGAATATGAGTGCTCTTGATTCTGGAACAGTGTTTCACTCACATTAAAGTAAATATTGAAAAATAACTGCTTTTTCTGCAACACGTGACATAGGTCTTGCCATGGTCATTTCTTTGTTCTTATATGATCTTTCAAAGCATTTGACACGTTTAACCTCATACTTCCTACTTGTGAAACACTTTCTTGTCTTGGTCTCTCTCCTACCACACTGGACACTCCTTTTCAGTCTCTTTTGCTGCCTGCTTTTTTGGTTTTTTGTCCTAACTCTCGATATCGAGTACCCCAGGGCTTTGTCCTCTGACCTCTTCTCTTTTACCTCTGTACCCCATGGATGATTTCATCTGCTCCCAAGGCTTGAAATGCCATCAGGACTCCAGTGATTCCCAAATCCATAGCTCTAGTCCCAACAACCTCTGCAGGCTCATAGATCCAATTTCATACCAGACATTTCCATTTGGCAGTGGGATCTCAAACTGAACATATCCCAGTTAGAAAGGTTATTTTCCATTCTCAGACATGCTCCTGTTTTAGTCCTCTCCATTTATCCATGTCCTCAGGCTGAACACCTGGGCATTGCCTCACTTCTTTTTCCATCACCAGCCCCATCCCAGTACCTAATCCATCCTCAAGTTCAACTGATGAATTTGTTCCTTGATTTCCATGCCTAGATCTAGAATCTGTCCATTTATTTTGATTTCCACTAAACTCTAGTCCCGGTCACCATCATCTGTTCTATAGCAATTGACTCCTGCCTGCTGTTTCTGTTTCCATTTCTGCTCCCCTACCATCCATTCTCCATCAGCATCCAGTCTTTTATTTTTAACTGAATATTAGATAATGTTACTCTCATCCTTAACAGTCTCTATCATGTTTAGAATAAAATCTCAACTTTTTACCTTGGTTCCCCAAACCCTACAAGTTCTGGCTCCTGCCCACCTCTATGACTGCTGTCTCCACCCCATTCTGCTCCAGCCTTCTAGCTCTCCTTCCGTTTATGGAACATACTAGGCTTTGTTCCATCTAGTGCAATCGCACCAGTTGTTCCTCTGGCCCCAATTACTCTTCCCATGAGTTTCATATGGCTCTTTCTTTCTTGTCATTCAAATCTTAGCTTTAATGTAGCCTCCTACCTTCCCTGATAACCCCACATAAATTAGTTACAGAGTCACTCCATCATGTTAACATATTTTAATTCTCTGCATAACACTTACCATTTTCACACCTTCTTTATTCGTTTGTTGGTTATAAGCTCCATGATAGCAGTAAACTTGTCTGTCCAGTTCATGGCTATATCCCAAGTGCCCAGAAGAGTTCCCGGCATTGTAGACACTCAAGAAATATTTATTTGAGTGACCCATTTTCATTTATAATTTTCTCTTCACAATTATATATATTGTTTAGAGAAATATGTATGTATATATTATATGCATTTTTTTAATACAGTAGGAGTTATTTTCAGTAGTCATCTCATAAAGGATACCATTCTTTTTGGTAGTATTTTTCAGTACAATGAGTTCTGGTTTTGAGCAGAGCTGTTTATATTCTTACAGATATTTGGAGTTTCTTAGATTTGCGTTACTCTAAATGCTTAAATGGGTCAATTTTTTTCTCTTCCTGGAAAAGAAACTACTGATTGTCTGCCGAAGTTTCCTCTTCCCTCTTCTTTAATTATCAAGGGTGGGAATGGGTCTAGACCAAATACTAAATTCACTAATCTCCACTGCAGATATAGGTGCCCCTCATATGAAAAGTGGAAGTCATTAGGTAAAATCCTTGGAAAAACTATTTAAAAGGTTTTGGCTAAAGTATTAGACAGGTACCCTTTTACTCCTACCGTTCCCTTCTTGCTGCTTGGAAAATGGCCATGATGGCTGGAGCTGCAGCAACCATTTTGTGATCATGAGGCAACTACAAGGAAAAGACATAAGAATAGTGGAGAGAAAAGAAGACAAAGTCTGGGTTTCTAATGACTAAATAACTGTCATACCAGTTGGACTTCTAATTTCTGGATTTATGCATAAGAGAAAAATAAATTTCTATCTAAAATAAACTTTATATATATGTGTGTGTATATATATATATATATATATATATATATATATATTAGTCCACTATTATTTGAGTTTTCTGCCATATGTGGCTGACCCTAATAATAATTTATCTCTCTAAAGAAAAATATGGCATCCCTTTGAATGTTGAGTATATTGGAATATCAATTTTAGTAAATTATTTCATTAAGTGATCTATTTATTAATTTTACATAAATTATTTAATTTGGGAATTTATTTCTATACATGTTGTTTTCCACATTCTCATTTGATAGAGGCACTATGGCTTAATGAGGAGGATATGTCTTCGGAGTCAGATGATCATGTGTTTGAAACTTAGCCTTGTCACTTACCTGACCTCTGGCAAGTTTCTTAATATTTGAGCTTCACCTTCCCCACCTCAGCTTACCTAATATAATTTTAATGAGAGTAAAGTGAAGTGAGGGAAATATTCTATCTCTTGTTTGGGGTTGTGCTTCTGCACAGGTGTCTACATGTGTAAAAAGTCATTGGGCTATACATTTAAGATTTACCCATTATGTAAATTATATTTTAATTAAAAAACTGGCAGAAACAGGCATGCCGTAAGTGGAAAAAAAAGAAACCCAAATACTCTAACATTCTAATATGATTATTTTATTTCTATAATAAAGAAGATAATCATTCTGGCGAGAATTTACAGGTATTTTAATTTTAAAATTCAGAAACTGAGGTGAATGCATTCTGCTGGAAGTGTTCACATATAATACATCATGCTGAAATTTTCACTACTAATTTCTGACTCTCCTTTTAGAGTTCTTTACCCTAATATCTATAAGATCCACAATTATTGCCAAGATGTATTGTGATTTTGTTTCCTGTGCTGAAGTTTTGAGGTTTGGAAAGCAGAATCCAGAAAAAATTGTGTTTTCATTTAAATTAGGGGGTCAGTATCCCCTTCCTTGGAATGATTACCAAGGAATGATTGTTCAGTTGGAAGGAGGGGTCATCTGATTTCTATAAAAAAAGACTGTAGCCAAGGTTAAATGTGTGGGCTGTGAGACCCTTCGACCTTCACCAGGAGCTCTGGATTCCCGCTCTGCTCCTTTTAGGACCAACTTTATTTCTTCCCTAAGTTTGTGAGTGGTCATCCCTGAAGATTTTCTCCTTCTCCAGTCCTTGTCCCATTGTCCCCAAATGTACTCAATCGACCCATGTGGAAGCGGCTCCCCCTGTCATTTGGGAGGTGCCAATTTACTTCCGTGAGACACAGGCTGGTTTTCGCATTACACTGGCAGCCATCCTGGACTTTAGAAAAACAGCTGTGTGGTTGCCAGCTGACCTGCTTTCAACCAAGCAGCTGCTGCCTAAAGTCCGGGGTAGAGTTTGTAAATCCCTGGGCTTGAGAGCTGCTCCTCACCCACCTTTGTTTGAGAATACGAAATGTCCAGGTTACGGACTATGTGAATTTCTTCCACTTCTGATGGAACCACAGCAGAGGATGTTCTGTGCTGGCCAGTTTAAACCAAAGGTCAGACCAGACGAATGTGTGTGTGTGTATGAGGAGCTGTACGAATCTGGTTATTCTCCTATTTCTCATGAGTTGCTCACCAGGCTAAAATTAGTGATTTTTTGTGAGAGAAACACCTGTCTTTTCCAGGTTATTTTTGAACTAGGACAGTGAGAGGTAAACAGGAATCCTTTTTTTGTGTGGAATTTGGTGGCATATTTTTGTTGGTGAGGGAGAGAAGAGGCCAATGACACAGTTCCATACACACGTGGCCACACACACAGAGTGACTGTAACTATGGATTTAGATATCTTTATTTCTGTCTTCGTGAAATAAACCCTAAAAACCATGGAATAAACTCCATTTATTTTTGCTCCTTTTACCTCCTCACCTGTACGCTGCACAGTAATTTAGCTCCCCAGGACAGCCTTTAAGATTCTAATCTTGTTCCTTTGTGGCACTTTTCTCACAGCAGTAAGGGAAGGACTGGCATTCCTCCACTATTGTATATAAAGGAGAATTCGTTCTTGGAAATAAGAGCATTGTTTATGTTGAAATTCCCTTAGCTTAGCTGAACCTTCGATTATATCGCCCATTCAGATAACCAGATTTTGACCCCCTGTGGTCTGTTTTCATTCTCGGAGAATTGTCAACAATTTATTTCTGCTCTGGAGATTATTTTTGTGAGTGAGAGAAAAAGAGACATCTGGGAAGATTTTGATTACTGAGTCATATATAAAAAACTCTAAGCACACTTTTAAAAGATACCATGTGAGAAAGTATAGCTTTTGCTACAAAATAGCAAATTGAACTTAGTTACTGCTGAGGTGGCATTTGTAAGCTGTGACTGTATTTATGAATCACACTGTTAACTTGATTCCAGGTAGCATGGAAAACGTCTTTATTTGTAGTTCATAAATCTGGAGAATATTATTATTTGAAAAAATCCAATATAATTTTTATAATTTTTAATGGGACCCAAATGCAAACTAAATAATTCTATTATTTTAGTGGAAGTTTGGTGAATTTAGAAATAGATCGTATAGACCTGAAAGTGCTATGTCAATTTTATGCAACATAATACTGGTGATATGAACCCCCATCACAAACTAAGATTTGTCTTTTAATTCTGTGACATTTTGTTTCCCATTCATATTTAATCTATTTATTAGACACTTTCATCCAGAAGCAATAGAAAGTTGGCAAAGAGATGTAATGGTCAGTATATTTTGCTTAATGGGAAATACTTCTGATTATGCATTCAGAAATTGGGAAAATATTGTTTCATATGCTGTCATTCCCATTGCTGAATATTACAAAGACCAGAGAATATTCAAAGCAAAGGCAATTTTTTATTTTGTTAAGTTCATGTTTATGGCATTGTGTACAAAATGCACATAAAAGACATTTTCTTATCTATTCCTATTATATTAGAGAAGTTCATGCCCTGCTCTTAGCATCTTTCAACACAGCTGTAGAGTAGTTTAAAGCCTATTTTTTAAATAAGTGATGCTCAATTTGTCTTTGATGATCCGGATGATTCAGGTGAGATGGGAGCACGGTCGGGCCCTTATTTGCATAAAAATTAATCACAGAAAAATGTAAATTGATAAAATTTTGCCTGGCTTTTCCCCCCTATTTGAGAACCCGTGGATGGCTCCCAGAAGCAATCATCTCAGTATGGGGCCGCGTTGGATGCTGTACAAATGATCACATTTGTGTTGAATACTCACTCATTTAAATGTCAGCACTGATGGGGCAGTAGAAAAAATCAGTAGAAAAAATGAAAAATAAATACACAGCAGCTGAAGACTATCAAATCCGTGGGCACTCTTTAGAGATATATGATCTAATGTGAAAAAATTGCAGATTAATTATCCTTTTTGCAAAATGGTAATTGTTTTAGTATCACACCCAGAAAAAAATCTGCAATTTATTTGGAATCAAACAAAAACCGGTAATGTTAAATACGTCATTACATCATTGTGTTTATTAGAAGCCTGCAATTAATTCCTAAGTCTCCTTAGGTCTTTAAAGCTACATAAAATGAAACAAAAGAATGTTGCTATTAATTTTCAAACAAATGCTTATCTATCAAATCAGTCTGATTTGTGTGAAAAAGGAGGTAATATTATGAAGTTTGGTGGATATTGTGTGTTAATTTCATCATGCTACTGACACTTCTGATAATATCTTCCCAGATCCTGTTAAAGTTGTAATGTTAAAATTTGAAGGTTTTTGTTCAGTGTCAACATTGAAGAAGTCATGAAGTGTATTCTTAAAAAAAGATGCTTTAAGAAAAACAACAGCAATACTAATAATGGGGGAAATAGAAACTATTTGTGAGATTCCCCCAAACAGAAATTCTTTGGACTGCCTTTAGTGCACCATTAACATGCATGACTTTTCACGCATGTAATTTATGTGCATATTTGAGGTTAAGAATTTATATTTAGTTATTCTAAGGAAAATAATAAAACCTTAAAATTTTCTTAAATAAAAAGAGGTGTAAGTGGTGTCATTTTCACTCCAAAAGATGGGTAGAAGGCATCATCATTATTATTATTAATATTTTTACAGGTTATACAATCCATTTATCTTTGTTTCTGGGTAGCTCTCCTTGGTGCTGCTTTGGTGTTCTCAGTGTACAGTTTACCTACAGCTTTCTAGCACAGGTGGATATTAGGTTCTTTCTTATTATTCTATAACTTTAGCATAGATTTAAGTGATTGAAACGTTGAACACATCTTCATTAGCCAGGGAAGACAAAGTTAGAACATAGCCTTTCCACCTGCTGATTTAAAAACTCCCATTGAATTAATGTTACGTTAACCAAAGTCGATTGTGGCAACACACAAAAAATATTTTGAGATGGTTGAAATCTACTGTTATTACCAGAGTTGCTTTGTAGTTAGCTTAGAGAATAGCCTTTAAAATTTAAGTTGACCAACACTTAGAGACCATGCCTGTTTTAGAGATTAAATATAATTTGTCATATAGTGAGCATAGCTAACACTATGGGTCACATACCATTTATGTCATTTAACAGTAACATAGCATTTAACTCTGGAAGCCAGCCTTTCCAGAGTGCTGACTATGGGCCGGACACTGTTCTGTTCCTTTATAGATAATAATGTGTTTAATCTTTATAACAGCTCTCTGAAGTAGGTATCTTGTTATCCCAAGAGTGACAGGTCCGAGGTCACCCAGCTAGTCAGAGGTGAAGCCAAGATTTAATCCCAGGGGTCTGGCATCAGACTGCTTGCTCTCAATGACATTGCTCTGCTGACAAATGCCTGGTGAGCACATCTAGGTGCCAGATCTGCTGCCAGGTGGAGTCTTGGCAAGAGAAAGTGCTTTATTTTTGTGACTTTAGAACTTTCTTTTTATAATTGAAGCTTGAATCTATTTTAATATCAAAATGTGTCAAGTAACACATTTAAAAATTTTATCTGGTTGAAAACTTTATCTTAAAAAGTTACAATTTATGTCATCATTCGACTAAAATTGGAGAACCTTTTTGGTCACTTTAAGATCATGAGACATGAACAGTCACTGTTTTTCTGAACAATATTGTTACTGTTGAGATGAATCCTTAAAGGCACTAAAAGAGATCCTTGTCCAATTTGACAGACTTGAGTCTCTGGGAAAGTTCACGTGCCCCCATTCATTTCTCTGTCCCTGGTATAGTTCATTTGTTCATGTTGAGGCATTATTTTCATTCGCTTACCCATCCATGCAATTATTGATGCATCTACCCATCCATCCATCCATCCATCCATCCATCCATCCATCCATCCATTTATTCAATCAAGCCTCCTCTTAAATTTTCAGGTTTGGGATAAAAGCAATCCTTTTATCCCATGATAAAATAGAGACTCCCTGCCCACAGCCTACTCATCGTCTCTTCACAGCCCCAGCTATATCTAACACTTAATGGCATCCAAAATGTATAGGTAGCCACACCAGCTCCCACGTCCAATATCTGTTCCACCCCAAGCAGTGCAGTCCCTTGGCCACCTTTCAATACTAGGAACTGCATGCCAGCAGGAGGTTTACAATCAGGATAGAGCTTGGATGGAGGCTGCTCCAGTCCCTGGAAGCAAGTTTGGGGCTGTTTGGCCAGGGAATCCTGAGGTCTCAGAAAATTGTCTGGAAGTGGAGAAGAGGCACGTGAACTCCAGCTGGACACCTCCCCTTGGTGCCATGCACTCCTCGCCCACTGAGTGAAACAGGGGAGGGACAAAACTGTGGTCCAGGGTAGGACCACTTGTTGCCCAGGTCTACGGTTGGTACTACATTCTACAACTATTTATTCAGTGAAAACTCTGTGCTAGATGCTGATCTAGGCACTGGGGATGCACCGTTAACAAAACAGACAAAATCCCCATGAAATTTACAGTCTAGTAGAAGTAGACACCATTTCTCATACACTGAATTTTATGCTGCTCGCAGTATCATACTGTGACAAATGTAAAATTGTTCACATGTGTCTTTATTAAAAGTTTCTTCTATATAATGCACTGCATTAGAAGAAAAATATAGAAAACCATTTTTCGAAAGGTTCAGAGACTATGGGAAGTCACTGTTGCTTCTTGTCTCTCAGAGAAAACTCACTTTTTCTGTGAAAGAACAGAAGGAGGGCCATCTTACATCCTGATTTTAACAGTTCACTCAACAAGCACTTACTGTGTACCTCCTTTATGACAGTAATGCTTGAACTGAATTGTTAGAATTACTGCACAGACTAGGTTACTTTCTGAACAGTCAAAGCTCTTTATGTCTAAAGGTATGCTTTCCTATAGGGACTGTGTGATTCACTGAGACGTAGGGATCTAAGTTTACTGCAAGCCCTTCCTATAACCAGCTGAGTAAGTCTTACTGGACCTCATTTCCCTCACTGAGAAATGATAGGTTAAATAAAGTAGCCCACAAATTCTTTTCAGATCCAAGAAAAGAATCATCTGGTGGCTGCTGTCATTACTTGGTTTGTAGCCTCATCACTCCAGTCTCTGCTTCCCTGGTCACGTCGTCTTCTCTTCTGTAGGGTCAGATTTCCCCCTGCCTCTCTTTTATAATGACACATGCTTACACCTACTCAGGTAATTCAGGATAATCTCGTGTCAAGATCCTTAACTTAATCACATCTGCAAAGACTGTTTTTGCCTTATAGAGTAACATTCATATGTTCCAGGGATGAAGACATGGATATCTTTTTTTTTTTTTTTGTGGTACGCGGGCCTCGCACTATTGTGGCCTCTCCCATTGCAGAGCACAGGCTCCGGACGCGCAGGCTCAGTGGCCATGGCTCACGGGCCCAGCCGCTCCGCGGCATGTGGGATCTTCCCGGACCGGGGCACGACCCCGTGTCCCCTGCATCGGCAGGCGGACTCTCAACCACTGCGCCACCAGGGAAGCCCAACATGGGTATCTTTTGAAGGGCCATTTTACAGCCTACCACAGATCATAATGTACTGACACTTTGTTTTGCAAATCTTGCAATGGTCTTGGCCAAACAACGAAATATTTATTTGGTCATAAAGAAATTAATTGGTAATGATGGAATTTCAGGACCTAGTTATGAGACATAATTTTGAGTAGAGGGCCATTCTATTATCTACCAAATCATATTATGCAAACGATCTCTTACTTTACTTACATGTAAGAGGAGTCTTGCGTGTTACTTCTCTCACTTCAGAGTTAAGAATTCAAGAATTTTGGTATCAATTGATGGGGAATTGAGAACCCAGATTCACTAAGTAGATTTTAAATATAGTCCAGATTAGCTCATTCATTCATTCCTTTATTAAGTGGACAGAGCATGTCCTAAGGACCAGACTCTTGCCTGAGTTTTGGGAAATCAACTTCCCATCTCTTCCATGTTGACCCCCCTTGCCCCCCCAAGAAGAATCAGTGACTCTCTGTTCAGTTCTCTGCAGTACCTTGTATAATCCCCATGATCCCCCATCACCTGTGTCACTGGTATTTGTTTCACTGGTCCATTTTCTCACCAAACTGGGACTCCTCATGGGTAGAAACTGTCTCAGTTCCTTGGATCCCTGGCACCCAGCAGCATAAATGTTGAAAATGTGTTGGATGGACCTTCCAAGGACTAACTTTAGGCAAAAGATCCTTACTGTTACTTGATGAACTTTGTGGACTTCCTATTAATATTTATTATTTTTCCAGTGCTCTTATACCTCATCACTTCTTTTCTTTAGATGACTGCTCTTGTCCTTTTCTTTTGGAGCCTCTACTTTGTTCTTTCCCTCTCAGTTGCTTGTTCGTCTTTTTTCTCATCTGTTTTCTGGGATCTTTGTTTGATGCAGAACTAAAATGTGACTCACAGTTGGCACTCCAAAGACCTTAAAATCTGTTTGGGAAAATATTCCTGAAGAGGAAATACTTATAAAAAGTTACCACTCACTTTCTCATGAGTGCCAATGTCTTTGGACCATTCCTGAATAGTGATACATTGATAACTAAAGTACATCCCATGATTCCCTGGGAACCCACACAGCACCGCCTTAGATCAGGCAAGTAGGGTCTATCTTTTTAATGCCAATATTTCTGAAGAGCTATCAGTCACTGTCTCTAAGAGCATTTCTTAAAGGAGTCAGAGAAAGTGACCATTGGACAGACCAGTGGGTGAACATCAAAGAAAGGAAAAGACAGGACAGAAATTGATGAAAGCAGCAATGAGAATTAGGAAAGAGATGAGCCATCAATGGTGACAGCAACCCATGAAAAGTTCCTCAGAGGTAAATATCAGTAAAAGGTTCAGAGGAAGCACAGGAAAAAGTAAAAGACTGGAGCCATGGAAATGACCAAGATTATACTAGAAAGCATGTAGGCTAAGCTGCTCTGACAGATACTGACAGATACTCCAAAACTTTTAGGCTTATACAGAAGCTCATTTCTCTCTGCATGATGGTTTATAGATAGGAGGTGCTAGGAGCTGGTAGGCGGCTCTTATTCTTATCATGGGGTTTCCACCTAAGGGTCTAAAGTGGCTGTTTCAGCTCTTGCCATCTCAGCCAGTGGGATGGAGAAAAGCGACCAGGGGCACACATGTCCAGTTGTTTGAAAGGTGAAGTCTATGAGTGAAGCACACCATATCCACTCACAGCTCATTTGGCTGGAACTTTGATGCATGGCTAAACCTAAACGCAAGGAAATCTTGTCTTTAGCTGGGTAGCCATGTGCCCATATAAAAAAAATCTATTATTACTGAAAGAAGGGAGAATTGATCTGGAGGATAACTGCTCCCTCCTGATATGAATAAATAGAGGCAATCAAGAGCCGTAAATGGTGAAGCACTTTGCTTTAAGCAAAGGAGTTGGCCAGATATAACAGACTGGGAAGTGAAAAGCTATAGACATAAATCAACTCTCTTCTAGCTAGAACTCTGTGTCTTTAAAAATCATATGCATTGGAGCTATTATGTAACACCAAAAGATTGTATCCTTTTTCCATATCTTGAAATGGCATGTTTCTTCTTCCCTCTTATTATCCCAAACTCTTTATTCTCCATGTATACAGAATTCATGCATCCGTTTCAAGGATTCTTCTCCCACCCCAACAGTTTCTTTCTGTAATATGAAGCTCATATTATTTTCTTTCCATTAGGTCTACCTATTATAAGTCTTATTGAAAGTGCCATTTTTTTCCCCATTACATACTGTCTTGTATTGTTGTCAAAAACTTTCCAGGTATGTAATTTTTGCTTCTTCCTAAAATGCTATAATTTTCTTGAAGGCAAAACCCCTCTCTAACTTCTTTTGCATTGTCTGTAGTGCCTAGCATAGTGCAGGGGAGAGAGAGCAGGCACTCAATAGACAGCTATTAATTTGTTTTATTTGCATAAAAATTGATACAGAAATTTCAGGTAGTGGATACCCCAAAGACCTCAGATACCAAAGCTAAGCTATCAGGCCCAGATAGGTGATTAATTAAACAGATTCAAGAACTCAGAGACCACATCGGATCCCACCATAAGCAAGTATTTGAAGGGAAAATGGTTTTTTTGTTTACAAACCGAGATTTTACTGTACTTGCAAAGAGAGCTTTGCTTTTACACAAGTATAAAACTCCCTGACTATGCGAGATAATGATAGGTTTTTAGTGCTGAATATAGATTACGTCTATGTATCCAGAATCTAAATAACCAGAAAGCTCAACCAACTAGAAAAAACAAACAAAATAGAGCAGGTCAAAGACTTTTTCAGGCTCTGGACGCGCAGGCTCAGCGGCCATGGCTCACGGGCCCAGCCGCTCCATGGCATGCGGGACCTTCCCGGACCGGGGCACGAACCCGCATCCCCTGCATCGGCAGGCGGAACCTCAACCACTGTGCCACCAGGGAAGCCCTCAAAGACTTTTTTTGAAAAAAAAGAAACTGGCAAGAGATGTCAGGTGTGACTTTAGATCCATCTGTATATCCCTTTATTTTTCTAGACTAAATACATACATACTCCTGGCAATTACCATTAATGTACTATAGGTTTCCGCTGTATTTCATAATTGATGTTTTAAAAAATTGAATTGTGTTAAGTCTTAATTGATGATTTTCAATTGATAGAATATAATATACAATTATGGAAATTGTTATGAAATAAGTATTCTTTTCAGCATAATTGTTGGAACTATTTCTCATTCTTAAAAATCCCCAGTTATGCAAGATGGAAACATGATCACTGAGTTCCCCTCTTAGCCTTTAGCTGCCATTAAAATTCATTCTCTGTTTTAAATACTTTCCTAGTTATCAAAATAATGTGAAGAGATGGAGCAAATGGGAATATATAAAACAGAAGAACAAATTCCCTGTGTATTTATTAGTTTCTACAAGATATTCTAGGAAAAAAGTAGAATAATGTTTAATATGCAGAAATTACTTGATCTTTGTAAATTTTGGCTTGTACATTAAAAACACTGCAGTCTTCAGTGCCTTTTTTCTATTAAAGTTATTTAAAATTTAAATCTTAAAATAATTATTTTCTTAAACTATTAAATTTAGCTTTAATATTCAGTCTAAATTGAAAGATTAATGTAGCCTAAAATATTGATACAATGATCCTAGTAAAAGCCTAGAGACTGATAACGGATGGATTCAGATTTCTATTTATGTATCTAATCTTTTAACCCTTATACAATGTTTAAGATGAGCTTGTATATGTAGTTCCTGATTTCAAATAATTTCTTCTCTCTCTAGAGGACTAGACTCTTAGAAACTTCAAAATAGTTCAAATCTATGGAAATTTATCGGGGTATTATTAAATCCCATCAAAATAGGTAGTTATTCTACTATTCTTACCATTTTTGCAATCTGCCCGTTTCTTTCTCCTATCCTTTTCTCTTTTCAGAGATGGGGTACCCAATGTTAGTCTTATAAACTGATTTCTATCAAGATCCATGTATGCAACATATAACTGTTTTGTATGAATAATGTGTTTTCACTACTTCTGAGGAGGCATGCAATTTTAAATTAATTATAGATGAATTCTAAGTGGTCTAATCTTGCAGCTTAGATAAACTTAAAAACTGAAAAATGACCCGTTAAATAAATAAACAGGTCCTGGTGTAAAGCAAAGAGTTAGAGTTTCTTTGACAGTTGTAGGATGTGCATCTGGTCATTTTTACATGCATGTTTATTAGAGACAGCTGATTTAAGTTGGAATTTACCATAGTATTTATAATTTACTGTATCAGATCCAAATTATATATTGTATCATATTTTATTGCTATGTTCATTACATTGTTGGAAACAATGTAATTGTGTCCTGATGGAATATGAAAAAAGACTATTTCTCTTCAACTGGGACACATTTAGGTTTCTTTTTATATTACTATTGATTTCCAAGAGTGCAAAATAATACTTTTCTGTCACAGTGCATACAGTCCTGCATGATGTCTCAGAGCCTGTCACAATGCTGAAGTTCTATCAAAGGCACTAGACTCTGAAAACATTATCTAAAGTGTTTTTGTTTCCCATTCCTTTATAAGATTAATTGAATAGAGCATTCTGATTAATGACTCCATTAATCAGACTAAATTGATATGATCAATTCTGGACTTAGTTTTTGAGGGAAGAGATATCTGTCAACTGAAATGCTGAGGAATGATCCTCTAAGATTTTTATCTTTTAGGTTTATGTAAATCCAGGAAGATATTTTAACTTTGGTCATACTTCTGTCCATGAAGGTAGATACTCATGAAATATCATAAATAGAATTTTACCTTTAATGGAAAGGCAGGGTTAATAAAGATACTGTTTTAAATAAACAAACTTGCCTTTGAAACTTATTTCTCTACCTTGTAGCATGTGTGTATATATGTGTGTGTTCAAGTAAGTCTTTTCAAAACATGAGATGTTTTGTTTTATATAGTGTTTCTATTATAAATGACAATTATCTAAGAACACCTTCTTTCATACTGAAGAAACGAATGGGAAATATTAAATAAAAATAAGTTCTCAGAGGGGCAAGAAAAAGGCTGCCTGAAAGCATTGCACGAATCATTGTCTCCACCTAGTGCTGACTTTCAGGAATTAAGATTCCAAAGTCCTTAATGATGCTGTAAAGTTCTAATTTATGTTATGCACGTGTACAGTCATTATAGCTGGGCCTGCTAGTGCCATTATAGTTAAGAGTCTGTCAGTTTTTCATTTATAAAACATCATATTAAGAGGTCTATTACTTTTACATAAAAGCTCACACTGTGCTGGAACTCTGCAGTCCAATGGCCTTTGCTGTATGCGAATGTTTATTAACAGTGTTATGTTGAACTTGACCAGCTCCTTTTAAAGACACCCTGATGGGGTGAAGTTACATAGGCATCTCATTCAGAAGGATGAATCTTTTCATCAATAGCCTGTCCTTTACCTTACGGTAATCGGCCTACACGCATCAGACCAGTGGACATCTAAAAACTCTATTGATGTGGCAGGCCCTGGATTTTTCATAGGCTATAGTTCCCACCCTATGGCACACAAGAGGAGACTAACAATTTTGGCTACTAATGGGAGGAAAGCAGGAGAAAGTAGTTTCATGGAAGTCAGATGAAGTCAGGTCAAATCAAGAAAGTGTTTTTAAAAGGAGGGAATGATCATGTTAGACCCTGATGTTAGTTCAGTTATGTCTTGAGAAATGACCTTTGGCTTTAGTGATGTTAAAACCCTGATGGGGCATTTTCACTGGAGTTTCTGAGATCTCTAAAAAATCTAGTTGGAATTGGTTTAAGAGAAAAAAGGGAGGAGAAGAAGAGGAGATGAGTCTTTTACGGAATTTGCTGTAAGGGAACACAAAGAAATAAAGCAACAGCTGGAGGTGGACAGTGGGGTATAGAGAAAGTTCTTTTTTTTTTTTTTTTTTTTAAGATATCAAGCTTTCAGACATTATGCAGATGGAATGACCAGAAAGGCAGGAAAATTAATAGTTCAGGGTGGGAACAAAGTCCTAGATGAGAGAGGATAAGGATCTAGCCAACAAGCAGAAGTGTTGGCCTTAGATCGGAGCCCAAACAGCTCTACGGTAGCAGGAGGTCAGGTTCTAGGTTGGTAAAGAGCAAGTCTCTCCTGCCACCACCCCACAATATCCAGGCCCCAAGAACTTCCAGCAAGCTTTTGGGACACCTGGGCCCTTGTACAGAGGGTTGGATATTGCAAATGGTTCTGATGAGGCTGGGCAAGCTCAGAAAACTTTTAAGCTCAGAATACCATCACGTGTGCTAGAAAATTATGGGTGATGGGCTGCTTCTCTATTCTTATTCATTAATCAGTGATTTATTATATTAATAAATGTCCATCATTTCATTTCTAGGATGACTATTACTTAGCTATAGTGATTATTCTCTTTCCATAATGTTAAATTTTATTGGCTAATATTGATTTAGGAATTTCACATCTTTGATTTTAAGTAAGATTGTTGATTTACTTCTTAAATTACCAGTGACTGACTTTATTATGAAGCTTATCTCCCATTCATGGAATGAATTAGCTAGTTTCTATATCTTTATGGTTTAGAATGTTTTATATAGTACGAAAATGATCTGTTCCATGTCCTGTGAACTTATATGCGCAAGAGCATACTTTCTATTTCAAATCTTTAAGGGTTTTCAAAAATTATTTCTTCAAAAGTGCATTTATTAACATATACATGCATAATATACTCTTTTAATCTTCTCTATGCAAAATATTTTGTTTGATTTTTCTATTTGGCTTGTATATTTTTTAGTCTAAATTTATTTGCATGAGATTTGCTATTTTACTTTTCATTTCAAAAACATTTCTTTAAACATTCTACTGATAGTCTAAATATTTTCTAATTCTTTATTTATATTTGAATCTTTACTACTTTCATCTGTGTTCCATGAGATATATTTAAAATAAATTATTGAGTTGAATGCTTTATTAGTTTCCCTTCTCTGTTTAGCTCTTAATAAATAAGCATTTAACATTATAAATTTATCTTTCAATATAATTCTAAATGTATTCTTTAAGTTTTCATGATTATTATTTTCATTGCTTGCTAAATAGGTACTGATTATGTCATTTTTTTCCCCTTGTCTGGTATAATAGTATTTTGGGAGAGAGAATGTATTTTTAAAATTGTCTTGTGGTTGAAATTGTGAAATTTAAACTTTCATTTATATCTAATTTTGTGTCATTTGTCTCAAAGTGTAACTTGTTCAATTTTTATTTTAAAACTGTATTGAAGTTTAATTTGTTAGTGTGTGGAAATATTACAATGTTTCAAGAATTATTGAGAAAGACACATTTTCTGTTAACAGACTAAAATGTCTATAAGTAAATGGTCATACTTCCATTTACTAGTTTTAGCAGTCAAGTATTTTATGTCCTTACTTGTTACTTAAAAAAAGTTACCTACATCTGTGACTCTATTTCTGTTTTGTAAATAAGTTCATTTGTACCAGCTTTTTAGATTCCTCATATAAGCTGTACAAGGGGGTAAGCGGGGAAGGGGGGATTAATTGGAAGACTGGGACATTGACATATACACACTACTATATGTAAAAAAAATAACTAATAAGGACCTACATACAGTATAGCACAGGGAACTCTATTCAATACTCTGAAATGGTCTATATGGGAAAAGAATCTAAAAAAGAGTGGGTGTATGTATATGTATAACCGATTCACTTTGCTGTACACCTGAAACTAACACAACATTGTAAATCAACTATACTGCAATAAAAATTTTTTTAAATTTACCTAGTAGTTCATAATCTGTTGGTGATGTAATGACGTCTCCCACAGGGATTATGTATATCTTGGTTTCTCTTTAAATGTCTAAAAAGTTTTGCTTGATTTTTTTTCTGTTAGTATTGTTATTTATGTCATCGTTATTATAAATTGACTGTTATTCTACTTTGCCTTCTGCCTCAAATTCCACTGTCTATTATCCCAATTTTTAAAAATGTATTCTTTCATTAAAAATTACTTTTATTTATGTCTCTTGTACACAGTAAATTATCAGATTTGGGTTTTTAATTCAAACTGAGTTTTTGCCTACCTAATAAGAAGTACTCAATGAATATTTTAAAGTGATATTTAACCTTGCTAAATTCCTTTTTGTCTTTTATTTTGTTTTAGGTGGGCCATAAAACATGAAGGGACTGGTAAGCCAGGCCAGTGGAAACATTCCAGAGTTGAAAATCCTCTCTGGAATAAGCTTACCTACATGTGGCCAGTCCTTCCCAGTGGCCAACTTAATGAGGTTGTAGTGCTTAGTATAAGACATCGTTGTTGAGCCTTATTTTAAGTCCCAGTATGTGGTCAATGTGTGTGAAAATTTCCATGAAGTTTTTGATTTGCAGTTGTTAGGTGCAAGTGATCAATTGATGCTGTTGTTCTATCAATTAATTAGAAAGATGCATTTAAGTCATCCAATATGGAATGGATATGGAATTTATTTCTTCTTCTAGTCTGTCATATTTTGCTTTATATATTTTGAAATTTAGTTCTAGACACACACATGTTCAGAAATATTATATCACCCTGATGAATTGAAACTTTTATCATTATGTAGACTCTCTCTAGCTCTAGTAAAATTTTCAGTTATCCAATACGAATAGAAATATATCAGCTTTTGTTGTTGTTGTTATTTGCCTTATATATATTCTTTCTATCCTTTTACGTTTTATATTTGTATACTCTTCTGTTTTAGGGGGACTCTCCAGTAATCAGCATATAGTTAATTTTTAAAAATGGTCAGACAATCTTCATTTCTAAACCAAGGGATTTAGTCTTTTCTATCTATTGTAATGACATATATATTTGGATTATTATCTGCTTTTTTCTCTGTTTCATTTTTCACCATTCTTATATTCTTTTAGGTTAATTTTTTTCTTGTATTTTTACCATTTGCTAGATTAGAAATTATATCCTCTATTTCCATTTTTTTTGTTATTACTTTGAACATTTTAGCTTGCATATGTAAATGATCAAAATCTAAAGTTAACAAATATACTTACTCTTATCTTAAATAATTGAGAACATTAGAATGCTTTAACATCAGTTGTCTGATTTGTAACTTATACACTATTATTGTCATCTATTTTATTCTTATCTTAAAAAAATTTCCACAAGATATTAACATTGTTGTATGTGGTTAATATTAATTTAGATTTACTCCTAATTTTTACTCTTTCTTCTTTTAAGTCCTTGTTATATCTCATTCCTTCCAGCTGGGGTTACTTTCCTTTTGCCTAGTATACCCTTCTTTTAGTTTTTGGTAGCAAACAGTTTTTACTTATCTTAGATTACTTAAAAATTTATTTTTAATTTTACTTTTACTAAGTGAACTTAGTCTTTTATTTTGCCCTCATTCACATAGGGTATTTTCACTTAGCAAACTGAAGATAACATCCCTGACTTCGCTGTTTTTGAGGAGTCAGCTATAATTCTGAATATTCTTCTTTTGAAGGTAATCTGTCTTTTCTCCCTGACTGCTTTTAAAATCTTCTCTTTTCTTTGGGTCTCTTCAGTTTTTTAATTTTTCCTGCTCAAGGTTCTTGAATCTGTGGATTAATACCTTGCATCATTTCTGAAAATTTATCACCCATTATCTCTTCAAGTATTATCTCTCTTATCCCCTCTGTTCTTTATAGAAAACTCTGATTAGGTGTATGCTAGACCTTCTCATTTTGACCTTCATGTCTCTTAACCTCTCTTTTATATTTTCCATTTCCTTGCCTCTTTATGATGTATTTTTGGATCATATTTTGAGACATTTCTTTCAGATTATTAATTTTCTCTTCATCTTTATCTAATATGCTTTAAACTGCAAGTGAGGTCAGCCCATGGTATGAATTCTCAATGAAGATTATTTTTTCTTCCACACAGAGAAAATGTTTGAGTTGGTCTATTTTACTTGCAACCACTAAGAGTTATTGTCTCCGGCTTGCCTTTTCAATGAAATTTATCCTTTTGTGGTTCTTGTTTTATGAGAGGAGAGGGTCTCCTGTTAGAATTCCCACCTTGGCTGGGCCCTGAAATTTGTCTCCTGCACCCTTCCCCTCAAGACCATGGAAACAGAAGTTTGCTGGGTTTGGAAAATTCCCTCAAGATAAAGATCCAGCTTCAGCACTCTGTTTACCTCTCTGGGTCTCTAGTATGTCTTGCTTTATTGCTAGGTCAGTGATATGTTCCAAAAGATTTTTAAAAAATATTTTATCCTGGGCTTCCCTGGTGGCGCAGTGGTTGAGAGTCTGCCTGCTGATGCAGGGGACACAGGTTCATGCCCCGGTCTGGGAAGATCTCACATGCCGCGGAGTGGCTGGGCCCGTGAGCCATGGCCGCTGAGTCTGCACGTCTGGAAAAAATATATATATATATATATTTTTTTTTATCCTGATTTTTTTAGTTGTTTTGTCAAATTTTCTGGTCTCAATCAAGTTTTTTCTTTCCCCTTAAATCACAATTCTCTTTGTGTCCTCAGTGATTGAATCAATGAGTCTCATCACTTTAGGGGAAGGACAGATGGAGTCATTCCAGCTGAAACCAAGAATTCATTGTTTAGAGCCTCAAATATGCCCTAATATTTAGACTATAGTGAAGCAACAGTCTAGAAATCTGAGGCTTTTTTATTTAGAGAGAGAAGTGAGATCTTCGAAATACCAGAGGCTGTGGTTTGGGTAGCCTGAGCCAGTGGCTAGATGAATTACATACCTAAGACTCAGGGTTTGCAGCATAGTGAGAGCCAACATAGAGCCAGGGGTGGAGGGGTGGCACAGAGACAAATAGGCCCAGCATAGGCCAAGAAAAAAAACTGTGAGTTGTGCTAATTGTAGGCTTTTCTTCAGAGGTTTAGGAAGGCTAAAACCTAAAGAGAAGAAAGGATAACTTACTTCTCAGCTGGAGGTGAACAGGTATCAGCAGGTTGCCCAGGATCCAAAGAGGAGAAGAGCACATCCTTAGAGATCTTTGAGGGTCAAGGACAAGTACCACATATAGACCATGAACCCTTTTTCCCAGTGGTATATGGTTTATTGAACTTTCATCTATGCCCAGAAACCACATTGAGGCAGGGGAAAGGAAGGGTATATCCTTGAAAAGAAATAACAATTCTGGTAAGAAGTTTGAACATTTAATTTGATTCAATATGTATCCAAAAGTACAGAGCTGAAAACTAGACAAAAAGGCTTTTCCAAATTGGCAGAAATGGGGACACTTCCAATTGGAATATTAAGTTTCCCACCCACCTGGAGGTGGACAGGGATGCCTCATAAGGAAGTGTACTTTCTTATACACGGAAAGAGAACAATTTATAATTATTGTAGACTTCACAGATATTGTGCTTACATTTTTTTCAACCTCAGTATACAGGTAAAGTAATTCAGTTAACTAATTAATTGACTTAAATGATGAATGGTAATTATATTAGGAAATCTAACTTAACCATATTCCTTTTAACATTTACCTTTTAAAACAATAACATTTTTGCTAATAGTTTAGAATTTGCCAACTAAATGATCTTAGGAATGAAAATGGATTGCCCCACAGTTCTCTAGCCATTCAAACAGAACAGTAGCTTTTAGTGAAATGGTTAAGAAGTCGCTGTACTCCAACAAAACCCTGGCTTTGACCTGTAAACTAAACAGAAAGGACTAAGGCACTAAATAAACTAAAGTGAGGAAAATGGACCATGTATTTCAAAATGACTCAGCCTAAGGATCCTCTTATTTCTTGAAATGTTTGAGGAAGAGAAGAAAACACCTACCAAGCAGAGAACAGAGATAGGTCTCATTCCAATTCAATGCACTCTACTTGACTTCAAGTCTGGATTCATCTTATGTGAAGGAACCGTATTTTCTTCCAGCCCCACTTCCACATAATTGACTTTTTAAGCAAAAAGATGATTTTATCTATGTGTAATTAAGCACAATTAACTTTTTCTTGGAAAGACTTTACGTATAAATAGTCTGTAATTAGGAAATGTGATATTCATATTGTGGGATTCAGAACCCTTTGATCACTATAAGCATATATGTTAATTTTATTCCAGATTTAATCTACCAACTTTATTACTTATCTAACCACTATTTATTATATATTTAGGCAATGCAGACAAAGCAAAAATGGAGACAGACATGGTCCCTACCTTCATGGAGCTTACAGTTTAAGAAGTATAGGCTGTGTGTCAAAAAGGAAGGAACCAGAAAAGGACAAAGGCAGACTCTGTGAATAAAGGACAAAGAAGGGAGAGAAAGAAGAACTCACAGAAAAAATTTGGTGTTCCATTTCAAGGCTGTTTGCTGAGCCAATTTATTCAGCCAGAGAATTAGTATGAGGAAAGTTAGCTAGGCTGATTGTCTGAATGGGTTTGAAAATTAAGTCAAACTATTGAATCTAAAAAAATTATCTAAGAAACACTATCCTGAGTGAGATTCAAAATCTTCTGCTAATTCCTTGACTAGAACTTTTCAAAAGAGAATGATGACCAAGGGAAGATTTCAGGAAATATGTATAATGAGAATTTTTTGAGTGGTGACTCAGAGTACATTAATACCAAACTATTTACCTCTCTCAGTGGTGGTAGCTGATTTCACCTTTTTCTCCTTGTTAAATATTATTCATTCTAAAAGGCAATTGATGTTATGCTTTATGAGCAAATAAGATTTCATGTATCTTGGTACATCAGTATTTTTAAAATATGTTAAAACCTCCTAAAACCACAAGATGAATGAATTATTTTGGTTAATTCTGTGACTAACTTCACTGGAATAATTTCTAGAAACTCAGGTTCTCACCCTTATGGGAAAAGTCATAAATTGAGAAGTTGTACTTCTTAACATTTAATGGTAAAATGCAATGGATTTTCATATTCGAGGATGAAATCATTGCAAAAAGTAAATCTAAAGAGACTTAAAATTTTAGAATGAGCCACTGGATAGTGATTTTAATCTCTCTAAATTACTGAAGTAAAATATATCTATTTGGAGGGGCCCATGTTAAACAAAGCCTGTTAAAAGTACATATTTTATTAATCTGTTAATAGATGATGATAGCTAGCTATCAGTATAAAGGGAGGAAAAGGAGATGTAGAAAGGCCCAAAAGAAAAAATTGAAGAATCTATTAATTTATTAATAATAAATAGATAAGGGAGGGCCAATTTGACTAAGAAATTTAGGTCACTGGTTAAGAGCTGGACTCCCAAAAGAAGCACAAGCTGCCTCTGGTTGTGAGAGAGAGATGAAAAAGGAAAAGCAGAATTATCAATGTAAGGGAGCACCACAGCTCATCAAAGGTCTGCTGACCATGCAGCTGTGCCATGGCATAGTGTGAACACGTAGAAAACCAAAATGAAATGAATGGGAACATTAGGATTCCAATGGAGAAAATGGAAGGAAAGGAAACAGCACTCCAGGCAGTTTAATCCATGTTTTTGCTGTCCTTCATTATCCTGACACCATATTTCTCTATTTCTATGAAAGACAATGTAAAAGTGCCTTAAACATTAGAACAAGGTTTGAGGTAGCTTGAAAGAACTGTCAGTGATAGCTCATACATTTGGAAAGTTTTGAAACCCATGATAATTTTTCATCTCTTTGGATTGAGTTTCTGTGATGTCATGGAGAAGACTCTTGGCCTTCATTCATCTAACTGGAACGCAAAGGAAGCCATCTGAAATCAGCAGTGCTGCGGTGGTGTTAAAGCCACTGTCTGCAGTGGTTACCACCTGTTATGAGACAAGTTTAGTAAGTGAAAGGATCTAAAAATAACTAGGGGCTAAGATAGCACATTTCAGATAAATTCATCAGAGTTATGGCATGTTTAGGATATTGAAAAACAATCTTAGTACTGCATCTTAACTCTATGAACTCAGACTGACTTCTCACAGACTAAGCTCAACGGAGAATTTCCCTTCCGTGGTTCCGAAAGAAAGAAAAAGGGGAAATATTAGCTATTTTACACCAAGATGTCAATGTGACAGTCATTTTTTTTTTAAATAAATTTATTTATTTATTTTTGGCTGAGTTGGGTCTTTGTTGCTGTGCTTGGGCTTTCTCTAGTTGCAGCGAGCAGGGACTACTCTTCATTGTGGTGCGAGGGCTTCTCATTGCTGTGGCTCCGTTGCGGAGCACGGGCTCTAGGTGTGCGGGCTTCAGTAGCTGTGGCTTGCAGGCTCTAGAGCACAGGCTCAGTAGTTGTGGTGCACGGGCCTAGTTACTCCACGGCATGTGGGATCTTCCCAGACCAGGTCTCGAACCCATGTCCCCGGCATTGGCAGGCGGATTCTTAACCACTGCACCATCAGGGAAGCCTGCAACAGTCATTTTTTAATGAGAAGACTGTTCTTCTCTTTCTCCTCCACCAATTCAACCCTTGCTACATGATAGTTTGTCTAAAACTAGTACAAATGTTGATTTGCTCTGAATTGCTTAATATTTTTGTTGTGGAAGAATTACAGGTCCGTCTTGAACTTACTTCTTGAAGAATTATACAACTCCACTCCTCCACCACCTCTCATATTAAGTAAAACCCTTATACCCTTATAGGAAAGTTTCAAATGAAAATATACAATGTTTGTCATAACCTTTGGTATTTCTTCTCAGTAACAATAGTAAGGGAAAGTGACCCCATGTTTCTCCATTCATAATAATAGATACATATCTAAATAAATACTACCGTCTGCAGTTTAAATTCCATACAGGTAAAAGGTTCTCAGGGAAGGTCAAGAATACAGTAAAGCTTCATTAATTCAAATTTTGCTTATTTAGAAGTACAATAAGTTAGACTCATGGTATGCCACTATTATGAACACATTTACTAAGCAAAATATTATACAAAAATTATAAAGGAAAAAACATTAGACTGAAAAACACTCACTCATGAGAGTTTTAAACATTTATTTATGTTGCTTTTCTCCTAATTAAATGAAATTAATGTTATTTACTGACTCATCTTGCAAACAAATTAGAGCATTAGATGCCATTTCAGAAGATTTAATCTTCACAACTTTCAGATATTTTTTATATTTATTTAAAACGCATTTCCTTGAACTATATGATTGTTGAGTATAATTGCAAGATTCTAATAGCTTTTCAAGGGAGTATAAATTAGTAAATTATTACTTACTGTGCTTTAAAAAAATGTTCTCCCCTTCCATAAACTAAAGGCCATGTGTCTTGGTCTGTACTGGTCTAACGTGCCAGCACATCTCCCCAACCCCTGTGTATCTGTATCTTGGTCATGTCAGACGGACACTGACAGGACACTAGGACCACCTCTGCAGTGATTGCTTGAACTTTTTGCCTGCTCAATATGGCTCCCCCTTTTGGGGGGTATTGGTACCTATATCCCCTTTAGGAAATGTCCTCTATTTTTAGTTCATGTGGACTATGGCATCTTTGCTTAGGGTCCTCAGAAAGAGGAGCCTGAGGCAAATGGCTTATGTGCTACTACTTAGTTAGGGAGCACAGTCCCAGGGAGCAAGAGTAAGGGACAAGCAGAGAAAGAAGAAAAGCCAATATAAGAATGTGCTATCAAGCTGTCCTCCAAGGAGCCTTTTAAACAGTGTTCTTAGGAGAGTTTCTCCTGGAGAAGAAAGAGGGAAGAATTTATCCATCAGCTTCTATCGCTCTTTGGTCAAAGGTTTGCCCAAGGTTACACAACTGGAGTGGTGGGTTAAAGATTCAAATGCAGGAAGTCTGGCTCTAGAGCCCTTGGCCATTCATCACATGTTCTCATTAATGTTAGTCATTGATAAGAACTAAGGAGAAAGTAGAAGCAAGGATAGTGGGCAGGGCAGGGTTTGGAAATTTTCAGTTGACAAGGGATGTGGCTTCACTGAGGTGATACTTGAGTAGAGACCTGAAGATCAATAAGATCTCTAGGGAAAGAGCGTTCCAGGAAATGCATAGAACTGAGATGCTGTGTTTGATGGATAATGAAGTAAATGTGGCAGCAGCAGTGTGAGAGAGAGGAGAGCAGCAGGACATAAGGCCAGAGAGAAGAGAGGGCTACAGATCATGCAGGGCCTTGGGCCATTGTAAGACCTTTGGCTCTTACTCCAAGATGGGAAGCCATTGACAGGTTAGGAGCAGAGAAGTGATATGCTCTGGCTGAGTATTAATAGAATCATTAGGTTAATAGAGCAAAAAGGGGCCAAGGTAGAAGCAGGAATAAGCAGTTATAAGGCTTTTGCAATCTCTAGGTGAGAGAAACTAGTGTCTTTGTCCAGGGTGGTGGGAGTGGAGGTGATGAAGTGTAATTGGGCCCTTGATATATTTTGAAAGTGGAAGCAGGTTCTGCTGATGGATTAAGTTAGAAATAAGTAACAAAATAAATAATTAGAAAAGGCCCTATATTGAGAAATTTGAAAAGATATTTTGACTAACTCATGGGATAATGAAGAAATCCTAATGAAAATTTTAAAAGGAAATATT
>NW_021703784.1:80152598-80422598 GCF_005190385.1 Monodon monoceros | reverse complement strand
AATAAATAAATGTGTGAATGATGGCTACAAAGTAACCAAATTCTACAACTGAAATATTTGAAATTTGTTTAAGCTTTATCATTCACTCATCTCACTCTGTTATTTGAAGTGTTCCCCAAATAGATTTAGTTTAAGACAATATTATTTCGGGTTGTAAAACCACTTTTCATACATTCTTCCTTTCTTCACATAGATTAGAGATATTTTGTACAGGAGCAAAAAACATTCCAAATTAATTCAGTTCTGTATTTCCAGAATGATGTTTCTCTGAAAGGGAATAAATCTTCCATGTTGTTACACAGCACAGGTTGTACATACATTTTAAAAATTGCTATCTTTCCTCTTCATTAAAGTAAAACATTAATTAGAATTGTCTGGAACATCTTTAGGTGCCCAATACATGTTTGATGAATGAATAAAATATTAAAGGTATAAGCAAGTGTGCTTATTTTTTTATATATAGGAATGACTCTTCCTATTCACTTATTATCAATTTTCTTGTCATTTCTTTCTGAAGGAGTTTGATTGGCCAATAGAAGGGCTGCTTCTTCCAAACGGTCCTCCCATGAAGAAACCCATCTCTAAGACACTGGAGCAATATGTCCCTGTGAGACTCAGAGTTTTGCGGAATGGAGACAAGAACAAAACCAGAGCCCTTATTATAATCAGTCCAGACATCTCACCTAGGCGGAAAATGCAGTAAGAACAACTTGTTCATATTTCGCATCAAGCATACTTTCTAATTTCTACAGATTTTTGTCTTCTTGATTACAGATGTTTTTCTGGGGAAATTTTGTGTTTATTCTTTAAAAAGGGCTCCCATATTGATATTTGGAGGTAAAAATAGATACTAAAATTCATTTAGTTTCTATGTTAGGAACTTAATTTGAACACTGGTGATTTAGGCTGGCCATGAGAGAACATGAGTTAGAAATAAGTAGTTCTGATAAAAAAAGTTTTATGATCAATATCTATTTTGAATTAGCATTACTGTTTGGGTTTATTAATGTATTTTGAAATAAATGAACTCATAAATTGCTTCTTAAATCTAATTTTGTAATTTCTTATTTAAGTTATTATTTACTTTGTTATTATTTACATTATTTAAGTTATTACACACAATTATTTACATTTAGATCTTTGGAATATTTAATGAACAAATATAGTTCTCAAAATATAACTTTACATAATCTATATCCTTGCCTTGGAATAACATTTTAAAAGTTTACCATCCTAGAAAAGCATCGATCTGCCCTTTAGCTTACGTTATGAGGTCGGAATAAAATCTTCCCAAACACCCAGTATTTCTGCAACATTGGAGAAAGTC
Organism: Monodon monoceros; assembly: GCF_005190385.1. NCBI lineage: Eukaryota > Metazoa > Chordata > Mammalia > Artiodactyla > Monodontidae > Monodon > Monodon monoceros. Next base: position 80,421,271 of record NW_021703784.1, on the reverse strand, counting down.
ACCTGCTGTATTTTCATTACATTTTATGACAAAAGGAATCATAGATCAGGGCAAAACTCTGATGTAAAGAATGAATTAAACACATTGTTTCTCATATTATTAGCTGTGATATTACCTCTTGACCTTTCTTTTGAGATGTTTGGAATATTTGAGGCTGCTGATAATAGTTTAATATTACTTTCTTCACATTGATTAAATATACTTCATACATCACTGAACAATGAGTAACATTCAGATCGGCTGTCCACTGAACTGCCTATAAAGATGATAAAGTAAAAATTTAATCTTCAAAGTAAAGTCAACCCTGAAATTGAAATCTTTGACGCATACATTTCATAATTAGCTCATTCTACTAGACATAAAATGTGAGGGTAATGCCCTTAAAGTAGTATATGACTTTTTTTTTAACGTGCAAAATTAACAGGTAATTTCTATCCCTTCCTATCTTTATGTGTCTCAAAATTATATAGAGATTTAATCTGATCAATTTATGTTTTAAAATGCATGATTCAATCAGGTAATCCAAACGTAATTTGAGAGATTTGTTAATGTGGACAGCTATTCTAGTAGAGAGTATGTGAAACTCTCTGCTAAGTTCATGGAACAGTGTGTCCTGGTTAATCAAATATTCATTTTGTTCTCTACATGAATTAATTATTCCCAAATAATTAAAATACACTGGCATACATTTGACATCAAAACTCTACTGAATATAGTTTAATTTTTCTTGGCTGATTCAGAAAATTTTCTACAGGATCATCAGTAGCATTCCCCACACCTTCCCCCCAATCTTTCTGTAAGTACTGGTAACAGAAGATTTAAATAGGGAGTGTTTTGGTTAACATTACATTTGAACACTATATCTTTCATTTAATAAAATATAAAGATTCTAAAAATACACAATTCTTTCTTACTTGAAAATTTGAATGATGTATATTGCAATTCTTTTACTGTGATCGTCATTAATTTTTTATTAAAAACATTTTTAGTTTTGGATTGATAACAGTATCTGAGTAATATATGAATAAACATATAAATATGAACAGTATATGAATAAAACATCAAAGGCAAAATGAATGTAATCTCTGCATTTTCTTCAAAGTTGATAAATTCACATCTCAGAGTGTTCATTATTGGAAAAGGATTCAGATATTGAAAATTTATTTTCTTGTATAAATTTTTCATAGTATAAATGTTTGTGAAGTTTAATATTTAATTGTGGTAGTATTTGAAATCCTATTTTTTTAAGAAAGGCATTTTTTTTAGAGTAAATAATGATAAATGAAAACCTCACTATTTATTCACATACTTAAACAAGCTGAATGATAATTGACAATGTATACTGCCATATCAATCAAATCTTGGATCATTTTTTTCAGAAATGTTGACACTGAAAGGAAAGGGAATGTGAAAAATTATGTCACTAAATATTCTGAAACAGAAACAAACCAGACTGGATTTCACCAACTTTTGGAGAGGTAAATACTACCCTAAATGCAAAGATATATTCCATTCAAGTGCCTGAATGATTATAACACAAAATATATATGTACCTATATAAGAAAATAATTGTTAATATAGTGATTCTGGAGTTTTTAATCTGTGAAATATGTAAGCTATAAGTACATGATACCAATGCTAATTAATATGTTTTTCCCCAAAATTTCTAGGTCTGGTGGTTTCCCCTAGCTTCTGAACTACAAACTCTGTAAATGTAAATTATCCCCATTAAAAAATATATATTTCACAATTTTACAGCACTTTGGTTTGAATTTGTTTGAACTGAGGGCAGGATATTTACCTACTTTAAATCAATTTTTAAATGTCACTAATCTATACCATATTTTTATTATACATTATTATAATAAAAATTATTTATAATTTATAATTACATTATAATTTTTCTTTTCATCAATATTTTCCTACCCAAACAAGATTTATTCCCATAGAATTTGATAGCTGTTCAAAAGTAGAATACCTGGTATAAACTTTTTCACAAAATATGTCTTGCTGAATATGAGAGTGTAGTTTTATAGAATTTAAGGAAAATTATGCTATCCTTTAGTAATTTAATAATTCACTTTAGATGGTTTCGAGGATCTTTTGTTGTTGTTGATTCTTCCATCTGCAAAGCTGAAGGGAGACCTAACAGCATAACAAGACCCATTTAAAAATAATAGATATAGACCGTTTTTGTTGATATTTAAATTTGCAGGAAACATGGAGCACTGGAAAAACCAGTCCTGAGAGAACAAAGTCAGAGATAAGACTCTGCTTTTCTGGATACTCTGTAAATCCAAGCCACGTGGTTATCATTCCTAACTCTTGGTGTGAGGGTCAAAGGATTTCATGTCTAGGACCCTTGCCCCCATGTATTGGGTTGGCCAAAAAGTTTGTTTGGATTTTTCTGTAACATCTTAAGGAAAGACCCGAATGAACTTTTTTGGCCAACTCAGTAACAGAGAAATCCTGAACTGCTCACTCAGTATCTCAGCCTCAGTTTCTTCCCTGTTATTCTATGATGATGCCCTCTCAGAAGGCCATATGATGTAGTAAAAGACCCAGAGAGTTTTAGGTTTGAATTTCAGCTTTTGTACTCACTAACTTTGTGACCTTGGGCAAGGAACTTAATCTCCAGCTCAGTTTCCTTATCTGTAAAATGGGCTTCTCAGAAAGGGTGTGAGAATTAAACGCAAGAGTAGACATGAAGTGTTTGCAGTGCGTGATCCAATTTAATAATGTGTTGCTGACTTTTATGTGTCAGGTGCTTTACAGGTATTCACACATTTAATCTGTAAGATATCCCTATGAGATAAGTACAGTTACATCTCCCTTTTGCTGATGGGGAAAATGAGGCTCAGAGAAGTTAAGTAACTTCCCCAAGGTTACACAGCCAATACATGAGAGGGCTAGAGTTTGAACCCAGGCAATTTGACTGCAGAGTACACATTCCTTATTAGGCACTTAAGAGCCAGTTCTTTTCTTCTCTCTCCATTGATGTTGGCTGGCACATGAACTAGTTAGAGGAATTCAATACAGAGGAAACAGCTTATCCCGTTCTCTCCAACCCACATACATGGGCCAGTTGAATTCAGCACTATTAAAATAGGGTTTCCACAGAACTTGTTGGAAAGTTCCTGATACGAGTCTACTATTTGTACCCCGAAAATACTGTGCAATATTAAGGGTCTGGGCTAGTAACAGGTAACAACTTAGTAAACTACTTCCTATATATAAAATTTGAAGTTTTAAGAGTTACTGAAGACAGGGTGATTCTGTAGATGAAGTTAAGGAATATATGCCTGGTGGTAGCTACATCAAACTAAAGATGTGTTCTTCAGTGGCTGCTTATATTTTGCCAGTGTAGCCAGTGCAAAGATAACTCTTCTAAAGCACAGTAGTGAATTTAGATCTGAATTTTAGCGTCTACTGTTGGATTTGCATTTCAGAAAAGAAAAGAAGTATAAAAAAATAAATAAATAATAAAATAAAATAGGGTTTCCAAAAAAAGAAGAAAGAAAAATCCACCAGCTTCCCCTTCACTTTACTCTCCCACTTGTCCTAAAACTGGTTACTCCCATAGTCCAAAATTCTCCGAGGAAAATGTGAGTGGAATCAGGTTATCATGATTGTGACTCTCCTTAGGTCATGCTTGGATTTGGGGTGAGTAGCAGGAATTGGGTTGGGTCTTTGGGCAGCATCCAGAGAGAATTAAGCCAATCTTCTGGTTGGGGCTCAATTCTCTTACAGTTCTCCCTCCCACCCGCCCCGCAATACCTCCACCCGACAATTCCTATGGATGAGAAACCCAGTCCAGTTCTCACCAGCCCATCAGCTTCCAGAGTTGTGACAGGAGAGGGAGAGACTTAATTCCCACTGGCTTATTTCCTTCTAAGACCTCTCAGAAAAATGGAGGGCCTAATTACCTGCTCGATTGCTTTTGGCCATCTAAGGTAATAAAATTGAGAAATATTTTTCATACAGCTGAGTCTTCTTGATGAGCATAAAGTCACTTCTAACTCATTTACTATAGACAGTACATTCTAATATAAAACAGCATTCTTTAGGACACGACCCATCACTCTGTTTAGCTCTACTTCCTCTTCCCCAGAATTCCACCTCTTTACCTCTACCCTAAACTGACTAGATAGATTCCAGCCTCTCCACCTCCAGCCCATCTTGCACTTTTCTGACAGTTAACTTTCTAAAAAGCAGATCTGCCAACACCATACCTCTACTATAATTCCTTCAATGACTTCCTGATACTTAACGGGATAAAGGCCATGTTCATTAGTCTGGCACCCTAAGTGCTTTCACTTGGTTTCCATCTTTTTTACCAGCTTCACCTGGCTCTACCTCTTGTCCACAAACTCAGCTCCAGCCATATAAAACTTCTCTAAGTCCTGACCCTACTTGGTGAACTCTGGTTTATTCATCAAGGCCCACCCCGAATGTTACTTCCTTACCTGAGGCTTCCCTGGAAGAATTCATTGTTTTTCCCCTGTGTCCTCACCTCCCTGGCCAGGTGCCTGTGACAGCACCCACTAGTTCATATCACACTTCAGTTGTTGGCTGGTCTCTCCCCGCTACTAGAGAAGGAGCCCTTCAGGAAACAAGGAAACTGTATCGTTCATCTCAATATCCACAGGGCTGGCCCAGAGCTTGTTTGAGGGGAAAAAAATCACTGTTTAATGTTTAACCTGGCAAAAATTTCCTATCTGAAAGGGAGTTAAAGCGCTATATATAGGGATCACTTCTGGTGGAGAGAGGTGAGGAACTGCTGGGTGATGGATGTAACTTTGGAGAGAGTAGAACTTCAACAGCAAAAGCTGAGGAAGGTGTTTAATGTAGAAGGGAGAACAAGAGAAAAGGCACACAAATAGGAAAGTAGGGGCATACTGAGGAGTGAAAAATAAATAATGATGTGGGTTTTTTTGTTTTTTTGATTTGTTGATCATGCTTGGTACTGTGCTAAGCATGTTTCATAATCAACCCTTAATCTTCACAGCAACCTTGAAAGGTAAGAAATTTAGGCTTAGAGAGCTTAAATAATTTGCCCAGTCTTACAACCTGGAGAGGGAGAATGAGACTCAAAAGGGGGCTGCTGGTTTCCAGAGCCAAGCTCTTGACTATCCCACAGTCCTGCTGAGCTAGTTGTTGTTAATGATCCAAGCCCGTGATTTCTTTTATTTCCTCTCTTCTCTGCTGGAAACTTTGCATGCGCAAGGTCAATTTTTGTGTCTCTTATTACAGGTGCACTGAAATTTTAAATTTACCTTCTGCAGCTCAGAGATTGTTCAGTGAAAAGGGGAAGGAAATCTTTGCCCTAAAAGACCTTCAAAGAGATGAACTGGTAAAGACATGAGCGTGAAACTGGAAATATTAATATAGTGATACTATTAAAAGGAAAGTGTTTTTAAATATAAGACTTCAAGCACCATTTTTTTCCTGTTATTTTTGCTCAGAATTATCCTAATTCAGCAACCATCAGAAAGTAATAAGAATAGCTGATTGTTGAGCGCTTACTATGTGTCAGGCATGATTTTCAGGGCTGTATGTAATAGAACTCATTTAGTGCTCATCAAAACCCCTTTTATAAATGAGGGCAGAAACTGGAGAGGACCACATTATTAACCACTTGCGGTTTCTGCCCTACTCTTTTTTTTTCGCGGTACACGGGCCTCTCACCGTTGTGGCCTCTCCCGTTTTAGAGCACAGGCTCCGGACGCACAGGCTCAGCGGCCATGGCTCACGGGCCCAGCCGCTCCGTGGCATGTAGGATCCTCCCGGACCGGGGCACGAACCTGTGTTCCCTGCATTGGCAGGCAGACTCTCAACTACTGCACCACCAGGGAAGCCCCTTAACTTTTTTTTTTTTCCCTACTCTTTTAAGGGGGTAGATTCTGTATTCTTTTCGAGGCCTTCAAAATGTAGTTATTTAATGATTTCTTACTAAATGATTATTTTACCTTTTCAGAAAAAAATAATCATATCTAGTTTTTCACACACTCTATTTGGGAGGCTGGAGAAGGCTGAGAAGTGGAAGGACTTTAGCTGCCCAGCCTTTCCCCCGACTTATGGAATTTATGGTATCAGCTTGAGAAGAAAACCTGCCTTGATTGATGCCTCAAATTCTTTGAACAGAGAACCAAGCTTGTACCAAATTATCAGAACTTGACTCAGACTCTGAGTGTAAAGACCCCTTGAAAGAGTCTTAAACCCAAGTACCAGTGACTAATAGCAGAGGCAGCATGGCAGAGTGGAGACCCTCTGTTCTTGGAGTCTGGTAGACAGTGTTGTTGTTTTTTTAAAATTTATTTATTTTTATTTTTGGCTGCATTGGGTCTTTGTTGCTGCACTTGGGCTTTCTCTAGTTGTGGCGAGTGGGGGCTACTCTTCATTGCGGTGCGCGGGCTTCTTATTGCAGTGGCTTCTCTTGTTGCGAAACATGGGCTTCAGGTGCGCGGGCTTCAGTAGTTGTGGCTCACGGGCTCAGTAGTTGTGACTTGTGGGCTCTAGAGCACAGGCTCAGTAGTTGTGACCCACGGGCTTAGTTGCTCCATGGCATGTGGACTCTTCCCGGACCAGGGCTTGAACCTGTGTCCCCTGCATTGGCAGGTGGATTCTTAACCACTGCACCACCAGGGAAGCCCTAGACGGTGTTTTGAATTCTAATTCTGTCATTGCCAAGTTTTCTGTTTGTTTGATTTTAATATTTTTGTTTTTCCTGCTGTGCTTATTCACTGTGTTATTTTAGAAAGAATTTAAGGTAGATGCATTAAAACATATGACACAAAAAGGTAAATTTAACTTAAAGATAAGTCAATGAGGTCACCAGGGCTAAGCGAGTATGTGTGAAAGGAGGATGAGATGGACCCAGGAGTGACTGTTATACGGATCAACATATTTGCTAGAAATGAATCTGTCAACTGTTCTGAGCCACCAACATGAGGATTGAAACATGAACAGTTACATGACTAAGTATGTCCATGAGAGAAAAAGAACCCTCTTGATCAAAAAGAAAATATTTTTGAGAAAGTTTTCCCTGGGTCCACATACAAAGTATGTATGTAATGATCAGTCAGTGGCCCCAAAAAAAGGCAACGTTGAGTTTCTTTTTCTTTTTACCGAGTCTTTCTCAATATATTACTCTACTTTTTCCTCACGTCAAAGAAATATGTATTTATTTAAGGACATTTAGGAAGTACCTATAAGCAAAATCAAGAAGAAAAAGTATCATCCATAATTTCAGCATCTAGAAATATCCACATTAACATTCTGGTGCATATACTGCAAGTTCATTTATACCAGTGGTTGTCAGAGTTTTCTGTAAAGTGTCAGATAGTTAATATTTACAGACCATAATGCATCTATTGAAACATCAGCTCTGCCATTGTAGCACGAAAACATTCACAGATAACATGCAAATGAGTGGGCATAGCTGTATTCCAATAAAACTTTATTTACAAGAACTGGCAATCGGCGAGATTTGATCCTCAACCATAGTTTACGAACCCCCAATTTTTTTTTTCAGTGTTTAACTTTTAATTTTTAAATTTTTTTAACATCTTTATTGGAGTATAATTGCTTTACAATGTTGTGTTAGTTTCTGCTATATAAAAAAGTGAATCAGCTATATGTGTACATATATCCCCGTATCCCCTCCCTCTTGCGTCTCCCTCCCACCCTCCCTATCCCACCCCTCTAGCTGGTCACAAAGCACCAAGCTGATCTCCCCATGCGATGCAGCTGCTTCCCACTAGCTATTTCACATTTAAACCCCTGATTTATTCCCACTTACCTTCCCCCCATCCCTCCCTTCCTTCTTTCCTTCCTTCTTTCCTTTCTTTAAAAAATTATTTTTTCTAAAACTTTTTATTTTGAAATAATTAAAGATTCATAGGAAGTTGCAAAGATAGTATGGAGAAGTCTTTTTTTCAGTACAAAACCCTGTAGATCCATCAAACTTGTTGCTTTTATCAATAGTTTGTGCCTTTTATCACTGAGTATTATTCCTTTTTATCACTGAGTATGGTGCCATAGTTTGTTTAACCATTCACCTATTGTAGGGTGTTTTGATTGTTTCCAGTTTGGGCTATAATAATGCTGCTGTGAGCAATTGTATCTGGGATTAGAGACTCATTTCTTTGGTAGGTGTATGTTTCATGTGGAGAACATTGGATCAATCCTGATCTGTCCATTGCTCAGCAGAAGAAGCGAATCTTCCTGAGGAACTTAGCATCAGATATTTCTAAAATTCAAACTTTCTGCAGTACACGTAAGATAGAGGGTAAGCATTGGAATTATTTACTTTATATATGTACAGCCAAAAAAAAAAAAAAACCTTGATGATATTGCTTTTTAAAAAAAAAATCCAACTTTGTTTAAACAGGTCATATTTCACCCCTGCATCTTGCTGTTTAGCTTTAGACTAATTTTTATATTTAACAGAGTTGCATATCTTAATTCACACTGTCCTTTGGATGTGCAGAGAAAACATACTTTCTTTATTTTGTCTTTAACAAATTGGGCCTTCTTTGTGAGCCCCAGCTACCCCCATCAAGGAAAACTTTAAATGTACAGTCAGGTTTAAACTTGTCCCATCCATTAATTTAAATAGTCCCTTTCAGGAAGGCTTTCAGGTTTCTCAGTTTCCAGACTCTCACTTTAGTTCTTCTCTAGGATGGAAGGAAAGAACTCGGGGTGCAGATCCTCTTGCTTTCTGGGCCCTGCTGGCTGAAGTCCATGGCTGGGTGACAGTGTTCCATTCTTTTGGCCCAGATAATGCTTTGGGTGGGTGGTACTTCGTGCCTGCCTCAGCCTCCCCTCTGCTCCCTCTGGCCCTCTGCAGCCTGGCTGTGGTTGGGTAACCATCTCTACAAATCCTTGCTACAGAACCTCTTGACCCCTGCTTGGCAGCCACTTCTGGAAAGCTCCCCTGCATGGCTCTTAGTAAATCCTGGGTCATGGCTGCACTTCCCGGAAACCAGATCCAGGTTCATGTGGCTATGCCACAGATTGGAGTGGTGAGGACAGCTCAAGAGGTAACTCATCACCATGTCCTGAACAATGTCCTCAGTGTTTCCTTGTCTAGCTAAGATTCCTGCAGCAAAGCCTGTAGGCAAAATCATGACACCCTGTGCTGGTTTTCTGCCTTCCTTTGCGTTCTGCCACAGATCCTCTCAGGCCCAGAAATGGTAGGTTTCCTCCAGATCAACACTGAGATAAGCTAAATGGGAGCTAAAGGCTTTTGGAAAAGACCCTAAATCATGACAGTGTCATCTGACTTACATGGCCATTGTCTTGTGCCTGAATGTCAAAACTGTATTTGTACTTTTGCTTTCCTTTTGTAACAATTCTCATTCCTCATGGTCTACCACCTTCCCTTAAGGCTACCCCAGGACCAGGACAAAGGTCCTATATATAGAAGAAAAAAATCATTAATATAATTTGAAACATTATCTTATTGCATATCTTGAATACTGTACATTAAGCTTTGCATGTGTCTTTTAAGGCATTGGGAACTTTCATTGAGGAGTTTGGATCCCAGAGAATGACCTAGAGGCGTATGTCTAAATAATGGGACCCATTTGAATAGTTAGAATTTATAACTAACTTATTTTTGGAAAGACCTATTTTTTTAGCACTTTTGACTGAGAATGCCTTGAGAGGAAAGAATTTACAAAAATTAAATTAAGTGAAATCCAATTTATTAGTTTAAAGAGCAACTATCAATTATACTTAGAATGTATTCTCTTAGACCAAATAGCTGGAAATTTTCTGCATTTTTATTTTAACACGTGTTTTCAAAATCCTAGTGCTCTGAGGTCATAACTAATATGTCCATGCAATTTGTGCATTTCTCCTCAGCTCTTGTTTTAGAAGTCCAAAGCGACATTGTGTTGGGAGCCAAGCTTGCTGTGCGGAAACCAATTTTTGGAGAAGAGAAGCAAATTATAGAACCAGAGGAAAAGCAAGTGCAAAAAAATGCTTTAACATCGGGAAATGCTTCTAGTGAAATTCTGTAAGTAATCAGTGTGGCCAGAAAAGTTACCGGGTTCCTATTTGAACTCAGCTCATTAGCTCAGTAACACCACAGAGCCCATGCAGGGAACCCACAGCAAGTTTATGAAACTAATGGAAGTTGAAGAGCTAGTATTTAATTAGTTTCCTGGCAAAAGGGTAGAGCTGGAGCTTCAGTGTTCAACAAGCACAATGATCTACTTTCAGTAATTTTGATATGATGTTGCTATTTTTAAAAGACTGGAATCTTAGAACTGGAGACATTTATTTGAGGAATTCATCATGTTTTTGTTTCCATAAACATGGACTTCAGGAACAATTATGCTTCTTCCTTAATGTAGGTTCAAGTTGAATACATGTTAGTATAAGTTATCATCCTGGATTGCTTAAATAGCTTTCTGATTGGTTTCTATCTCCATAATCTCCTCCTGCCAATTCACCTTGAAGTTTCATCTATGGACAATCTTTCTAAAACACAATCCTCTTTATACAGTTCTTCAATGGCTACCTATTGCAGACAGAAGACAATGTTTAGTCTGGAATCCCAAGCCCTCCTGACCCTGGTCCAGGCCTGTCATTAACCCTCATTTGTACCCCCATGCCCACCTCCACTCCACACTTTTTCTTTGTGCCACATGAACTCCAAGCTCCAGCTCGGCAGCTACAAGCTGTCTCTGGACTGTGGGCTACTCCACTGATGCACTGCTGCAGGCCTCTCACCACATATTCATTTCTTTACAGCTGACGTGCCCCCGTCCTGGGTCTGTGGAAGGATTCTTTATCATTGAAATCAATCATGACAATGACTGTACTAGCAATGTACTTATCAGTTCCCTCCCCTCTACTCCACCAACCACCACCAATTTGGGAATTCCTTGAGGGCAAAAACTCTATCACACGTGTTGTGTGAAGACCAGGATAACTGACTTTTGTCATCATTTACAGAATAAATGAAGGAATCATTGAATTCGTTTCCAAATTATAAAACCAAAAATAGCAAGTCAATTACCATTGCAATAACTGAAAATTAATTTGTATACAAATTAATTTTCATTAATCATTGGTATACAAGCTGTTTTAAACAACTGTTTCTATCCTTAATTACAAGAATATTAACTTTTATGTTAGGAATCAAACTTCCTCATTTTGATGGGTAGTTCATCTGGTCCTACATCCTGACACTAACAAAGGCACCAGAAAGCCTTTTTCAGAGAGAGTGATTTGACCTATATTGTATCTTCCTCAATTGTTAGAGAATTGGCCACAAACTTTTCTAACATTCCCTTTTGTTCTTCTTCTAAAGAATGTATCTAGCCTCTGAGTTATTATACTGCACTTGGAAAAAAATAAATAGAAAGTAAAAAAAAAAAGAAAGAGCATCTTTGAGAGCAAAGATTCTTGTTGTTCTGATTCATAGATTTCATCAAGGCCTGAAATCTTTGAGCTAAAAGTCTTTGAGTCCACTCAAAACATAATGCAGGAGCATGGTGACTTAATAATACTGCACTGCATATTTGAAAGTTGCTAAGAGAGCAGATCTTAAAAGTCTTCATTACAAGAAAACAATTTTTGGAACTATCTGCGGGGATAGATGTTAACCAGACATATTGTGGGGATCATTTTGCAATATATACAAATATCAAATCATTATGCTATATACCCAAAGCTAATATAGTGTTATATGTCAATTATACCTCAATTAAAAAAAAAACATAATGCAGGAATCTCCTGCACATTCTAGGCAAGCTCGTTTGATCCAGCCTCTTCTTGAATACTCCTAGGAACAGGGAGATCACTATTTCACAAAGCGGCCCATTTTAATGTTGAAATAATAATTCAGAATACCTCTATCCTTCTATAACTCCATGGGTAAAGTAGACCCTACCCCACCTCACCCAGTTTCCATCACAATTTCCTGTTTTATTCCACTTGTGATATCCATGGTTTGTTTATTCATTTACTTATCTACTATCTCTCTTCTTCCCACTAGAATGTAAGCTCCGTGAATCCTGAGAACTTAACTGTTTTGTTCACCACTATTATCCCCAATACTTAGAACTCTGTGCCTACAATATAGTAGATGTTTAAGAAATATTAGTTAAAGGAATGAATGATTAAATAATGACTAGTTATATGAATGAATGAATGGACATGAATCAATAAAGCAAGATGTATTTTTAAATGGCTGTTCTAAAATTAACTTGACTGTCCTTCATTTTCTTGGGAGCCGAGGAGTATATAGATATCCCAAGTTAGAAAATCCCATCTGGATTTGGAGGAAGAATCTTGTTATGTCTAAGAATGACTTTTTTTTTGGTCTGTTTCCCTCAAAGAAATTGAGTTGGTAGGAAAGCTGTGCTTTTTATTTTCAACACAAGATGGCACTGTTGTTTCTTTAACTGTTAATGAGCTTTTTGTCTTCAGAAGCTGCTTGTGCTGCAGCTCTGAATAAGGCTGTTGTTACCCACCAATTTCATATCCACATGTAATACTTTTGTTACATTTGAAAAGTGTATGGTCTGCTCTGCTAACGCAGGAATTGTCCCTGGAGATTTGGGTAATTCGATATTGCTTGCAGTTACATCAAATTACCGCAAGCACCTTGGTGACCACAGCCTCCCCCAGAGAACTTTATTTAAACATATGCACATTTAGAGTGCTGAAGTATGCTTGCTGCTTTGCCTGTATATTTATCCTGCCTTCAGCAGAGCAGTCCTCATATTGTGTCATGATCCCACGGAAGCAAGTGTACCCTAAACAGTGCCTGGGGATTTGCTATATTCAGATCTGCATGGTGGTTATGTTTCCATTCACGATTTCATCTTAATAAGAGGCCACAAGGCTGACTCAGTTATTCAAAGTATGACTATTTACTCTAAGTGTTTTCGTGTATTATTCTCTATCAAAACCTGGCACGTTTGTGCTGGTGCTATTTGAGTCTCTCTAGATTTTTCTATTGAGAGGAAAAGTTATTAAGATTCCTTAACATTGTCTAATGAGTAAATTTTATGAAACCTAGTAATCTAGGCTGTCTGTTCCAGACAGAATTATGACACATTTGTGGAGTAGGCAAGAGTCTCATTACACGTTTGTTATGAATTTCCAAAACTACTGAGTAGTCTTAATCTTATTTTTGAAATATAATACATGACCCCATTTTTTTCCTGAGTAAATATAACAAAGATGAATGCTGTTTATTATGTGATTGAGGATTCATTTGCAGCTTTATATTAAAAAATCTAAATTGTGTATTAGTAGGAGGTGAATTTGCAGTGTTAGGCACCATTATGGAAATATGACTTCCAGATCCACCAGCATCATTCAGGATATTATCAGACTACACCTCAGAGAAAATTCTGTGAGTATAAATCAGATTTCTTAGACTTCTGTTTCCTTCTGAACCTTGATAGAGATTCACATGCAAGAGCCCATCTCCGAATGAAGGCTTGTCACACACTTCTCAGGTATGCCTGGCAGGAAACTTCTCATAACTTTGATGAAGATGACAGTCTTCCAAAGAAAATGGAAGAAGAGCTCTTTGAAAATGTGGAACCAGAGAAGAAATACAGGTAAAAAGTTGCAAGGGATTCCTGTTAGAGATTTCTACCTGGTCTTAGATTCACTCACTTTAGGGCAAAAATATTACGGAAGATTTACATTACTGTTAGTTGCTCTTTACATCAACACACACATTTTTGTGTTTCTTGTGTTTTTGACTGAAGTATTTACAAGTACTGGTGGCAAGTACCTTCTCGCTTTAGCTGTGTAATGTAATTTCTCATTCACTGGTGTCTTTTCTATTAAAAGATAAGCTCATCCATCTTTGCCTCCTTAGAACTTAGGACAGAGCCTGTATATTAGTTGAATGAATGTGTAAATGAACTTATGAATAAGCATGTAAAATGCCTTGATGTCTTTAAGAAATTAGTAAAATGCAATTTCTTCCTTTTTAACTTTATTTTTTCTCTGGTCAGTGTCCAGTGAAATGACAGGAATCCATAGTACTTGGTATTATTCCATAATCTTTATACATTTACTTAATGTTATAGCAGTTTACATGAATTAAACAGTTTTAGCACTTCAACACTTAGCACTAGTCCATGCACATAGTAGAGACTTAATAGACGTTTACAAATTAATTGCCAATGCATTGTGATTTTTAATAAGGTTTAATAAGTCTGCATAATGCCTTAAGAGATATTTAAGTATGAGATTCCTTTGAATTAACTTATTAGTGTATCATTATTTTGGTTTATGATATTTTATGAGTTGTTAGGGAAGATTCAAAAACTTGGAGAATGGGATTCTGTTTGCCAGGGATTCTGTAGATAGAGGATAGAAATGATCATGATTTGAACAGAACTCCTTTATTTCCCTCTGTTCTGATTCATTGCCCTGTTCCTACTCCTACCTCTTTTTCCCTTTAAATTATCTCAAGTGGATTTTTTCTTTGCTGATGAATTTCTCATGTTCTCTTGGATAAATATTTATTTCTAATATAAAATAAACTCAGAATTCTACTTTTTACATCAGCTTGACAGTGCAAAGCAAATAACATTGCTGCTGTCCTGATGATAATGCTTCCGCATTATAAGTGAATTTGGTTCATGGCGGGTCTCTTGCCAACAGAACTTGCTATCTCCAGCACATCAGTGCACAGGACATTTTTCTGCCCCTAATGGGATTTCTTTATCTCAGCCATTCTCCAAAACAGAGTAAACTGCAGAAGGTGTGCCACCAGCAGTTTGAATACAGAGATGGGCAAATTATAAGCTATGCTTCTCCTCGGCTAGTCTTGGGGGTGCAAGGCCCCAGCCTGCGTTCAGGCATGGAGGTTGTTTCGGTGGAGAAAAAAGCAGATGGTAGTCATCAACACTGGAGGTACAAGGAAGACAGCAGGTAAACCCATTATATTTGGGCCTCAGTATATCAAAGGGTGAATAGGCGCCTAAGAGATCCAGCATGGTCCCCACAGACCAGGCAGGGGTATATTTGAGGACTTTGGATTTTCTATTTAATGTGGCCAATAATATTTTTAACCTACTCAAGGAAGAGAAAGATTGTGAAGTCAAATGTAAGTGCTCAGTAGTCTACACACAACTCATCCACTACAGCTTCAGGTAAGAAACGTGAAATCTAGCCTACTAGGTTCAGAGTTGGGTTTTTTTGTTTTTTTTTTTTAAAGAAGATGTTGGGGGTAGGAGTTTATTAATTAATTTATTTATTTTTTCTGTGTTGGGTCTTCATTTCTGTGCAAGGGCTTTCTCTAGTTGTGGCAAGCGGGGGCCACTCTTCATCGCGGTGCACGGGCCTCTCACTATCGCGGCCTCTCTTGTTGCGGAGCACAAGCTCCAGACGCACAGGCTCAGTAGTGGCTCACGGGCCTAGTTGCTCCGCAGCATGTGGGATCCTCCCAGACCAGGGCTCGAACCCGTGTTCCCTGCATTAGCAGGCAGATTCTCAGCCACTGCGCCACCAAGGAAGCCCCAGGTTCATAGTTTTAATGGGCCATTGAGGTCAAGAGAGAGCTAGACTCTCATCTAACTTATTTGTGTGATTTGAAAACATCATAAAATCAAGTAAGAATTCTAAAAAGTCCCATTTTAAAAAATTTGCAGTACTTTTCATTAACACAGTCTTCTGCGCCGCCCCACATGCATGCCTTCCCTCTCTCCCCTACTTCCATCATATAACCAACTGATGTGGCTTCCACTCACACAGTGAAATCGAATTGAATTCTTACCCTAATGAGATAAATCAACCTGGTGCAATGGCTGGCCCTTGTTTGGATCTAGCTTGAAGCCCACCACTGTCAAAAAGGTTAATTCTGAGACAATCAGAAGAAATTTAAAATAGTCTGGGTACCAGATGATATGAAGGAAGCCTTGTTAATTTTGTTGGGTGTCATAATGGTTTAATGGCTATGTTTAAAAAAAGTCCTAATCACTTGGATGTATATTGTAGTATTTACAGATAAAATTAAGAGAGATCTCAGCTTTGTTTTAAAATATTCTAGCAAAGCAAAAATTTTTTTAATGGGGACGGGCGAGGGGATGAAACAGGCATGGCAGAATGTTGATAACTGTTGTGTCTGTGGCGGTTTCTTATACATTTCTCTCTGGTTTTGTGCATGCTTGAAATTTCTTTAACAAGAGAGATGACAGCTCCTTGGTTTTTAGATGGTTTGCTTCAAAGTCTACCATTAGTGTTATATGGTGGGGCTCCAGGGCCCTCTTCAGTCTCTTGAAATACTACAGAAAATGTGTTTGTGTATCTGTGTAATACTTTTTTTTTTCTTTTTCTGGGAAAGAGCTGTGAAGGTGTGTGATGCAAAAGGCTTAGGGGATCGCTGCTTTGAGAGAGACTGTATAATCTTCAGCAGGCGGCAGCAGAGGGCCCAGCATGGACAGGAAAGGAGCTAGCCTTCCTCTGCTCACTGTCTGAGATTCAGAGCTGCCAGCAAGGAACACATGCAGCCTTGTTTCAGAGACAGCTGAAAAGCCAACCTGTAGACAGACCTGGTGAATGTGTTCTTTTGCCCCATTTATCCTAGCTAAGCTGACTTTGCGACAGGGGAGCTCAGAAGCAGGCTTTTGGCCCTGCGAATGGTTTGCTTTGTGGAACCAGAATTCATTCCTTTAGCTGCAGAAGATTATCAAGGACAGTGTTTTAGGTACCGGTGCTTTAGCAAAGAACAAAACATAAAAATTCCTGCCCACGAAGCTAGTGCTACCCCATCTCTACATTTCTGGAATTTAGAGCTACATCTTACTGCCTTGGCTTTCTGTATTATAGTAGAGGTCCCGCTTGAGCCTAAGTTGGAATTCGAGTATGGCTGAAGGGCTCTAGGGTGGACACGCATGGGGAATGAGAGGAGTGACCCAAGGCACTAGACAGCCACACTTGATAAGTTTAACTCAGGAACACTTGGTCATCAGAAGAGAGAGCAAGTTCTGAGTCCTGCTCAGTGTCTGTACTGCTTTTGGTTTTCACCCTAAGTGCTGTGGGGAAATCAGGAGGACAGGAAGGCTGTTTAAGTAAAAACAAAGGGAAGCTCGCCTAAAACTCTAGGCACTCCCTTACTGCTTTGGAAAATCTAACCACATGTAACACCAAAGAGGATGGTCTCTTCCAATTTCCTTCCACTTTCCAGAACGCTCTGCAATGTTGTCGTATTGAGGCCTTCCCATGTCAAGCCGTAGAAGAGAGGGACAGTTGGAGGGAGATGGTGGTATTGACTGATCACTGGCTGGAAACTGTAGGGTCCAGAGAGAAGAGGTGGAGCCGTGAGGGGGAGGGGCAGTGGGACAGGGTTCGCTCCTGAACACATGGGTCACCGTTTAGGG
This sequence comes from Monodon monoceros, assembly GCF_005190385.1. NCBI lineage: Eukaryota > Metazoa > Chordata > Mammalia > Artiodactyla > Monodontidae > Monodon > Monodon monoceros. The sequence continues at coordinate 80,403,902 of NW_021703784.1, read as the reverse complement.
ACTCCCACAGACACTTGGGCAGGAGAGGTTTTGCAGAAGTCTTGATGATTAGATGTGGGCATTATTCAGAGGAACTTATGTCCCATGGCAGAAATGTCTGTATAGCGACAGTAATTCTGAGCTTTCTTCTACATTTTCCCTTGACATTTTTCTTCTTCGTGTAACTGGGTTTTGAAACCCATTTGTTCTGATAAGCTGGTGAGGCCTGGAGAAACTTGGGTTACACTACGTAGCAGAAACCTGTAGAAAATTCCATTTATGTGAACCATAGTCTTTTGATCTTCCATATTTTTCCCAGGCAGTAAATTAGCATTTATTGAGGCAACTTCCCAATCAGAATTTGTGTCAATAGAGCAGAAGCCCAATAGCTCACTGCCAGCATGACGGGAGGTGCCAAGTGCTATCACTGTGCCTAGAATTTTCTACCATTAGTCCTTTCATTCAGTCCTTTGGGTCTTGAATTACTTTTTCATTTTGGCCTTCTATTTAAAATAGAGAATAACTAGAAAATCTGATATCTTAAGCAATTATAAGCAAAACCTCGTAAGGGGAAGTTTGACTATGAGAACAAGGCCTAGCTGGGAGAGCACATGGTCTAGGAGAGTAGTATAAGAAAGTAGTAAAAGAGCAAGGGGGCACTGGCGGGCAGTAGGAGCTTACCAAAGACACACTTACTTGGTTTCTAGTCACACAGAAAAATGGTCCAGGTCAACTTTTGAGATAAACTGGTATCTTTCTCCTATTTTCAACCGTGGCACAATCTGAATTAATCATTTGGTCTCAAAAGGGAAATATGAAAAAAATGCTCAGGGAAAAAAATCCCCTTCAACAAGTTTCAAAATTTTAAAAGGGAAAATACAGTGTCATGGAATTCAGAGCTGAAAGAGATTTTGAAATTTTTCTAGTCTTAGTCACCTGATTCTAAAGCTAGGTAAACTGAGGCTCAAGAAGATGAAGTGATTTGTATGCACTCGCACTGTGGGTTAGTAGAAGAGGCTGTGCTGTCGTGCTGGGATATTTCTGGGACACAGAGTCAGTTCTCACACTGCCGTTTGGCACGTAGTGGGCTTTATGTAGAAGTCTAAAAGCTCAGGCTTCCTGCAGAATGTAAGCACTCCTGTGATGGGCAAGTGACAATTGACAGTCCAAAAAGGAAAAGAAAAGTCAACACTGTCATGGCTGAGCATGGCACTGAAGCATGGGAGAAGTTGCTACATCTATTCTAGGCAGCAAAAACAGAGAAAGCTAGGCAACTAATCTAGGCACCTCAGTAAGTTGTTGCAGGAAATATACAATCATTCATTCATCTGACTACTACTGAGTGCCAGTAAAAATGCAAGATGCAAACTATGCCACATGCTGAGGCTACGGAGATGAACAATATTGAATATCAGCTCTCGTGCTATGCACAGACTTGATAAATGCTAAAAAGGTATTTGATAAAATTGAATACCCACTTTGGATTTAAACTGACACTTCGTTAACTAACACTAGAAGGAAGAAACACATTGTAAGATTAATAGTGATTGTCTTAGGAATATAAATGATGTTTCAAATTCTGTTTTCATTTTTACTATATTTTCTAGTATTTTGTAAATGCTTTACAATGAGGATATTTTGTTTTATGTTCAGAGATTTAAATTAGATATCTAGAATTTTTTGTCTTGAAAGGAAAAATACGTTACTCTTATCACAGATCTCCCCCACCCCCGCTTTCTCCCCTTTCCTCCACTCCCACATCATTAAATTTTATATTCAGGACTAGTTATATTTTCCACAGCAGGATTGCCACTGCTGCTCTGTAATGTAACTATGTTGACAGACATAAAGAACTGGCTTTTTCTATGCAGACAATATCCTTGAATGTTTGGTCTATTCTTGCTTTTAAGTGATGTACGGGAAAGAACTTGAGGGTTTTAGCTCTGTACTTTGCTTTCTTTCTTTTCAGTCAAGGAGGCTTTATTTTAGTTCCAATATAAGATAACTTAAAAATATTCAATATATATCTTGGACTTTTAGGGAGTACTCATTTAGAAAAGAAGAATTTGAGGGAAAGCTATAAAAAAAATCACAACAATCGATAATAGTAGCTTATACTAAGTGCCATGAGCCAGACAATATTCAACGCATTTTTTATGCATTAGCTCACTATATTCTCAGGACGAAAGTCCTGTGCAGTATATGCACCGTTATCCCATTTTACAGATGAGGAAACTGAGGCTGAGAGTTGTTAAGCAGGTCTTGAGATATACTCAAGATTTAAACTCAGGCATTGTGGCTCCAGAATCCATGCCCCTAATCACTCTGCCACATTGCCTCTCACAACAGCGAAACAGGTGAGGAGAGTGTCTGGGTACAATCTGGAGACAGAAAACAGGCAGTCATTTAAACAAGGGATGTTTAACATAAAGAATTATTAAGCTATGCTAAACGAGTAACTATCAGATTTTTTAAATAAAAACCTCTATACGGTATTCTAGGGCTGAGGGGGTTGAGGACAAACTTGGGATTGGGTCCCTTCCCTAAGGCTGGAGTTCAGAGCTCATTGGAAGAAGTATGGGTGCTGTCCACTGGATGGCAGGGAAATGTGTTGGTTTGCATGGCCAGATCTGTTGTGTGGTTGCTGGGCAAGCAGGAAGTAACCCTCTGGAACTTACGTGGGTGTGCAACTACTGCTGGGCATGTGGAAATGCAAAGGTATGGGGTTGCTGGTACAGCAGAAGGTCTGGAGCACGTGGTGTCCATATTGGGAGGGCCATTAGTGGTTGATCACCAGGCCAGGCCTGGGATGTGAGGGTATTAAAGGACCACGTGCATTCTGGGCACATGGCTGGGACAGAGCATCCCTGGACACCCTCACTCCCAAACACTGACCCCAGGCAGCAGCCAGAAAGAACAGGAGCACCCCTTTTCTCCTTCAGTGTTCTTCCAGCACTCTGCACTGAGGAACCTCAACATCGTGCTTATGGTGGGGGAGAAATGCCCAAAGGATTTCACATCCATTAGCGCAGAGTATGTATGGAGACAAGAGGCAACACACAGATAAGGGGCACAGAGGGAGCTCTAAGTTGGTCATGCTGCTTTGTAATGGGCCTAATCCTGTTTTCCCAAGGACCTTTCACCTGGTGAGTAACCCAGACCTGGTGCTGGCAGTGTCTATGACCAAGGCTGGAGATGAAGTCTCTGGCTATCCGGTTATTGCTCAGGTAAGATATGTAGAGGCTAAAGAGTAATTATAGCCCTTTATTTAGTTAAATTTAAGGAAAGCTCCATGCTTCCTTGTTGTGGAGAAAGAAAATGGCTGTCATAGAAACCTATCTTGAATGCCATTGTTAAAATATTTACAATAGTCTGCCTAGATTTCAAATTGAACATGTTCCTGTAGCTCTGAATTTAGTTTAATCCAACAGATGGTGATTGTGGGCTTGCTGCATGTCAGGAGCTATGCTAGTTACTTAAATCAAATCCAATGGCAAGTGTGAGAAATTATCCCAATAGCATTCATAGCGTCTCAGTGGTGGGTGCAGTCAGGTGAATGGCTGTTAGATGCGTGCATTTTAAGTTCAGTGATTTGGAGACATAAGCAAGTCCCCTCTCACCTGGCAATGGGTGGGAAAGACCGTGGTCAGGCGTCTTTCTGGAGGGTGTGAGCTCTTCAATGCTAATTCTACTGAGACTCATTTGAAATATACTTTCAACATACTTTTGCAAATGCTTATAGCAGCCAAACAATTTTTGGAGACTCCAGAGAAGGCTGGCTTCATTTGAATTTTGGGTAAAGACCTATGGGGTTGTTTTTTTCTTTCCCACTTTTGTCTGTTATCCTCACTTACCAAAGGCACTCCTAGACGGGTATATATTTTTCCTTGTTAGGAGGAGAAAAAATTTAGGAGTGTCCCTGCTCTGCATTTACTTTCTGTATCCTCCACAGTATTTGTCATCTTTGTGTTGAACAGAATATACTGTCTCCAAATAACATTTGTCTTATTCCATATTTTAATAACAATGAGGCAACTTGCTTTGCAGGTCCTGAATCCAAAATTGGGATATAGCAATCTGGACAAATACTAAAGCTTAATTAAGCCTTCTATCCTGATGATAAATATGGACTAAAATTTTATTCTAGGAGACACAGTATATATAACATCAAATTTTTCCCTGTCAGGTGCCTCTTTGGCATGGACCACAGTAAGATAAAACCTTATGCAGACGCAAATTTTGTACCTTAATCTGTTACATAAAATTATAGATATGGATCTTTTCCCCTAAGGTTCCCATTTTATAAGAAATGAGTTTGATCCCAAAGTTATTTGTATTACCTTTCAAGAGTTTTTTCTTTGCTTGGTGTTTCGTTTTTATTTCTTGAAGCAATCAGTTTGTGAGAATATATTAAAGTTCATGTAAAATAATAAAAATGAGACATGTTAAGTTAATGTTACTAAACCCCCTCCCTGTTCCTTGAAATATAATCTTTGTTTTCCATACCTCTGAGGGATGCTCTGTGGTTTGACTTATTAAATCAATTCCTGAGATCATTTATTTTCCTCTTCACTATCAATCTCTCCCTGGTAAAGTAGGTGTTATTCATTATAAAGTTCCTTGAGGTGTCATGATGTGTTTAGTTGGAACTAATCTAGTGGTTTAAATTCCTTGAAATTGAAACTACTCATTTTTTTAACTTATGCTCAAACCAAGTTTTATAATTACAATAAAGATGCTGTTTCTAATACATAAAATGGAGTGTACTCACATTTTTGAAAAAAACCTTGATAACCAGTGAAATGTAAATTAAAATATCAACAAGGTACTATTTTTCATTCATTAAATTGATGATGCTTTGGCAAGAATGTGAGGAAAAGAGGCAATTTCGTATAATATTGGTGGAAGGGTAAACTAGAATAACCTTTCTAGAAAGCATTTGATATGATAAAGCTTTATATTATACATCATAATTTTTTTAATGATCCTGTTCCGTTTTTTTTTATTTTACTTTATTTTTTTATACAGCAGGTCCTTATTAGTCATCAATTTTATCCACATCAGTGTATACATGTCAACCCCAATTGCCCAATTCATCACACCACCACCACCACCACCCCACAGCTTTCCCCCCTTGGTGTCCATACATTTGTTCTCTACATCTGTGTCTCAATTTCTGCCCTGCAAACCGGTTCATCTGTACCATTTTTCTAGGTTCCACATATATGCATTAATATACAATATTTGTTTTTCTCTTTCTGACTTACTTCACTCTGTATGACAGTCGCTAGATCCATCCATGTCTCAACAAATGACCAAATTTTGTTCCTTTTTATGGCTGAGTAATATTCCATTGTATATATGTACCACATCAGCTTTATCCATTCGTCTGTCGATGGGCATTTAGGTTGCTTCCATGACCTGGCTATTGTAAATAGTGCTGCAATGAACATTGGGGTGCATGTGTCTTTTTGAATTATGGTTTTCTCTGGGTATATGCCCAGTAGTGGGATTGCTGGATCATACGGTAATTCTATTTTTAGTCTTTTAAGGAACCTCCATACTCTTCTCCATAGTGGCTGTATCAACTTACATTCCCACCAACAGTGCAAGAGGGTTCCCTTTTCTCCACACCCTCTCCAGCATTTGTTGTTTGTAGATTTTCTCATGATGCCCATTCTAACTGGTGTGAGGTGATGCCTCATTGTAGTTTTGATTTGCATTTCTCTAATAATTAGGGATGTTGAGCAGCTTTTCATGTGCTTCTTGGCCACCTGTGTGTCTTCTTTGGAGAAATGTCTATTTAGGTCTTCTGCCCATTTTTGGACTGGGTTGTTTTTTTCTCCCAATCTGAGGGTTGTCTTTTCATCTTGTTTTTGGTTTCGTTTGCTGTGCAAAAGCTTTTAAGTTTCATTAGGTCCCATTTGTTTATTTTTGTTTCTATTTCCATTACTCTAGGAGGTGGATCAAAAAAGAGCTTGCTGTGATTTGTCTCAAAGAGTGTTCTTCCTAGGTTTTCCTCTAAGAGTTTTATAGTGTCCGGTCTTACATTTAGGTCTTTAATCCATTTTGAGTTTATTTTTGTGTTTGGTGTTAAGGACTGTTCTAATTTCATTCTTTTACATGTAGCTGTCCAGTTTTCCCAGCAACACTTATTGAAGAGACTGTCTCTTCATTGTATATTGTATATCCTTGCCTCCTTTGTCATAGATTAGTTGACCATAGGTGTGTGGGTTTATCTCTGTGCTTTCCGTCTTGTTCCATTGATCTATATTTCTGTTTTTGTGCCAGTACCATATTGTCTTGATTACTGTAGCTTTGTAGTATAGTCTGAAGTCAGGGAGTCTGATTCCTTCAGCTCCGTTTTTTTCCCTCAAAACTGCTTTGGCTATTCGGTGTCTTTTGTGTCTCCATACAAATTTTAAGATTTTTGTTCTAGTTCTGTACAAAATGCCATTGGTAATTTGATAGGGATTGCATTGAATCTGTAGATTGCTTTGGGTAGTATAGTCATTTTCACAATATTGATTCTTCCAATCCAAGAGCATGGTATATTTCTCCATCTGTTGGTATCATCTTTAATTTCTTTCATCAGTGTCTTATAGTTTTCTGCATACAGGCCTTTTGTCTCCCTAGGTAGGTTTATTCCTAGGTATTTTATTCTTTTTGTTGCAGTGGTAAATGGGAGTGTTTGCTTAATCTCTCTTTCAGATTTTTCATCATTAGTGTATAGGAATGCAAGAGATTCCTGTGCATTAATTTTGTATCCTGCAACTTTACCAAGATCATTGATTAGCTCTAGTAGTTTTCTGGTGGCATCTTTAGGATTCTCTATGTATAGTATCATGTCATCTGCAAAGAGTGACAGTTTTACTTCTTCTTTTCCAATTTATATTCCTTTTATAAATTTATTTAGTTAGTTAGTTTTGGCTGTGTTGGGTCTTGGTTGCTGCACGCGGGTTTTCTCTAGTTGCGGCAAGCGGGGGGTACCCTTCATTGCAGTGTGCGGGCATGCTCATTCTCTTGTTGCGGAGCACGGGCTCTAGGCGTGCGGGCTTCAGTAGTTATGGTGCACAGGCTTCAGTAGTTGTGGCACACAGACTTAGTTGCTCTGTGGCATGTAGGATCTTCCCGGACCAGGGCTCGAACCCGGGTCCCCTGCATTGGCAGGCAGGTTCTTAATCACTGCGCCACTAGGGAAGTCCTGTATTCCTTTTATTTCTTTTTTTTTATCTGATTGCCGTGGCTAGGACTTCCAAAATTGTGTTGAATAATAGTGGTATGAGTGGACATCCTTGTCTTGTTCCTGATCTTAGAGGAAATGCTTTCAGTTTTTCACCATTGAGAATGATGTTTGCTGTGGGTTTGTCATATATGGCCTTTATTATGTTGAGGTAGGTTCCCTCTATGCCCACTTTCTGGAGAGTTTTTTTCATAAATGGGTGTTGAATTTTGTCAAAAGCTTTTTCTGCATTGAGATGATCATATGGTTTTTATTCTTCAATTCGTTAATATGGTTTATCACATTGATTGATTTGCATATATTGAAGAATACTTGCATCCCTGGGGTAAATCCCACTTGATCATGGTATATGATCCTTTTAATGTGTTGCTGGATTCTGTTTGCTAGTATTTTGTTGAGGTTTTTGCATCTATATTCATCAGTGATATTGGTCTGTAATTTTCTTTTTTTGTGACATCTTTGTCTGGTTTTGGCCTAATAGAGTGAGTTTGGGAGTGTTCCTTCATCCACAATTTTTTGGAAGCGTTTGAGAAGGATGGGTGTTATCTCTTCTCTAAATGTTTGATAGAATTCATCTGTGAAGCCATCTGGTCCTAGGCTTTTGTTTGTTGGAAGATTTTTAATCACAGTTTCAATTTCATAACTTGTGGTTGGTCTGTTCATATTTTCTATTTCTTCCTGATTCAGTCTTGGAAGCTTATATCTTTCTAAGAATTTGTCCATTTCTTCCAGGTTGTCCATTTATTGGCAAAGAGTTGCTTGTAGTAGTCTCTTAGGATGCTTTGTATTTCTGCGGTGTCTGTTGTAACTTCTTTTTCACTTCTAATTTTATTGATTTGAGTCCTCTCCCTCTTTTTCTTGATGAGTCTGGCTAATGGTTCCTCAATTTTGTTTATCTTCTCAAAGAACCGGCTTTTAGTGTTATTGATCATTGCTATTGTTTTCTTTGTTTCTATTTCATTTATTTCTGCTCTGATCTTTATGATTTCTTTCCTTGTGCTAACTTTGGGTTTTGTTTTTTCTTCTTTCTCTAGTTCCTTTAGGTGTAAGGTTAGATTGTTTATTTGAGATTTTTCTTGTTTTTTGAGGTAGGCCTGTATAGCTATAAACTTCCCTCTTAGAACTGCTTTTGCTGCATCCCATAGGTTTTGGATCATGTTTTCATTGTCATTTTTCTCTAGGTAGTTTTTGATTTCCTCTTTGATTTCTTCAGTGATCTCTTGGTTATTTAGTAACGTATTGTTTAGCCTCCATGTGTTTGTGTTTTTTACGTTTTTTCCTTCTAATTCATTTCTAATCTTATAGCGTTGTGGTCAGAAAAGATGCTTGATATGATTTCAATTTTCTTAAATCTACTGAGGCTTGATTTGTGGCCCAAGATGTGATCTTTCTGGAGAATGTTCCGTGCGCACTTGAGAAGAAAGTGTAATCTGCTGTTTTTGGATGGAATGTTCTATAAATATCAATTAAATCTATCTGGTCTATTGTGTCATTTAAAGCTTCTGTTTCCTTATGTATTTTCATTTTGGATGATCTGTCCAGTGGTGTAAGTGAGGTGTTAAAGTCCCCCACTATTATTGTGTTACTGTCTATTTCCTCTTTTATAGCTGTTAGCAGTTGCCTTATGTATTGAGGTGCTCCTATGTTGGGTGCATATGTATTTATAATTGTTATATCTTCTTGGATTGATCCCTTGATCATTATGTAGTGTCCTTCCTTGTCTCTTGTAACATTCTTTATTTTAAAATCTATTTTATCTGATTTGAGTATTGCTACTCCAGCTTTCTTTTGATTTCCACTTGCATGGAATATCTTTTTCCATCCCCTCACTTTCAGTCTGTATGTGTCCCTAGGTCTGAAGTGGGTCTCTTGTAGACAGCATATAGATGGGTCTTGTTTTTGTATCCATACAGCAAGCCTGTGTCTTTTGGTTGGAGCATTTAATACATTCACATTTAAGGTAACTATTGATATGTATGTTCCTATACCATTTTCTTAATTGTTTTGGGTTTGTTTTTGTGGGTCTTTTTCTTCTCTTGTGTTTCCCACTTAGAGAAGTTCCTTTAGCATTTGTTGTAGGGCTGGTTTGGTGGTGCTGAATTCTCTTGGCTTTTGCTTGTCTGTAAAGCTTTTGATTTCTCCATCGAATCTGAATGAGATAATTGCCAGGTAGAGTAATCTTGGTTGTAGGTTCTTCCCTTTCATCATTTTAAGTATATCATGCCACTCCCTACTGGCTTGTAAAGTTTCTGCTGAGAAATCAGCTGTTAACCTTATGGGAGTTCCCTTGTATGTTATTTGTCATTTTTCCCTTGCTGCTTTCAATAATTTTTCTTTGTCTTTAATTTTTGCCAGTTTGATTACTATGTGTCTCGGTGTGTTTCTCTTTGGGTTTATCCTGTATGGGGCTCTCTGTGCTTTCTGGACTTGGGTGGCTATTTCCTTTCCCATGTTAGGGAAGTTTTCAACTATAATCTCTTCAAATATTTTCTCTGGTCCTTTCTCTCTCTCTTCTCCTTCTGGGACCCTATAATGCGAATGTTGTTGTGCTTAATGTTGTCCCAGAGGTCCCTTAGGCTGTCTTCATTTCTTTTCATTCTTTTTTCTTTATCCTGTTCTGCAGCAGTGAATTCCACCATTCTGTCTTCCAGATCACTTATCCGTTCTTCTGCCTCAGTTATTCTGCTTTTGATCCCTTCTAGTATAGTTTTCATTTCAGTTATTGTATTGTTCATCTCTGTTTGTTTGTTCTTTAATTCTTCTAGGTCTTTGTTAAACATTTCTTGCATTTTCTTGATCTTTGCTCCATTGTTTTTCTGAGGTCCTGAATCATCTTCACTATCATTATTCTGAGTTCTTTCTTTGGAAGGTTGCCTATCTCCACTTCATTTAGTTGTTTTTCTGGGGTTTTATCTTGTTCCTTCATCTGGTACATAGCCCTCTGCCTTTTCATCTTATCTATCTTTCTGTGAATGTGGTTTTCATTCCACAGGCTGCAGGATTGTAGTTCTTCTTGCTCCTGCTGTCTGCCCTCTGGTGGATGAGGCTATCTAAGAGGCTTGTGCAAGTTTCCTGATGGGAGGGCGATCCTGTTCCTTTATTAGCAATTCTACTTGAGTTTGTTCTCAAGAAGTTATGGATTTACACAAACATTTATTTTATGATTGTTGATTGCTCTTTTGCTTATACTAAGGAAAATCTGAGAAACAATCTACATGTTTAACTATTGGATATTGGTAAAATAAAATACCCTAAGATCAAATAGTATATATCCTTAAAAAAAAAAAAAAAAAGCAAAACTAATGCCATTACCAAATTGTGTGCATTTTGTGTTTACATTTTTGTAAGTCCAAGAATTCATATATATATGTATAATCATCAAATATCAATAATAGTTATCACTACATAATAGAGTTTTGAGTAATTATCTGTACTTTCTGACTGTATGCAATGAGAACTAGGACTGCTATAAACAAATCATAACCTCTCCTATTTGACTCCATATTTTGTCTCATTTTTTTCAGAAATACAAACCACATAACAATGGAACTTCTAATCAAAAGTGGAATTACATGACAAATATGAAAGCTTTTATGGCCTTTCATAGCACTACACTGGATAAGGAAGTCACAGCAGCAAATTATGCTGGTATTTGTACATCCTCTGTGATTAAAGAAAGACACATTGATCAACCAGTAAGTGGTTCCTTCCTTCTGAGGACAAAAAAGAGGGGTGGGGGAATGGATAAGTCTAATAAAGCAAGAAACTTTTTTCCAGAAAACCTTAAGTTCACACAAATTAAACACTGACTTGTGAGTGAAATCATTTAGACTCTGTGATTCTGGTTAGGAAAGAATGAAGGAATATTGATATTACCCTCTTCTTACATTGTTTTGATGGCTCCCTATCACCATCACCATCTCTGGTTCATCATCAGCTCACCAGAACAGGCATGAAGCAGGATAATCGCACATACTTCACTCCCACAGGTGTGCTGGCCACACTCGATGTCACTCCACTCCAGAAAGCATATTAAAATGCCAATGATTGTAAGTTGCTTTATATTACATTATACCAAGCATAGGGCTAAGTATGATATACTCTAGTTTTAAAAGAAATACTTTCTCAAGTTTGGTCCTTTAATTTTTATTAGTAAGGAATTATTTGCACCATACTTTACAGATACCCGAGATATTTGTGGGTCAGTGGATCATGGGTCTGAAGAGTACAATAATATATCAATTCTAGGATTCACAAATTTAAAAAAATGCTTATCTCTCTTGGACCTGGGAAAACCAACTCTCTACACAAAGGCTCTAAATCAGTAATTAATTCTTAACCTTTTCAGAGATGCAGACCTCGTTGAGAGTCTCGTGAAAATTATGGATATTCTTTCCCCCCAAAATGCACATGTGTACACAGCACTTTTTGTATAAAATTTTAGGGAGTTTGTAGACTCCCCTTGAAATCCAATTTGGACATAGGGTAAGAACTTCTTCTCTAGGCCACATTTGCTTGGCAAGCTTAGAAAAGAAGACTAATACGAAGTAACCATTATATGCTAGAAAGCTACTGTATGTTAGATACTGATGCAGTATTAATTATTTTTACATAGATTATCTTATAATAAATAATATAACATAAATAATAAATATAAACAATATCAATAATTCATTAAATTAAGATTGATGAAGAAACTGAATAATTTATTCACAGTCACACAAGCTATTATATATACAGTAAGTGTCATTGTTGATCAAACAAACTCCATGTTATAGACCATATTTCTATAAGGTCAAATGAACAGAGCAAGTTAGTCATTTCAATAAATCAAGGAAATTTTATAGAGGAAAATAATCAGTCAAACCAATTGCTTGGTATTCTGTGTATAGAGCCAGCAGCTGACTTGCTGAACTTTTAAACTCTGTTTGCATTCTGTAGACATAGCCTAACCTAGGGAGCTACCCCAGTGTATTGCATTTTCCTTACCAGCAGCAGTTTAAATGCTGTGTTAAGGGTGAATGAATTAACCAAAAATTCCGTTTGCATTGTATACGTGTACCATTGCCAAAATAAAACAATTTGGGAACCATCAAAATAGTAGCACCACAGTCATAGGGATTGATGTCTTAATGAATGAAAATACATTTTCTAGATACTTTCATGGGCTTCTTTTTTTTTTTTTTTTGGTGGTACGCAGGCCTCTCACTGCTGTGGCCTCTCGCATTGCGGAGCACAGGCTCCAGACGCGCAGGCTCAGTGGCCATGGCGCACAGGCCTAGCCGCTCCGCGGCATGTGGGATCTTCCCAGACCGGGACACGAACCCGTGTCCCCTGCATTGGCAGGCGGACTCTCAACCACTGCGCCACCAGGGAAGCCCTCAATAGGGTTCTTTGGTGTATAATAAGAAATACCATTGGCACACGATTCATCATGAAGTCCGTGTTTTTCTGTACAAATTATTCTGTATGTAGTATTCATTCAATTCCATCTGAGAGGAGATGTTTTAATTTTCTGTCTCCCAGTAATTTTTAGGAAAATGGAAATCAGATATGCATATAGAGAAATCCATAGTGGAACTTAAGAATTACATCTTCAAAAGTATCATCTAAATGTTGGCTTTGAATTGAGGTAGCTTTAAGTATTTAAATGGAATAGTTGAAGAAATATGACAAAGGCAAAAAAAACAAAAACTTGGAATCAGGAGTCACAGCTTTGTATTTCAGCTCTGCCACATACTACTTGGATATCCTTGGATTAAAAACTTCCCTCTCTTAGCTTTTGTTTTCTCATCTGTAAATTGAGAATGATGACATTAACTCTGGCTGTACTTAACTTTTAGCCTTGTGAGGAACAAAGCAAATCAGAGAGTCTATATAAAAGTGCTTTAAAATGTTCATGCATATTCAAGAGTAGAGAGACTAGTTCAGTGAATTCTCATATACCTATCATCCAAATTCAACTATTATCAAGGTTTTGCAATATTTACAAATCCTAGACATGATACCATTTCACCTCAAATTTAAGCATGCACCTGTAAAAATTTGACCATTTTCTTACATTACCATTATGCCATTATCACCTAATAAAATTAACAGTAATTTTTGGCCATCTACTACCCTGTTCATAATAAAATTTCCCAGGTTTCCTAAAAAATTCTTATGGTTGGTTGGTTTGAGTCAGGATTCAAACAAGGTCCCTATGTGACACTGGTCGCAGAATCCATCCTATAGAATGCCTCTTGTTTGGATTTTTCTGTTTGCTTCCTATGGCATCCTTTAACCTGTTTCTCTGGCTCCCATAATGCCTATAAAAGAAATTTAGCACTGGAGTTTAATTATATTTATGTTCAGCATTTTTTGGGCAAGAATCTTCATAGGTTTTACTGTGTATTTCATATTTATCACTTATGCAGGGATACAGTGTGGATTTTCCATGGGCTCAGGTGACTACAACCTAATCTCACATCAAAAAACAATTCCCAATGACCTTTCATTTAGTGTTGCCTTTTTTGTGATCTTTGCCTAAATCAATAATTTCATTAGAAGTTTCAAAAGGGTCAATTTTTAAAAGTTCTATTACATTCCCTGACATATATTAGCTGAACTTTTAGTGTAAGGAAGAACTTTACCTCTTCAACTAGGTATTTGACTGCCCAGAAATATGATTTGTAAAGGATGGTAGGATAAATGCTTAAATTGTTCTATCTAAATTATCTATTGTAGTATAGCAAATCACCTGAAAATTTAGTGGCTTAAGCCAACAACCATTTTTATGCTCTGAGTCAACAATTTGGGCTAGGCTGAACTGGGCAGTTCTGCTGGTCTTGCCCAGGGTCACTAATGTAGCTGTTGTTATCTGGTGGCACACCAGTAGTTTGGTCGTGCTATGGTGTCTGAATGGTCAAATCACATGTCTGGTGGGGGCCTTAGTTCTCCTCAAGGCTTCTTAAGTAGGCTAGCTCAAGTGAGCTCACATTATGGTCTCTGGCTTCCAAATGCAGCCAAAAAAGAACAAGCTGAAATGTGCAAGCACTTCTTATGCATCTGCTTGCATCACATTTGCTAATGCTACATTGGCCACAGCAAGTCACATGGCCTTGCCCAGGTTCAAGGAAAGGAGGAAAGGAGCAAGAAACTCTTATTTCTTGATTGGAGGAGCAGCAAAATGACATTTCAAAAGGGCATGCAAATAAGAATGGGATAGTTTTACTACGGCCATCTTTGCAAATAATCTGCCACAATTTCTAATGGCCAATTTCAGAGTTGTAAATTGGCGCCAGTTTACTTCTAATGGACTCCAGTAAGTAGTGGTTTTGTTTTTATTTGTTTGTTGGCTTTTTTGTTGCTTTTTTTTTTTTTACTTATATTTTTAACATGATTATGAACTCACGGGACTTTACCTATTCAAACATATTTGAAGTGTTTTGGTTATAATTTTATTTTACTCCCAAATTGTCCCACTTTGGGCCAGTGGAATGTCCTTCGTGTTGGCGCCTGTGTCTTTTTTGACATAATGCCTTTACTTTTGGATGGCTTCTTTTTTTCTGGGCACGCAAGAGATCCTTGCTTCTCTTGTATATTTCTTGCCCCAAATCTGGAATTGGCCATTCCTCCAAGAAACTCTGGTTCTCGATACAAGTTATACTCATTGATGTTGAGTTGTCATTGCCTCTAGGCTTTTTCAGTCAACGACGTTTGGAAATATTTTGCTCTATAATAGTTATAATATAATTATAATATAATATAATTATATTATATTATATAATAATAATTAGAGAGCAAAATAATGCATTCATGTTGAGATTTCAAATTTAGCATTTGGGGATCATAAAAGTGCTTTATTTGTATGGCAAAATATTCTACAAAAGTGCTATCATAATTTAGATGCAACCAAATAAAAGCATCTTTACCTCCATTTTCAGGGATACTATTATCTCTCACCCAGTGGAAAGAAAAAAACAATGCTCTGTTTGGCATGTGGGCGATCCACGAGAGCAGAGAAGAGACTGAAACAGTTGCTTCCAGGGCTGCCATTCCTCTGTGCCTCAGGCTCCGAGACCCAGAAGCCCTTCTCACAAGGACCTTTCAAGGTCATTGATGTGGCCAGAGTATGTAATGATCTGAGCTCTGCTAACACGTGTGTGGCATCAGTTTGGAAACTTTGATACATTCATTACTTGCCTTGCACTCAAGTTCATCTCCACTCATCCAATTCATCTTTCATTGAGGCACTTTTACCATTCCACCTGCATTGATTTCCTTTTCCCCACTGTAACTTAAAATACATTATCTGTTAATAGTTCGATATACTCTTTGAAGTTAATTGGGCTCTTCTTTAATCATCTCCTGACACCTTGCACTACTCCCTGTGTTGCTTTTAGATGAGGAAGTAACTGCAAATCTTTACTTAGTGGAGTAGCTTTTTGCCTATATCCACAGGGTAAACTCCTTTTTTCCTAGTATTTTCAGGGCTAATTTGATCTGTTGTTGTTAATGACTCTTCATGTTGGGTGCCTGAATTCATGCATTCATGTCTAATACTATTTTTTTTTAATAGCTCATGGAGAAAATAATCTCTGCTGCTTTCCTGTGATCTTAATTTAAAATGGCACCATTTAAAAAATCATTTCCTTCAAGTTTAGAAGTGAGAAGAGCTAAGAGGAACTTACACAACTGTATAAAAAGGAGCAATTCCTTAGGGGTGGGAACCTTCCACCTGGTGTGCTCTTCAGGGCTTGCCGGTCTTATTCCCAGGTCACTGTCCTCTCTCCCCTAAACCTGATACACATTGCAGAAGAGCAGGGTCGTAACAGTTGCAATAAACATCAACTGAAACAATCACTGAAGGAAAAGGGGAGTCAGTCCTCTGGGAAAGCCTGCAGGCATTTGGCTTTGCTTTGGTGACAGTAGGGTTGTGTTAAGGAGGTGGGGGTGAGCTGATCGGAAAGCATCCCCAGTGTTACAGCATCTTGGACACAACTTCTCCCTCAGGGCAGCTTCCTGAGTAGCCATGAAAAGGAAAAGGTGAAGTGTGCCGTTCACCACCCTCATTATCATGTGGTTAAGGCTTCACTCATTCCCCTCCTCATTCATCAGTATCCACCACCATAGGATGGCATCATCCTAAAGTTAAAGAATAAGAGAATACCTTTACTACTAGCGTCCGTTACTTCAACCCCAGGCTCTCTCTGGCCCTGGCATCCTTCTTCCCCATCTCCTGTCCACGGCAAGGCAAAGTAGAAAGCAGGAGGAGGCCAGAAACACAAGCCAGAGGCCCAAAGTCACCTAGAGACTCAGTGACGGGGCTGGGAAGAGAACTGAGGAGTTCGGACCCAATGTCCTTCCCACTACAGCACCTAATACTTTTAGCATATGAAGTGAACATTTCAAAATTTAGATACCACACCCATGCACACGCACAAATCCAGAGGCTGAAGTATAACAAAATAATAAAACTAAAAGAAAAAAAGTTTGAGTTGATCTATGTTGTTGTTCTTTTAAAAAAAAATCAGGCTGATTTATCTTCTTATGAGGCTGAAAACACTAAGTTATTATGAAGAACGTCTGTTATCTTTACGGATGAAGACCTGCACGCAAGTTGTATCTCATAGTGGCATGGCAGTTACTCACCAGAAGGCAGTGAAAATAATTGCATACAAAAATGGAGATGGATATCGAAATGGGAAGTTAATTGTGGCTGGAACATTCCCCATGGTGAGTGGCTATCACTTAAATGCTTCTCGAATCATCAGAGGTAATGATAATGGTGATTTCTCTGACAAGAAAAAAAGCAGTGAGATTGAGTGACAAATATCCCTGGCCAGTTTTACCAATTTAAGCTGCTGAGATCAAGATCTCTGTTTTCTTAAAGATGTTATTTTTGATGGTATTTCTTCGGATATAGACTTAGAAAAATGAGAAACAGAAAGCCTTTTTTGCCTTCCTTCCCCTTCCAGCTTCAAGTTGTATGTCAGCTCAGTATCCTAAGAGATGCCACCTCCTTTATCATCTGGAGAATCGGAGCACTAATTTGTTGATAGGGGATTTCATTTCATTTTCAAATTGGAGAGGCAGGAGTTGTGCTAGGAGGGAACATGGGATTTCTGTCTTAGAGGCTGCTCCCCACAGCCATGGGAAGGGAGGAGAGTCCCCAGGACCCAAACCCAGCCTTGTCCTTCCATTGCATGATGGTTGTCTTGTGTCTGTACATTCTGGCCCATACCTTTAACAACGTATTTTACAAGCAATGTTAAATATGATATGGAGTTACCCTGGAGACTTCCTTGCAAATACACACACACATAATCATTCACTCACCCCTCTGAGTACGAACAGATTTTTTATGAAGATATTGTTGTTCAATGGACTAAGCAAAGGACAAAAGTAGCAACTCCAGAATTCACCCTGGGACCCTGGCTTTTGTGGTCTTGGGCAAAAATATTAACCTTTCAGCCTGATTTCCCATCTGCCAAATGGAAGTAATAATGTGTCAGTTCTTGGTTTGAAAGTCAAGTACTCATTTATTTTAAAGCAGTTCATCTGAAGTGTTAGAATAATTTTATTCATTCTTAAGCACACAACTGAAAGTGGATTTCTAGGTTTACACTTCTTAGGAAATAAATACTCTGATGATAAAATGTATTAACATACAACAGCTGCTGTGTTAAATTTTTGGAGCTAAGAATTTTCACAGGTGGATTGGACTAATTTGTGAGATTATGTAGGACAATCCAATATCAAAAATCATCTCTAATCAAAGATCGAGTTGGTAGCTATTGCTTTCTATTTTCTCAAATTAAAGGATTTTCTCAGAGTTCTAAATTAACACGCTCATCATGGTTATTCTCAGTTCTACCACTATTTCTTCTCAGTTCCTTATAGTCTGTGTTTTTTAGCTGCTTGCAGAATGCACGGAACAACTTGGTCTTGCCAGAGCAGCCTCCAAAGTATATACCAAAGATGGAACCACAATCCTTTCCTTGTGGGATTTGGTTTTATGGGCTCTTGATAAATCTTTTATCCAGAGAGACTCTGAGGGACAAAAGGAAGAGGCAGCCCCTGTTGGAACAAAAGAGACACCTGTTAAAAGTATGGAAGGTTGGTTACATTCTACAGGATTTAGCTGATTCTACTTATGTTTGATCATATGAAAGTTAAATGTAATTCTTTCATTCAGTCACCCCTTCGAGAGTTAAAAAAATCACAGGAAGCTACTCATATGAAATTCTCATAATGTTTTTACCTTGCAGAATAATAAGAAAAAAATTTTTAATGTAAATTTGATTTCAGCCCCAAAACAATAAATAAATTGCCTAGAATTTATAAAACATGTTTGACAGTTTAGCTACTTTATGCAACATGAGCAGGTTCTGTTCTTAAAATCAGAACCAAAACCAACTGGAGACCGCTTAAGAAAGTGGGACTAGATCAATGCAAATCTCTTCCTACTATTAGAAGAGAAGTTGTCCTCTCTACACCTCCTGTCCTCCAACTCCCCTCCCCCATCTCCACTGCTCCTATGAACTCCCAGAAGCTACAGCAAATGCACCCCTATCACAGCTCCTAGCACATTGTGTTATAATTACCTGTCTACATCTTTGTACGTTTCATTAGACTAGGTACAACTTGAGGGCAGGGCCTGTGCCCCCAACAACAATTTAGTAAATGAAAAAGAGTCTTGCTAGTAGTGATTCGGCGGTTGTCTCAGGTTTCCATTGTTGTGTTGAGAGGCATGGTTTAGAGGTTAAGAATGTGGATTTTGGAGCTGAAAATACCAGGGTTCAGCTCCTACCTGTCACTTGTTAGATGAATGATCGTGGGTACTCTCTGTACCTCAGTTCCCTCATTTGTAAAATGAGGACACTAACAGCCACATGAATATATACTAGTTCAGTCTTCATAAATATGAATGTGTATTCATAAGAATATATATGCATATGAATATATATCACTTAGATTAATGCCTGGTTGATACTTAGCAATTTAATAATATTAGTTATCATTATTGTGTGTAGGATTAAGGAGGAAAAACCCACTCCTTCCTGTGTGTCTCTCCTTCATTCTCATACTAGTATCCCATTCACAATGCTTCTGACACCAGACCTGTGGGGTTTTTTCCCACACCAACTCCCACACCATCTAGCTGGATGTCCTACAATTTAACTCAATTCTGACACTACCTACCTGGAGATAAGGTCAGATCCTACAGGTTAAGGGCCCAGTCTCACAACACTGCTTCCCACTCACCCCATTTCAGAGGTTCAGACCTGTGCTTCTGACTGAGTGGCTATAAATTGGCTCCCTCCTCAGGTTCAATTAATTTGCTAGAGCAGCTCACAGAACTCAAGAAAACTGTTTACTTACTGTTTACCCATTTATTATAAAAGGATATGGTAAAGGATACAGATGAAAATCCAGATGAAAGAGAAGCATAGGGTAAGATACGTGGGAAAGGGCATGAAGATTCCATGTTTTCTCTGACACTCCACTCTCCCAGCATCTCCATGTGTTCACCAAACCAGCTTTCTGAACCGTGTACTTTTGGGATTTTTATGGAGACTTCATCATGTAGGCATGATTGATCATCAACTCCATTTCTAGTCCCTCTCTGGAGAATGGGGAGTAGGGTTGAAAATTCCAAGTTTCTAATCATGGCTTGGACTTTCTGGTGACCAGCCCCCATCCAGGAGCCCACCAAGATTCATCTCATTAGAACAAAAGGCACTGCTAGCACCCAGGAAATTCCAAAGAATTTAGGAGCTCTGTGTCAGGAACTGGGGGCAGAGACCAATATATTTTTCTATTATTTTATAATGATATTATTTTTTGGTTTTCTAATGAGTTTTAAAAAATAATTATGTGAATATTTAATGCCTAGCTGATCACTAAAGCATATAGCTCTGCCTTTATTTGGCATGTGGAATATCTGATCTCCAGGTTCTGGAAGATTTAAAATTTCAAACATTCTTCTTTCAAATTCTTATTTAAAACCTGCTTGGAGGTAATGTTATTCATGCAGGTCTACCAAGAGGGTATGGCCATCCCTTCCCCTCATATTCTAAAGGTTATCCTTGAATTAGGCAGGGGCATTAGCTGGCTGTCCCCTTTACTGAATCATGACTTGGAGTTATGACATCGGTTTGCATTGAGGAAATTAAAAGAAACAGGCATCAATCTAAAACTCAGTGTCACGCTTACTATAAAGGCGGTGGTTAAAGGCACTGGCTCTGGAAGCAGATGGCCTTGATTCTAATTCTGGCTCTGCCCCCGCCTGGCTGTGTGACTAAATCTCAGTTACTGTACAAAAGAGGAGTGGACCTACCTCAGAGTATCATTTTGAGAATTATATGCGGTAATGTATATAGAGCTCTTAGTAAAATGCCCAGCACATAGTAAGTTCTCAATATGTATTAATTATATATTAGGATACTGTTTGCTGTATCACAAATAACCCCTTTATGAAGACCCTGAAATAAACTTCTCTAAGATCTCAGGACCAGGAAAGTTGTATCTTGAGGAATTTATCTCTCTCTGTCAGCCATGTGTATCTTGAAATGGTGTTTTCCTCTTTGCTTTAGCCACAAGGATTCTCAGCGCCCAAATAGTGCTTTATCTCCAGCAAATAAAAACAGTGTGGTATTCATGTCTAGTATCATAATGATGATAAATATATTATCTAACATTTTTTGGATGCTTGCACAATTAACTAGACCAAATATTATTCTAAACACTTTCCTTTTTATAATCATCCCAACAGCAGAATGAGATAGATACTATTAATCATTTAATTGATGAGTTCTCTGAAGCACCTTATCTCTGGCTTTGGTCTATTCCTATACTCCTTTCTCCCCTTCCTTGCTTTTTTTTCTCTTTATTTTATCCCTTTTCAGAGTAGATATTTTGGTAAGCTACCTCATATTTTTTTCATAACTAGATAAAGTGTAAGAAAGGAATTAAAATATGTATTTACGATAAGATTTGTTTAAATTATTTAGTTGCATATGAAGTTTCTGATCAAATTTATGTATTTGCATCTGGTTTGGGCATTAACCTGTTTAAATCAAGTCATTAATGAAGAATAAAATATTTTGAATAAACAAGTGAATTCAGCAAGCAAATTTATTCATTATTCATTGAACAATAGTATATGTGTCATTTGTTTCCCAGGAACAACAAGAATGAAAGTGAAAACCAAATTATTTCCAAAGTCTGTGACATCTGATAGTTTGGATGATATAGATAAGTCTTTGCTCACCCTCATCCTCAGAAATCCTATTGCCATCTGGGTATCTTGCAGTGAACCATTTCTAAGTCCGAATGGTAAGTGTTTTGTTTTTGCTTTCTTTCAAGCAAGTGCATAAAGAGAAAGAGAAATAAATTTTTTGTCACCATAAGAAAATCAGTTAAATGTGTATAATGTCAACATAATAACATCACATTTATGCAAAGAACGGGAGGTTCATCAATTAACATGTGCACAAGGATAGCTATACTATATTTGCACAATTGCCTGTTTTTTTCTTACTGGAATGGAGTATTCTGCATGGAAAGTGTCTAATTTCATTGATAAAGAGATCCTTGGTCTATAAGACTGAGAATAATGATATACACTAGAAAATAACAAATGAGTTTAATTCACACTGAAGACGACCTGTCTGCACATTTTCATTTTTAAGAATTGCACCCTTTAGGCAGTAGGTGGATGTTTAAAAAAATGAATGGTTCCAAGGAAGACTTTCATCACCTCCAAGTAGTTTGTGGAAATAGAAAATGAAATATGGCTATTACATATGGTAAATCTATATAATAAAACAGCACTGTTCTTCTTTTTTCCCCCTCCATTCCATAAAGAAATGCCTTAAGCCCTGTCATCTTTCAAATGAAGTTTCTTTTAATGACCCTTACCTTTTAATTACTTGTTTCTAATTGAATTTGTTTCTTGGAGCAGAAAGTTCTTTATAAATTATTGGCTTGCATGATAAATTACTGTTGATAAGAAGAATGCAAGATAAAATATCATGTAGTTTTTTAATTCTAGCTTTGAAGAAAGCAGAAAAAATAAAAAAACAGAACTGGCTAAAAAAGGACAAAATTTTGGCTGATCTAGACACTATGAAACACAAACTGAGACAGTTAAAAGGTCAGTATGAATTAAATCAAGTATCCCCATGTTTAATTCTAAACCTTTAATTCTTAACCTTAATTTGCTGGTAGTTTTTTTTGACCTTTAGATACCAGATGTTTAACTGAATATTATATATTGTGTTACAAAAGTCACTTGAGCAAGTCTAAAACCTATTAATATATCTTTTCAGTACTGATTTTGTATTTGTAAATTTTATATTAAAATGAATATCACGTGATTTATATATACATTTTTAAAATTTGGAGGATGTGTGGATCATATAACCACCCTATTGGTTTTGAAACAATTCCTGAACTGACATTTTATGGACTTTGGAATTAGTCATTAAACAAAACTTTCTGTTATTTCTTAGGTATTGCTTGGGAAGAAGTTTTGTTAAATAATCTGAGTGAGGAAGTACTAAATTCTTCAAAGATTAGTGTCTTTATCACAGAAGGGAGGTTATCTTGTTATGCGGCATAAGATATGTTATTCATAGACAAAGTGATTGATTGACAATATTTGTCCTCTTCTTCCATTCTCTTTGTCACAGAATCTTAAGTTCCTGATCTTGTATTATTCCCAGCACTTCAGACACCAAATGATTCTTTGGGGAATAAATATGTTATGGACTTTAGTCTGGGAAGGAATACATTTCAGGCTCTGTAACTGCCATAGCAGGATTTCAGCTCCTGAGTATCTGTACCGTCTGGTGTCAGAAACATGTGAATCTTACTTCAATAAATAAGACAATTAGTCCTAAGTGCACTAGACAGCACTCTGGGTTGAAATGGCTATTTTTCAGTTTTTACCAAAAGAATTATTGGGTCTAACTGAAAAGCATCTATTACTATTGCTAACCTCTACTACTCCAACTACTTGACACTTGCACTTGAATGTCCCATAGGCATGTCCAAAACTGAAGTTAACACGTCACCATATAGTGACCATACGACCATTTCATTTCATATCTTACCACACCAATGCCTCCTTCATTTCTTCTGTGGGCATTACCACAACCAGGTGTTCCATCTCAAGGAGCTGGGAGTCATCCTTGGCATCTCCCACTTTCACTATCTCTAAGCAAATATCAGTAAGTCTTGTTGCTTTGAATCTGTTTTTTCAAATTAATTCTAAGGATCTTGATTCGTACTGTCATTATCCAAGTTCAAGCTATCGTCATCTATTCTTTGGGTTACTGGGTCAGCTTTCTGTTCAGTTCTCTCTGCCTCAAACTTTTCTCTCTCCTGTTCTCTTGGATTGCTTCTCATTATTTACTTTTCAGCTTACTCATTATTTCTCCTAAAAGTCTTCCCTAACATTCTAAGTCAGGAATAGTGTGGTTTGTCATACCCTTAACTTCCCCCGATAGCCCTTATCACTTTATTATACATACCTGATCATATGACTGTCTCTCCTATGCTACATTATAAATTCTATACCCTTCTAATTTGTTCTCTGAATAGTTGTAGAATTATTTAAATAAGAATAAATGGAATTTCAACCATCCACTCCAATGAGCTTTCTAAGCTCTATTTCTTTATCAAATTAAATCAATAGAAAGTAACATATTAAAAATAGCACCCAGCAGAGCTGCTTTTACTGAATTCTGATTTTATATCATGTCTTTAGCTTTTATTATAATTAAGTATTAAAAAGGTATTTAAAGTTCAGTTGGCATCATCCACAATATCACTGTAGAAAACAGTCTTTTTAGTCAGATGGTGTCCATTATGGGGAAATCCATTAATGTAGTTTCTCTTAAAATTTAGTACTAAGATAAATCTTGTCTCTACTGCTAAACTGTTATGTTTTCTGCTATTAAATGTACATTCATTGCTAACTTATAAAATACCTACTGTGAGAATGGTCTTTTCTAGTTGCTGGGATTAGGAGGAGAAATAATAGCAAGTTTAAATTCAGTAAACTGCAATCCCTGTTGGATTGTGAGCTTCTGTTTTTTTTCCTTTTCTTAAAATTCAATCATTTTATCATTTTTTTAACATCTTTATTGGAGTATAATTGCTTTACAATGGTGTGTTAGTTTCTGCTTTATAACAAAGTGAATCAGCTACACGTATATATGTATCCCCATATCCCCTCCCTCTTGTGTCTCCCTCCCACCCTCCCTATCCCACCCCTCTAGGTGGTCACAAAGCACCGAGCTGATCTCCCTGTGCTATGCAGCTGCTTCCCACTAGCTATCTATTTTACGTTTGGTAATGTGTATATGTCCATGCCACTCTCTCACTTCGTCCCAGCTTACCCTTCCCCCTCCCCGTGTCCTCAAGTCCATTCTCTACGTCTGTGTCTTTATTCCTGTCCTGCCCCTAAGTTCTTCAGAACCTTTTTTTTTTAGATTCCATATATACGTGTTAGCATACGGTATTTGTTTTTCTCTTTCTGACTTACTTCACTCTGTATGACAGACTCTAGGTCTATCCACCTCACTACAAATAACTCATTTTCGTTTCTTTTTATGGCTGTGTAATATTCCATTGTATATAAGTGCCACATCTTCTTTATCCATTCATCTGTCCATGGACACCTAGGTTGCTTCCACGTCCTGGCTATTGTAAATAGTGCTGCAATGAACATTGTAGTACATGACTCTTTTTGAATTATGGTTTTCTCAGGGTATATGCCCAGTAGTGGGATTGCTGGATCATATGGTAATTCTATTTTTAGTTTTTTAAGGAATCTCCATCCTGTTCTCCATAGTGGCTGTATCAATTTACATTCCCACCAACAGTGCAAGAGCACTTTCCTCCACATCCTCTCCAGCATTTATTGTTTGTAGATTTTTTGATGATGGCCATTCTGACCAGTGTGAGGTGACACCTCATTGTAGATTTGATTTGGATTTTTCTAACGATTGGTGATGTTGAGCATCATTTCATATGTTTGTTGGCAATCTGTATATCTTCTTTGGAGAAATGTCTATTTAGGTCTTCTGCCCATGTTTGGATTGGGTTGTTTGGTTTTTTGATATTGAGCTGCATGAGTTGCTTGTATATTTTGGAGATTAATCCTTTGTCAGTTGCTTCGTTTGCAAATATTTTCTCCCATTCTGAGGCTTGTCTTCTGGTCTTGTTTATGGTTTCCTTTGCTGTGCAAAAGCTTTTAAGTTTCATTAGGTCCCATTTGTTTATTTTTGTTTTTATTTCCATTTCTTTAGGACGTGGGTCAAAAAGGATCTTGCTGTGATTTATGTCATAGAGTGATCTTCCTATGTTTTCCTCTAAGAGACGTATAGTGTCTGGTCTTACATTTAGGTATTTAATCCATTTTGAGTTTATTTTTGTGTTTGGTGTTAGGGAGTGTTCTAATTTCATTCTTTTACATTTAGCTGTCCAGTTTTCCCAGCACCACTTATTGAAGAGGCTGTCTTTTCTCCATTGTATATTCTTGCCTCCTTTATCAAAGATAAGGTGATCATATGTGTGTGGGTTTATCTCTGGGCTTTCTATACTGTTCCATTGATATATATATTTCTGGTTTTGTGCCAGTACCATACTGTCTTGATTACTGTAGCTTTGTAGTATAGTCTGAACTCAGGGAGCCTGATTCCTCCAGCTCCATTTTTCTTCCTCAAGATTGCTTTGGCTATTCGGTGTCTTTTGTGTCTCCCAACAAATATTAAGATTTTTTGTTCTAGTTTGTGAAAAATGCCATTGGTAGTTTGATAAGGATTGTATTGAATCTGTAGACTACTTTGAATAGTATAGTCATTTTCACAATGTTGATTCTTCCAATCCAAGAACATGGTATATCTCTCCATCTGTTGGTATCATCTTTAATTTCTTTCATCAGTGACTTATAGTTTTCTGCATACAGGCCTTTTGTCTCCTTAGGTAGGTTTATTCCTAGGTATTCTATTCTTTTTGTTGCAATGCTAAATGGGAGTGTTTCCTTAATTTCTCTTTCAGAGTTTTCATCATTAGTGTATAGGAATGCAAGAGATTTCTGTGCATTAATTTTGTAACCTGCTACTTTATCAAATTCATTGATTAGCTCTAGTAGTTTTCTGGTAGCATCTTTAGGATTCTCTATGTATAGTCATGTCATCTGCAAACACTGACACTTTTACTTCTTCTTTTCCAATTTGGATTCCTTTTATTTCTTTTTCTTCTCTGATTGGTATCGTTAAAACATACAAAACTATGTTAAATAATAGTGGTAAGAGTGGGCAACCTTGTCTTGTTCCTGATCTTGTTCCAGTGGAAATGGTTTCAGTGTTTCACCATTGAGAAGGATGTTTGCTGTGGGTTTGTCATATATAGCCTTTATTATGTTGAGGTTAAGTTCCCTCTATGTCTGCTTTCTGGGGGTTTTTTATCATAAATGGGTGTTGAATTTTGTCAAAAGCTTTTTCTGCATCTATTGACATTATCATATGGTTTTTATCATTCAATTTGTTAATATGCTGTATCACATTGATTGATTTGAATATACTGAAGAAGCCTTGCATTCCTGGGGTAAACTCCACTTGATCATGGTGTATGATCCTTTTCATGTGCTGTTGGATTCTGTTTGCTAGTGTTTTGTTGAGGATTTTTGCATCTATGTTCATCAGTGATATTGGCCTGTAGTTTTCTTTTTTTGTGACATCTTTGTCTGGTTTTGGTATCAGGGTGATGGCGGCCTCGTCGAATGAGTTTGGGAGTGTTCCTCCCTCTGCTATATTTTGGAAGAGTTTGAGAAGGATAGGTGTTAGTTCTTTTCTAAATGGTTTATAGAATTTGCCTGTGAATCCATCTGGTCCTGGGCTTTTGTTTGTTGGAAGACTTTTATTCACACTTTCAATTTCAGTGCTTGTGATTGGTCTGTTTATATTTTCTATTTCCTCCTGGTTCAGGCTCGGAAGGTTGTGCTCTTCTAAGAATTTTTCCATTTCTTCTAGCTTGTCCATTTTATTGGCATATAGTTGCTTGTAGTAATCTCTCATGATCCTTTGTATTTCTGCAGTGTCAGTTGTTACTTCTCCTTTTTCATTCCTAATTCTGTTGATTTGAGTCTTTTTCCTTTTTTTCTTGGTGAGTCTGGCTAATGGTTTATCAATTTTGTTTATCTTCTCAAAGAGCCAGCTTTTAGTTTTATTGATCTTTGCTATTGTTTCCTTCATTTCTTTTTCATTTATTTCTGATCTGATATTTATGATTTTTCCTTCTGCTAACTTTTGGGTTTTTTTGTTCTTCTTCTCTGACTGCTTTAGGTGTAAAGTTAAGTTGTTTATTTGAGTTTTTCTTGTTTCTTGAGGTAGGATTGTATTGCTATAAACTTCCCTCTTAAAACTGCTTTTGCTGCATCTCATGGTTTTGGGTCATTGTGGTTTCACTGTCATTTGTTTCTAAATATTTTTTGACTTCCTCTTTGATATCATCAGCGATTTCATGGTTATTTAGTAGTGTATTGTTTGGCCTCCATGTGTTTGTAATTTTTACAGTTTTTTTTTCCTGTAATTGATATCTAGTCTCATAATGTGTTGTGAAAGGATACTTGATACGATTTCAATTTTCTTAACTTTACCAAGGCTTGATTTGTTAACCAAGATATGATCTATCCTGGAGAATGTTCCATGAGCAGTTGAGAAGAAAGTGTATTCTGTTGTTTTTGATGGAATGTCCTATAAATATCAATTAAGTCCATCTTGTTTAATGTGTCATTTAAAGCCTGTGTTTCCTTATTCATTTTCATTTTGGATGATCTGTCCGTTGGTGAAAGTGGGGTGTTAAAGTCCCCTATTATTATTGTGTTACTGTCAATTTCCCCTTTTATGGCTGTTAGCATTTGCTTTATGTATTGAGGTGCTCCTATGTTGGGTGCATAAATATTTACAATTGTTATATCTTCTTCTTGTATTGATCCTTTGATCATCATGTAGTGTCCTTCTTTGTCTCTTGTAATAGTCTTTATTTTAAAGTCTGTTTTGTCTGATATGAGAATTGCTGCTCCAGCTTTCTTCTGATTTCCATTTGCATGGAATACCTTTTTTCATCCCCACTTTCAGTCTGTATGTGTCCCTAGGTCTGAAATGGGTCTCTTATAGACAGCATATATATAGGTCTTGTTTTTGTATCCATTCAGCCAATCTATGTCTTTTGGTTGGAACATTTAATCCATTTATATTTAAGGTAATTATCCATATGTATGTTCCTATTACCATTTCCTTAATTGTTTTGGGTTTGTTATTGTAGGTCTTTTCCTTCTCTTGTGTTTCCTGCCTAGAGAAGTTCCTTTAGCATTTGTTGTAAAGCTGGTTTGGTGGTGCTGAGCTCTCTTAGCTTTTGCTTGTCTGTAAAGGTTTTAATTTCTCCATTGAATCTGAATGAGATCCTTGCTGGGTAGAGTAATCTTGGTTGCAGGTTTTTCTACTTCATCACTTTAAATATGTCCTGCCAGTCCCTTCCGGCTTGCAGAGTTTCTGCTAAAAGATCGGCTGTTAACTTTATGGGGATTCCCTTGTGTGTTATTTGTTGCTTTTCCCTTGCTGTTGTTAATATTTTTTCTTTGTATTTAATTTTTGATAGTTTGATTAATATGTGTCTTGGGTGTTTCTCCTTGGCTTTATCCTGTATGGGACTCTCTGCACTTCCTGGACCTGACACTTTCCTTTCCCATAGTAGGGAAGTTTTCAACTATAATCTCTTCAAGTATTTTCTCAATCCCTTTCCTTTTCTCTTCTTCTTCTGGGACCACTACAATTCAAATGTTGGTGCATTTAATGTTGTCCCAGAAGTCTCTGAGACTGTCCTTTCTTTTCACTCTTTTTTCTTTATTCTGCTCAATGGTAGTTATTTCCACTATTTAATCTTCCAGACCACTTATCCATTCTTCTGCCTCAGTTATTCTGCTATTGATTCCTTCTAGAGAATTTTTAATTTCATTTATTGTGTTGTTCATCATTGTTTGTTTGCTCTTTAGTTCTTCTAGGTCCTTGTTAAACATTTCTTATATCTTCTCCATTCTATTTCTAAGATTTGGGATCATCTTTTCTATCATTACTCTGAATTCTTTTTCAGGTAGACTGCCTATTTCTTCTTCATTTTTTTGGTCTTATGCATTTTTACTTTGCTTCTTCATCTGCTGCATATTTCTCTGTCTTCTCATTTTGCTTAACTTACGGTGTTTGGGATCTCCTTTTTGCAAGCTGCAGGTTCATAGTTCCCATTGCTTTTGGTGTCTGCCCCCATGGCTAAGGTTGGTTCAGTGGGTGTGTAGGCTTCCTGGTAGAGGGGACTGTTGCCTGTGTTCTAGTGGATGAGGATGGATCTTGTCTTTCTGGTGGGCAGGACCACGTCCGGCAGTGTGTTTTGGGGTGTCTGTGAACTTACTATAATTTTAGGTAACCTCTCTGCCAGTGGGTGGGGTTGTGTTCCTGTCTTGCTAGTTGTTTGCCATGGGGTGTCCAGCACTGTAGCTTGCTGGTCACTGAGTGGAGCTGGGTCTTAGCGTTGAGACGGAGCTCTCTGGGAGAGCTCTCGGCGACTGATATTACGTGGGGCCAGGAGGTCTCTGGTGGTCTAATGTCCTGAACTCGGCTCTCCCACCTCAGAGGCTCGGTCCTGACACCCAGCCAGTGCACCAAGACCCTGTCATCCACATGGCTGGATGATGGGCAAGTCAGAAAGGAATCAGGTTTCCGGCCCTTGGATTGTGGCCGACTCAGGATTGGGGCTCCACAGGTCTGCCTCTGGATTGTGAGCTTCTTGAGCATTGGATGAAAGAGGAGGTTTGGGAGGTATGAACAGTGACCAAATGAATTATATCGTATTATTATAAGGATTGGTAAATACAGCAAATTTTTATTGAGCATATACTGTGTACAGAGTACTATGGTAAGCTGATTTTACATTTCATTTGTAAGCATGATCATTGCTAATATTAATGAAATTGTAGTAATAACTTTGTGGGGTTGTTATGATTAAGTTACAAATGCCAAATATTTACTACATGCTTAGTACAGAATGAATATTCACTGAACATTAGAACAGGAATTCCTGAGAAGGCAGTCCATTTTCCCAGTTGGGATCTTAAAAACAGATAAACAAAACTGAAGGATGGCAGATCAGGCCAAAGTATCACCTTTGTTACATATAAAGGCAATGCTGGAACATTTTATTTAGTGTGAGAGCTAAATGGATCTGCTAACTGAAACCCCAAATGAGGTGGACTAATCCTTTCAGGCACATATGGTGCTGAACCAGGATGGGCCCTCCCAATAAAGGAGAGGTATGAGGAGAGCTGTCCAGGTGAGATTTATAGTCTGAAAGAACAGCAAAGTACCCACGTTCTCTAGCTTTCCCCATTAACAGTTAGATATTATCTTCCCCCCTCCCCCACCAATCACATGTGAAATAAAACAGAATATATGGAAAATGTGATAAGAAAATAAAAAGTAATTTATTCAATACATTTTTGTTTTGTTTCTATTTGTTATTCTTACCTACATAAAGGATAGTTTATTATGAAAATCTTTTGTGATGATATTATGTCCCTTTATAAAAGTTAGAGTGCAAATGCTTTCATTTTCTTAAGACTATTAGAAACAAGTTGACAAAAAACAATAATGCATGTATTTTTTACTCTTTCTTATATTCAAATCCTGGCTCTTAACAGTGTAAATGGTAAACTATTGGAGAACTGTCTTTAGTTGAGCAAAATTTTAGTGTTCAAAATGCATTATAAATAAAATATTTATTGAAATGTTATCCATAAGAATTTATGCAGATAAATTAATGTTGTCTGTACATTATGAATAGAGTCAGCTGAAAACTATATTTGGCATAAATTTGTGTTATGTATTTTTCTGGTGCCACTGTGCTCTTCTCCAAAACATGTTGCCTAATGGCATTGTCACTGTAACTCATTGGCTGTTAATTCAATTATGTTTTCTCCATAACCATAAATTGCATATGAATGCTTATTAGATAGAGTTCTGATTTCCCTGAAAAGTCATTTCTGCCACCTATTTTTATTGCTGGATCTATTTACACAAACTTGAGCTATAAGAGCACAAATGTGTTATCCTCTACAAATACTGAATTATTTTCAAAAGGTTTTGTTCATAGTCACGGTATGAAAACCTGCACATTATAAGTCTCCTGGCAACAAAATTAGGACTTAACGTCATTTCAGTATTTCTATTATTTTACCCACCTAAGTGTTACTTTCTCAAAAAAGCCTTTTCTGACACTTCAGACTAGGTCAGCAACCTGTTTTACATGCTTTTACACACCCTGTACTTCCATGGTGCAACACAGTTACAATCAGTTATTGGTGTAATCATTTCCTTGACATTTGCCTTCCTTACTGAAGTGTAGGCAAGGACTTAGTCTCGAACATGTTTTGTATGTGCACCATCCAGCACAATGCCTGACTCATACCTGATGTTCAACATAGGTTTCTAGAAGGAACATCCAAGAGGAAGCATTATTTGTACTTAAGAAGTTTCGAGATCAGTCTGAGACTCAGTGCTCAGTATATCTTCAACCCAGAAAAAGAAAACAATTTAATAAGTGTGACCTTTAAACCTCTTTTATAATGATTTAAAGTGGTCTAGCTGAAAGAATGCATAAATTCAAATCACCACACTTATTAACGTATGCCTGTGATTCGTTAGAATACACCATTCCGATAAATATTTTCTCTTACCACAGCTTCTTAAGAGCCCAGAGGACACAGCAGAGGTGTCAGAAACTAATCGTGTTCGCAGGGTATTATTAGATAGAAAAAAAAAAAAGGCCTCCTGTCTCTTGGGTTAATATTATTTTAGAAATACTTAATCCCCAGGCTGCTAAACTAATTGTGGGGGAAAGGCTTATTATTAGTGAAGAGAACAAAACATATGTTCCATGACTGGAAGAGATGATGGGCTATATAGGTCATGGATTCTATTTGACTAAATTACCGCTGAACCATATCGTGGATGAGAGGTTGGGGCCAGTGTGGAAGTCAGCGTGTTATCTTTCTTTTCCATCTGTACACTGAGTATGCATATCCTGGCTATTTAAAGCCTCAAGCTCCCGTATGAAGAGACATTGTTAGATCTTATTACCTTAGGCATCTTTGCTTTTATGATATATTTAGTATTTTACCCTCTGCTCCCAAGTGAAATGATTTATGCATAGAAAGCCAAACCAATTTATTTGAAATCTGAAAGCCTATCATCAGAAACATTTCCAGAGACTTCTTTCCCCAGGGCGGCGGGTAGCAGCATGTCAGCCAGCCACCATGGTTCCCAACAAAAGCCCTGTGCAGCCGGTGGTAGTGGAAGGAGGCTGGACTAAGCAGACTCAAGAGGAAATTAAACTCATGGACCTTATAAGACATACAGAGGTATGATCTTTAGGACTCCAGACATTAAAGACTCAGGCTCTTTTATAAGCTTTTAAAAGTACAGTATTGAATTTTTAAATTATGCTATTAATATATTCTCAGCATCTGGTCAGTAATGACCACATAAGCATATGCCAAGCATTGAGTTGGCATTTGGAGAGTAACTATCTAAGCCACAGCCAGCTCATATGAAAGTCTGTTTTGTTTGAATGGAGACCAGAAATTATGACCTTAGCAAAGAAGAGAAAAAGGCCCAGTGGATATGTACAAAGGTAATTATAATAAATGTAGTCAAGTTGAGCCTTATGGCTTCATTGCTCATCACTCCTAAGGGTATGTCTCAATATGTAAAAAGAGGAAGGAGCAAAATACTAATTTCAATGGAGACATTCAGAAGTGAGGAATTCAAAAAGCAGTTTCAATCCAATTGATTAATCAGACAGGATTGCCAGACATAAAAAAGACGAGAAGAGAAAGGTCAGCTGTTGAGAGAGGATTGGGGATAGAGAGACCTGGGAAAACTTTTTGCTTTGTGAAGTTTTTCATCAAAATGATGTGTTCTTATTTAATAGGGTTTCTCAAATCATGAAATGTGTTCAATCTAAATCTTAGGCGTGTGCCCAAGTCAAGGTTACTAGAAAAAAGAAATTGACATTGCTAGAAATATGACTTCTTGCCAAGCTAAGAAGGATAAATCACTGACCAGGGAATGAATGCAAAGCATTGAACTAGGACATGCTTGAAGTAGGATGAAAAGCTGCCTGGCAGGGATCTGGCAGAATATAAAGGTGGCTGCTGTATTTTAAAAGACAGAGAGTAAAGATTTAAACAATAGTCATGTACATTCCCTTAAGCATGTCTTGGTTAAAGGAAATGATGCTGTGATTCTAATCAAAAACTCATTTGTTAGATGCAGAGAAATCACTCAGTAGGAGAAACGCCATGCAAAAATCCAAAAACATATCTCTATTTATTTCTCCAAATTATAAATGAAAGTTAAGTGCTTTGCCAAAATAAGTGCGTTATTATTACTACTCTAATGATTATTATGGCTTACAGTGGTGCATTGAAGCAAGGGGAATTTACAGAAGAGTCAGTGATAGGAGAGGGTAATGTAATTCCTAAATCTTTTTTCCGTATGATGTACAATTATAAGGTATTTCTTTCAGCATATTCTACACACACATGCACACACACACACACACACACACACAGACACACACACACACACACACGCATACACACTAAACAGACAATTCTCTAACCATGGCATTCTCTGGGCTTTTCTTAACAGGCACAGCTTTCTGAAGTCCAAGAACTGCAATCCAAGGGAAATTCTCCAACTGCACCTAAATGTATATCATTCAAGAGGAGCAGCTTGTATAAGCAACCCGATGCAAAACGAGCGTGGATTTACCTAAATGGAGGCAGACCTGAAGATGGCACTTATGCCCGGGGCAAAACTATTTCAGAGGTAAACCTAGTGTGAAAGGAGAGTGTTTTATAGACCTGTTTTCAAATTCCAGCTCTGACATTTATAGATTGTTAGGTCAGGCAAATTATTTTACCTCTCTAAATCTCATTTTCTCATCTCTAAAATGGCAGTAATACTTTCCTCACAGGGTGGAGTCCAATGCTGTCTGACATAATGTGTGCATCAGAATATGACACTTGGCCAGCAGAGAACAATGACAATTAAACTCATTGCACCCAAGTTTAGAGTAAATCTAAACTTTAAGATAATTTAAAATAGTTTTCCTGTTCCATTTTAAACCTAGTTCACAAAAGAGTGATTATTCACTGGATATGTTCCCCGTGGGGAAAACAACAGTATTCACTAGAGGAAATCTATCATATTCTTGTCACACAGATTCTTGGAACTATGGCAAACTTTCCACTTTCCAGAATTAAAACATTGACTAAAGAAAAGATGAGTAGCAGTTCATTTATTGTTTGCAATATCAATGATAACAATTCTAAAAGTTGACATTTTGTCTTAGTCTTTAAATGAAAACTTTAGGTACCTAATAAATGGATTTTGGTAGAATTTTTAAAAGGCTTATTTGTTGCAGTGATATCTTATAATAGTTGTTTGGCTTTATTATTTGTGAAACGTTTTTATAATATTTTCTGGGACAAGAGGAAGTCATATAAAGGTGAGATGTTGGTGGGAGATGGAGGGAGAGGCAAGACCAACAGGCAGGCCTGGAGGAGTTCATGGAGGCTGATGGGTGCACCTAGAGTGGCAGGGGCACCTCAGAGGAGTTGTGCCCCTGAAGGTTGGTGATTTCAAAGTGTGATGGAGACCACTTCTCTTTGACAAGGACTTTGGATAAGAACTGTGAAAGCAATTGCATCTCAGAAGTTGACAGCCGATTTGCTGTATTTGAGAAAGAAGAGAGAAAAATGCAGACAATAAATTCAAAACTAGGAATACAAGTAAAGGAACTTCATACACATGGGGAAGAAAAAAGAAAGTGATTTTTTAAAATGAGTGAAACTTTTTCAGGAGAGAACACCCTGGAACAGTGTCTATAACAAACCTGAAATGTTTCTTCCTTGCTGGTTTCTTTGAAAATCACAGAGTTTGCATTGCAGAGGTTAAATCTTAAGCTGCACATAACCATTGCAACTAGAACTGATACATTAGTGAGGGAATATGAAATGATTAATAAATAGGACGAGGATTAAAGGTAGCCTGTCAGGCTCAGGATAGCCAAAACTTACCATAACTTTTACAAAAATTACATATACCTGGTGAAAGAATGACTTTTTGATTTATGTGACTCTCATGTGGCATAGCATATAAAAGCCATGCCATACATATTATTCCATGATCATATAATTTTTTATGAACTTTGTACATAAAGGGCACTGTGCTAGATGCTGTAAAGTATTATCCTAATTTATGTGTGTGAAAAGGGTTTGAAGACTTTATAGTGCAGTATAATTGACAGATTAACCTATAGCAATAGGAGGAATAAAATGACACATGATCTATGTTCTCATTAAATGCATACTTCCAACTGGCAAAACATTTGAAAATATATCAAGCTTTACTTAGGTTTATAGAGAAATGGGCACTCTCATGTCGATGGAAGTAAAACTTTTTGGAGGACCATGTGGCTATACAAATCATAAGAAAATGCACTTCTAGAACCTTATCCCAAGGATATTTTCATGAATTTATGCAAAGTTTGTTTGGTAAGAATAATTATCATGGGGCTATTTATAACATATATAGATTAGAAATAAACACTTATCAATAGGGAGTTGGTTAAATGAATTATAGTGTATTAATTAAAATCAATTAAAATCAACTTTAGAAAGAATGACAATAAAGATGTTCAAGATATACTAAATGAAAGAAGCATACTATAAAGCATGTAGAGTTAGATTCTATATACATACATGCACAAACCTAAAAGGAGAAGACTGGAAGGATTTTATTTTTGGAAGTGTTTATTGGATGGTCTTATTACTGGTGGCCTAATAAAAGTGGTATTTCTTTATTATGTGTTTTTCTTTGTGTTCCATATTTGGTTATGATGAACACAGATTGTAAGAAAAATTTGCTAAGGGAGCTGACCTTCCTCTTAGAGAAATACTAACAGCATGTGATGAAGGTCAGGTCAGTAGTACATACAGGAAGTTCAGTAGTTCAGAGGAGGGAACACTGGGCCCATCTGGGGTGAAGGAGAAAGGCTCCCCAGAGGACTCAACCAGGAGCTCTGATGGAACTTGAGAAATGGGTAAGATTCAACATTTAGGCAGAAAAAAGCATTAACAAGCATGAGGGGCATCACACACAGAGGTATGGGTGTTAGAATTCATAAACATACAAGTAGATGGTACCTGGACTGAGAATTAGGGAGAGATACAGACAACTGGAGAGACTGTTCAAAAGCATATAGGGTAGGCTTCCCTGGTGGCGCAGTGGTTGAGAGTCCGCCTGCTGATGCAGGGGACATGGGTTCGTGCCCCGGTCCAGGAAGATCCCACATGCCGTGGAGCGGCTGGGCCCGTGAGCCATTGCCACTGGGCCTGCGCGTCCAGAGCCTGTACTCCGCAACGGGAGAGGCCACAGCGGTGAGAGGGCCGTGTACCGCAAAAAAAAAAAGCATATAGGGTGGACACCACATACTCTCTGTATAGTCTACTTGGGCTGCTATAACAAAATACCACAGACTGGGTGGCTCAGACAACAGAAATTTATTGCTCACACTTCTGGAGGCTGGAAAGTCCAAGATCAAGATGCCAGCAGGGTTGGCTTCTGATGTGGACTCTTTTTCTGGGTGGCAGATGGCTGACTTCTCACCACTGTGTCCTCTCAGAGCCTTTCCTCTGAGCACATGTGGAGAGAGAGCTCTAGTGTCTTTTCAGCCTATGAGTTTGGGGAAGGACACAGTTCAGTCCATTACACTACCCCAGACTAAAGTGCATGAATCACTAGTTTGTCTCTGAATAAGGTCATGGCATAGTAAAACCAATGTTTTGGGGAGACTAATGTGGCCTCAGTGTGTAGAAAGCTACTTAGGCAAGTCTAGAAAGTTTTCTGCATATTATTTCTTCTTTTGCTTTATTTAAAAAATGTTCTTTCTAATCTCTTTCTTTCCCTTTTCTGTTTTGATTTTGATTTTAGGGATCTGAATGAGATTCTTTGTCATCAGTTAGAAATGTATCCTTTCAGGCTCTCAGGCTGTAAAGAAAAGTTCAGGAGAATGGACTGTGTGTGTGAAACAAATAAACAACAGGAAGAGTAGGGTTCAGATTTTACTAGGGGAATCTGGCTAACAACACCAATTCCAGAGAAGCTCAGGGTTTCAATGGTTGGTACTTTTACCAGAAGAATGAGGAACAGAACGCATTTCAAGGTGCTTCACTCTACTTTCTGTAATGAAACCCCCAGAAGGTATTTGAATCCCATCTAATGCAGGCTTTCCCTCAACTTCGTTCACTGCTGTGGCTATTCTGGGTGATTGAGCCACATTCTTCCTACCCAGTCTTTGAACATGGCTGGAGCAAACTCTCATCTCCAGCTGGTGTAGGCTCATCTGTCATCAGTGCACCAAGGTGACACCCTCTCTAGGGTTAGTGGCTCTTTCTTCAGGGCCATCATCTTTCTCTGATTTATGACTATCGGGGCCCCTCCTTCTATGGTCCTAAAGCATCTGCCTCCTCTCATCCCAGCAACCTCTCTCTGATTCTACAGAATCTCAAAAGCAATGTGTTCTCTCACAGCCAAGCACAGTTCTGAATGCGTGAGTGGAAGCTGAAAGAATGAGAAACAGATTTTTTTGATTTGGAGAGGCAAGTACCTCATGTCCTCAGGGAATATGAAATAGTTCTGTGATGCCCACGTGAGCCACTCTGAGAGGACCTGGCCTATGAAAGCTCACAAAAGAGATTGTGGGTGAAGAATTATGTATAGAACATTGTTCTTTTATTATGAGTTTTTGTTATTGCAAAAATTACAAACATTTAATTTATATTACCCACTCTAAAGAAGGTACTTGAGTAAATTTGGATATATTTGAAAAACTGAGAATTAAGAATGTCATTAAAGGTCATAAGCTAACTAGATATTTTAGAACCTAATTGTACAGAAAATGCCTTTTGTTTTCAAATTTACTTTTAAAAGATTTTTGTAAACTCATTAACTGAGTCTCATGTAAATAGATCTTTGTGAACACCGAGTGAAATAGCTACAGATTTAAGTCATATTTTGTATTTGGTATATGCCGTTATTAAATTATATTTATTTTTCTGATTATAAACAGAAACACAATCTCTATAGACGAGTGACATTTTAGTGGTAAAGTAGGGGAAAGTATAAGAATTATCCTTATGTAGGATCTTTTCAAGCTACAGGAATTTCTCCCAGAGACATATCCACACAATTCTAGGACAGCTCCCCACTGCTCCCAGTCCAGATAGAAACTCAGTTATCATACTCTCTGGCTGCCTTGGAGCAGAAAAATATATAACTGCTATGGGCTGAATTGCGTGTCTCCACCTCCCACCCCCCGAATTCTTATGTTAAAGCCCTAACCCCCAATGTGATTGTATTCGGGGATAGAGCTTTTAGGAGGCAATTAAGGTTAAATGACCTTAAGGGTGGGGCCCTAGCCTGATAACATTTGTGGGTTAATAAGAAGAGAAAAAGAGTGATCTCTCTCTCTTCTCCCATCATATGAGGAAGGCAGCTAGCTGTCTGTAAGCCAGGAGGAGCTCTCACCAGAAACCAAATCAAACCACAGCTTGATCTTGACTTGCCAGCCTCCAGAGCGGTGAGAAATAAATTTCCTTTGTTTAAGCCACTCAGTCAATGATATTTGTTTTGGCAGCCCAAGCAGACTAAGATAGTGACTATTGTTATGGAAAATTTAGAAAAACTGCAAAACCATACGAAACATACGAATCTATTGTAATCACTATGAATTTTTTGATTATTTGAATAACATTTGTTCTGTTTTCTAATTATAAAACAACATACAGCCAGTGCATTAATATTAGAAAAAGGAAAAGCACCAAGAAGGAAATGAAAATTCTATCACCCACAAATAACCACAGTTATTAGAATTTTAGTAGATATATTCCTATGGTTTCTACATGGTTATTTATATATTTGTTTGCCATTGTGATCATGGTAGATCACATGGTATATATAATTTTGCAACCTGTGTTATTCGCCTAACAAACCGTTGTGACTTTTTGCCCACATAATTTAATATTCTTTAACAAAACATTATTTTCAATGGCATCATCATCTTCTATCAACTGGATGGATTATTACTTACTCATCCAGTTTTCTATTGTTTGCCATTTAGATTGTTTTTAATTTTTTGCTATCATAAAGCATGCTCCAATGAACATATCTATATATAAATCTTTATTTAATTTTCTGATTATTTCCCCCAGATAAATTCCTAGAAGAATTGCTAGGTCAAATTATGTAAATGTGCTTGAGAA
This sequence comes from Monodon monoceros, assembly GCF_005190385.1. NCBI lineage: Eukaryota > Metazoa > Chordata > Mammalia > Artiodactyla > Monodontidae > Monodon > Monodon monoceros. Next base: position 80,364,243 of record NW_021703784.1, on the reverse strand, counting down.
TTTTGATAGCTGTCGCCAGCTTGTTTTCTAGGACCATTTCAGGAGTCCATGCTCCCACAAGTGGTGAATGAGAGTTCCCACTTACCTGCTGTTTACATGAGTTATCAACAATGCTAATTGCCATCACTTAGAAACATGTATTTGCAGGTTGACAGGAGAGAATGTTATACCCGTGCTATAATTTATATGTCTTTAATTATTTGTAAAAGTGATTCTGACTTGTTTTGCTTTGTTTTACCATTTATTAGTAATCTGTGAATTCCTGACAAATTCTTTGCTATTTTTCTGCTGGAAGTATTTTTCACACTGATATGAATCTTCTTTTTTTAAAGTAACAAGCCTACTATGTGTAACTTTGTCAAATTTATTGTAACAATGATCCAATTTGCCATTGTGTCTAGGAGATTTTTTAAGGTACAGAAATTAATATATTTTAAAAGTCTGTTCTTTGCTTTTCATGTTCCAATAGTATTTTACTATCCTTATGTCATAGAAAGATTCATCTTAAGATTTTTATAATTGTGTCTTCCCCGTTTACTTTTTAAACTGTGTGAAACTTCCTTCTGGTGTAAAATTTGAGTGAAGCTATTTTGTCTGTTTTATTTATTGGCTTAAAATTATTATCTCAGCCCTACTTGCTGAATAATCTTTTTTGTTCTCCACATTGAGTTGGAATACAAACTTTATAATATACTAAATTCTTATTAGCTTCTGCTTTTAAGCTATCTAATACTTTTAGAATTACTATAGCTTTTTAATATGTTTTAATATCTGATAGAAGTTGCCTATTGTTGTACTTTGTTTTCAGACTTTACTTGATTATCCTTGCCTGTTGATTTTTATAGATGAAGTTTGGAATTACATTTCAACACCCCAAAATCATCCTACAGGAGTTTTGACTGTAGTTATGTTAGGCTATTAATTACTTTCATAAGAATTGACACCTTTTACAATATTCAATCTTTGCAGCCAGATTGAATTCTCTGGCATTGTTTTATATACATATACATTTTTTTTTGTCCTTCAGTAAAATTTTATAATTTTTTATAAGGAAGGGCCTCACATTTTAAAATAATTGACATTCTGAGTTGGTTTGATGTTGGGATGAATTTACCCCCACTATATTTTTTTAAATACTTTTTTTTGGTGAACAACATAAAACTACTGATGTTTTATAATTTATTTTGTGCTTGGCCACTTTACTAAGCATTCTTTTTGTCATTAATTTCTCATTCAGCTTACATAAATTTTCTAAGAATGAAATCATATAAAGTTCACATGGTGATGATTTTGCCTACTCCTTTAGAACTGTTTCTCTTATTCTGATTTTTTGTTTTATTGCATTGATTATAATCATAAAAGTAAATATTCCTAACGATGGAAAAAGAGAAGAAACAGCATCTTTTTCCCCCATGAATAGCTAGAAAGTTTGAATGCTTTGGTTTCTCTTTTCCTTGCCCATGTCCCTTTTTGGTGATGTCTTACATTTTTACTTTATTTTTTCTCTATGGAGACTTACCTTAAAATTTTAAATTCATTTATTTTCTGACCATTTTTATAACAGCTGTGTCATGTTCTAGTGGTCTTACTGCTTAATATTAGTCACTTTATATTATGACTTTTCCATGGTGATGGAATTTCATTCATTTTTTAATAATCCGAAATGTATCTGAGTGATATGTTTTCTGAGTTTTTGTACACATAAGGATATCTTTTGTTTCCTGTAACCTAAGTAATAATTTAGCTGGATACTGAGTTCTTATACTGAAACCTTTTCCCCTAAAAACTTCAGAGATTTTCTTTCATTTTTTTTTTTTTGGTATTCATTGTTGCAGAAAACAGGTCTAAACATAACTGAATTTTCCCCCCATGTCTGAAAGTCATACTTTTTGCCCAGTTATATTTAAATACTAGTCATTTTTTTCATTAACTTTGCCTTATCCTAGGTTAGCCTATTTGATCTGAAGACATGGGTCTTTGAAATAGTAACGTTTTCTTCTGTTTTTTGAATAATTGCTTAAGTTTAATTTATTCTGGATTCTTCTCCAGTAACACCAATAATGTATAGGTTTAATATCTGATGTCTTGACATTCCAAATGTTTTACATTTTTCTCATAAATTTTGTCTTATCCTTTCTCTGTATCCTATGAGATTTTCTCAACTTAGCCCTCCCTAATACTGATTTGATTTTCTACAAAATTGAGTCTGCTTTTTCCTGCTTTTAAGACAGAGTTTAATTCTGCTATTGAGTCTTTTATTTCCTTACCTCTCATTCGGCTGTCTATTCATCCCAATTTAAACCTCTGTTTCTTCTCTTACCAGCTGTGTGACCTTGGTTATGATATTAATGTCTTTGTTCTCCATTTTTCTCATCAACAAAAGGAGGATAATAATTGTTTCCACAGAAAAAAATTAGATTGTCCTTAGAAACTTTTAGAAAAGTTTCTAGCCCACAGAAATGTGCTAGTAAATTTTAACTGCTATTATTGTTACCATCGTCATTATCACCATCATTATCTCTGCCTGCATCTCAGCAATGCTCCTTTCCTTTGAGCTGTTGTCATCTCATTTCTGTGTGTGTGTGGGAGTGTGTGTGTGTGGGAGTGTGTGTGTGTGTTTATGGAAGTCATATTTTACTAAATTTGGGGGGAGCACAATATAGGTACTCTCTAAAATGTATTTGTGCTCTAAATCTTTTTGTTAAATCTTCACCTTGTGTACAGATACCATTTTTATGTCGTAGAATATTTTCATAAGCCTCATATAGTTGCTGATGTTCATTTTTCTATTTATGTCTCCTCGTTCAAGGAGAGATCTCTTGACAGGAGACATTAGTTCTCCTTTGTTCTCCTAAATTTTGACTTGGGAGCTGTTAGGATCCAGCCCTAGATCCTGAATCAGAATCAAATGGCTGCTGACTGGCTGTCATTTAGCAAGAGGTGTAGGACTGCATTTAAGTCCGTTCTCCCACTGCTCTTCTCTAACTATCCCACTCTACAGATGGGAATGTATTCTGGGATAATTTCCATTACTGTTCAATTCAGTGCATTCATCTCTTGCTCACAATAGTGAGTGAAAACTTCACTCTCTGAATTGCATTATCTCACCACTTCTTTCATGTCTTCCTTCATATTACTGATTCATTTTCCAAATGCAAGATGCCATTACTTGCCCAGCTCTGCCCACTGCCACCCTGCATTGCTGTGAGTTGTAGCCCCTAATTCGATATATAAAAAGAAGTACTGCAGTCGCAGAAGTCACAGAAGTGACTGCAGTGGCCATGAGAGAGATTCTTGGGGTGATGGGAATGTTCTAAAAGTGTATTGTGGGATGGTTGCACAACTTTATCAGTTTACTACAAATCATTGATTGTTTCGTACTTGAAATTAATGAATTTTATGGCATGTAAATTAAACCTCAATAAAGCTGTTAAAATTTTTTTTTTTAAGTATAGAAGGTGAGTTGGAACACATGTGGACCTGGCTCCTTCATTTTGGGAGAGCAGGTGTTTGACCTGCATGATAGGTAAAAGCCATACAGGCAGGTGTGTGGAAACCTCTTACTTTCCTCCTGCTTGCTTGCGTTGTTTTGTCTTAAAGTCTTATTCAGACTAATGGAACCACCCTTAGGGGTCTGGTGACAGGTTAGCCAATCTTTTTAGTACTCTTGACACTTCGTATCTGTACATGTGTTTTTATGAATATTTCAAGGAAAATTGAGAGAAATTGAATTAGGCCCCTAAACATAGTTTTTTAATTTACCAATTGAAAAGAAAAAGACTTTTGATAATAGAATCATAGAGTCAAAGAGGTGTTAGACCAAAAATTTGATTTTATAGTGAAAGAGATTCTTTCATAGGGAAGTTGCCTGACTTGTCTGAGTCATACAGAGGCCAGAGCCAGGTCAGTGCTTTTGTCCTTCTAGCTTCTTGCTCATTGAAAAAAAAATGAGCTATTCTGACAAGTCTAGATTCTTCAAGCCAAGGTCCTTCATATTTAGTCATTTCTTAAACAGCAAGAGGCCTCTTCTACATAGAAAAATAGAGACCTACAAGGACAAATCCACTGACAAGCACTGAAGTTCCTTACCATTTAACACATTAGGGAACATTTGTAAGCCCTTCTTCTCATCTCCTTCTATACCTCTTCCTTTTTTTTGTTTAACTTTCATTGGAGTTTAGTTGATTTACAAGTTGTGTTACTTTCTGCTATACAGCAAAGTGAATCAGTTATACATATGCATATATCCACTCTTTCTTTAGATTCTTTTCCATATAGGTCATTACAGAGTATTGAGTAGAGTTCCCTGTGCTATACAGTGTACCTCTTTCTAACAATTATAAGTAAAATGAATATTTATATCATGATAATAGTTCTCTTAAAGGAGTTGATTCTTTAATATGTAATTATGGTGTGACATTCCACATCCCAGTATGTGTGTCCCTTTGTGTTTCAGCTGCTGAGTGACTGCTCCTCTCATCTCAAACTGGCCCACCCAGCCAGAACACTGTACACCCCTGACGGAGAGCCAATTCACTCGTGGGACGACATAGAGCGAGACATGGTCATCTGTGTGTCCACAGGGCATGGCTTTAGAACCCAAAGAGGTATGGGTGACGTTTTCTTTTCCATCAAGTGTTTGAAGAATTAAAGCATTCACTTGTTTCTTCAAAGGGCTTGTTTACTGAATTTTACATCCCATCATGATGATTTTTAATAATTATCCTCCTCCACGCTTTTCTACTCCATGTTACTAAAGTTAAATTCCAGTATTTATTTGTTGGAACCTCACTTTTGACACTGTTTGATCTAAAGAATTCAAGTTCTGTTAGTCTTGAATTTTATCCAAGGGGCTTTATTTGTATAAATTCTAAAGGGCCTCCTTTGAAGGTATTCATTCTTTAGCATGAACCCTGAGGAAAGTGAGGCTTCCTTGACTTCCCACTCTGCAAGTTATTTAAAACTTAATGTTTCATTAATAGCAAATATACAGTTTAAAGATTTTTTTCTTTAGTAATAAGTAAATATATGCTTGTTTTATTATCTTGTCTATCCTTTGAGTATTTTCTTTGATAAATGTTAGAAATGGAAAAGAACATACGTTTGTTATTAAACTAACTCTTGTCCTTTATCCTATTTATTTTGAGGAATTTAAAACCCTTTTCCGGAGTAGGTATACATTAGCAATGACATAATTTTCAGGATATTCTGAAGAACACTGATATCATTTTAAAGGAAATTAAAAGATTCAGAAGTGAATTACCTGGGGTCCTTAAAATAACTAATGCTAGATTATCTCTTTTAAAAGTCACCATAAGATTATTATTACTATGTTGTATATAAGGTATATAAACCAAAAACATTTTTAAAAGTTGCAATCATATCTTTACACTTAGCCCAGAAGGGATAAAAGTATAGGAACGGAAACTAAAAAGTAGGAAGACAAGGATTTACTGGGATACCTAGCACTGTTCTGTGGATGCCACACATATTCCCCCAGCACCATCTTACATCAAGGAAGAGGCGCCAGTCTTTGTATTCTTTGTATTCTGTTGTCCCATCATTCACCAGTACCCCTCACTCCAGCTCTTGGTGATCCTCACTATGTGATTACTTAGAAGAACACACCAATGATGGGGTTCCTATCATGAATAAGTAGTAGTTGACAGCTTTCTGTGTTCCTAAAGTACATAGCCTATAAAAGAAATATAAGCCAGGGCTCCTTCGCTGAAAGAGTTTTCGATCTAGTTGAGTATATGAACACACTTGAAGCAATTGAATAGTAAGCAAACAAGTGGTGCAGTAGAAGGTACTTGCCCAGTCCCTTCATTATTTATGCTTAATCTTTCGTACTCTTGGGATGACTTTCTGTTACCTGGACCCCACCCTCCTGGCCTCACTGTATTCATTAGGCCTTTCTGATAAATAAAGCTAAGTATGCTTCAGGCAACCTAGCCAAAAGGGTATCCAAAACACGAAGAGATATGTAGGCTGCCTTCCCAGAAGCAAGCTTGTTACCAAGAAGAACTGCAAAGAGGAAAAAAGAAAACTAGAAACGCAAATATTACTCTCCTTACCATTTTCCTCCTTGTTAGCTCCGTGGATCTTTGACAAGGCTATGTAGACAAACATTCATTTCTGCATCTTCAATTCTTTAACCACATGAATTACTATGACGTGAAAGAGTTGTTTCTTCTCCTCTGAAAATGGGTCCCCATATTACCTTAATGGTGAAAGTGTTGGTGGTTTCCCCAGTTGTCTCAGTTCTTTTCGGTGGGTGATATATGTTCTAGAAAATCTGATTGATAGCAGAGAGTCTAATTTAGTTGCTCTTTAGAAAGTTCTTTTATTGTATGAGCTGTCATTTTATTATTTTTCCTGAAATAATTGAGAAATAATCATTTAGTAGAAATCTAAATACTCAGAATGCTTTAAAACAAGAGAGAAATGCTACTAGCATTTATATATATTATATATACATATATATATAACATATATATACTTGTGAAGGGACATTTAATTAATCATTCTACTCATAATTTTTCTGTGACCTACTGGCTTAACTATGTAGTAGAAAATAAGGCAGCCTGGGAATTTCAAAACTAAACACCTTATAAAAACTTATTTTATGTGCTATAATGTAAAAACATTTAGCATGTGAAAGTTAGCCATCAAAGAATCACACTGGGTCTTTGAAAAATGGATTTGTTTTGGCAAAACAAATCAGATGCTGTTAGAATAGTTTCTTTCACACGAACCCCCAGCAAAATCAAAAGGGTGCTTTATGCTGTTTGTCATCAAATCTGAACACTGTTCTCAATGCTGTGTTTACCATCTTTTCAGTGGGTTCAGTTTTTAGACCACTCCTAGGTTAGCTTCCAATTCAGGCTTTATAAAAAGCTTGGAAGGAAGCCCTCTCTAGCAACTGCCATTCTGTAGAAATCCAAAGGATGTTATATCTGATGTGATAAGCAAGTCAAGTGTGTAATGAGAGAGGCCGACGTGGGAGTCGAGGATTTCTGAAGGATCTTCAAGATTTTCATCATCCTGAACTTTTAATTATTTTCTATAAATACATTGACTTGTCTCTCAAAATAATTTTTTTTTAACAGAGTTAAAGCAACTGGTGGAGGTCAGAGCAAATTATGCCCGAATCCGAAGGCAGCAGGGCCCTCAAGCCACAGACGCTGTGTTGTCACCATCCACAAAGCTTCAATCTCTGGTACCTCTACACAGTGAATTCCTGTCAGACCCATCATAGTTCGTGCTGTGCTTCGCTGGGGTAGCCTGTGCGGACATACTCATATGCTTGCCAGGATGTTCTATGATGATTAGTCATCGTTTTCATAATTCCATGCAGTCTCTTTTAAAAGTTATACCCTCTACCTTTTACACAGGGTGGCATTTGATGTCTCAAATCTGTTCTTAGAAAGACAACAAAACTAGACAAAGCAATGTCAGTAAAATAACTATCTTAGGTGTATTTTCTTCCAGGAAAAGAAAAAGGAAAACACTAGCTATTATTGAAAAATAATTTAGTGGGGTCAAGTAGTATATATTATTATATATACTTTTAAAATTATATAATATATATATTTATATAATATATATAATTTGATAATAAATAGACTGACAATTTGAGTGTATATATATAGTTATATACTTAAATTTAGTGGGGTCAAGTAGTATATATGTTCTATATATAAATAACTTTATATTATTTATTTTATATATATATGAGTTATATATACATATATAATTTGACAATAAAAAAGACTCTTTGACTATCTAATACTAAATTTGACTCAAACTGACAGTTTTCTGGCTCAGCCACTATATTTTTCAAACTTGCATGTTAAAATCCTACATTTACTAAATGGAATGGCTGGTGGCCACCAAACACCACATGAATTGATCTTTCCTCCTCCCACTTTCCTTCAGTTTGGCTTGTGGTTACAGCACAGGACTCCTGATGGGGCACAGCTAGATGTTGTTCACAAGAGTGAAGCTGGATAATTCCTGACATAAGCTCAGTAACCAAAAGTCGTAGACTGTGTCCTCAATACAGAAACGTAGGGAAAGGATTTATGCACTACTTGTAAGAAAAGTTATGTAAGGATTTTTCTTAAGGGGCCAAGGGAGATCCTTAGCAATCTTAAGTATCAATCTTACAGGGAAAGAAGAACTTACCTTTTAATTTCTTTCTGTGATGAAGAAAGAATTTTTTTTTTTTTTTTTAATAACAGTGACAAATCAGAGTTTGGCTTCTGGTTCTGGTGAAAATTTTCCAGAGAAATGCTCTTCTCTCTCTGTCTCTGAGAGCCATTCACACCTCTGTCTGAATATAAATTGCAGCCTGGCTAGGTGTGTACAGAATGGCTCAGCTGGGCTCACTCTTCCATCCACCACTTTAATGTGATGTAGGAAGGCAGTAGATCATTTCTACTGAAGGGGGCTCTTGGTAATCGCTGCAAAAGGCCTAGTATTTACTCCCAGTCTGCAAATCAGTAAGGCCGCATGAATAAATTCCTGCTGCTTCCCACACCACTAAAAGCAGAGACCGCTGAGGCAAAATTTCACATTACATACACAACAATTTGCCCTTTCGCAGACATCTTCTCTATGTGTTGTGCACTGTTAGAGATGTGAAGTCATTCCACAACACCTTTGTGATACGTATGAGAGAAAAATTGCACGTGTCCCTACCTTGCTTTTCCTTTTGTTTTACGAGAAGTGTTAAGGAACATGCTCCGGTCAGAAAGTGGGCCAGCAAGATTCTTACCTGTTGGGCCTCTTCTTACAATAACTGGATTACAATCCCCAGAGACACGGAACTTGTTATTTCGTTTCAAAATTCCTTGAAAACAAAGGCATTTCTCTAGGTGCAAAAGTACCTATCATTCTGCTGCCAAGGAAAAGTTGATTTGCTATGAAAATGGCATAATTTCACCATAGATCAAATGTGCAGATTCTTGTGAAGTCTTCACTGTTGCGTGTGAACACGCCTGAAGTGAAAATTGGTAATATCACACAACATTGTATCAAGCACCAGGAGACGTAAGGCAAAACTCTTAACTGAACTTTTTTATTACTAGTAAATGGGATTTTAGATGTAATATAACAGTCATCAACACATCACATTTTACCAGCAAGGCAGCGGCACTTACTTTGTCGACGACGGCTTGCTGGGGAAATCTTGGCAGTTCATAGCCACTTTTAACTTAAGACTAAGAACAGCCCTGCTCTTTCCTTATTATTGACCTTCCTCTGTGGTTGGCTGGAAGGTGGACTGGGGAGCAGTTACTCCACCTTCAGCAAGGACTATAGGATAAGAATGTTGGCAATTCTGTTCAGCCCTCCAAGGATTTTAATAAACCCAGTAATTTCCTTTGGGGATATGTTTATCAAATTTGAATCAGCCTCATATATATAAGTCACATTTCAATATTTTTCTATCAACTGGAAATCATTTATTATTAAATACTAAAGCAACCATCCTCAAGTCCATGGCCTTCTCCAGAAATTTATTTCCTGCTGGTTCACAAACACCCTTAAGTTGATCCAGATGTTAATCAACAGTGTACCAGCATTTGTGATTGTCCTCAGGAGAAAGGAGTTTCTGGATGTTTCTGCCTCACCTCTAGCTTTTGTTGCCTGATTAAGTGTTGGGATGAAGTTGCATGTTTCTAAGCAAACTGACAAACTGTCAAACTGTCTGAAAGTTTGACAAGCATTTTGAGATTATGACAGCATTTATACATAAGAAGCACTTTATCTGGGTGCTTATGTCAGGTTTATAAAACAGGACACATTAGAAATGATTCAAAATCCAAATGTAGCTTTGTGGTGTGATAACCCTGAATTTCCGTTTTGTTCTTGATTGTTCATAATGACTAAATATTTTTTTGCGGATCAAGAAAACAAAGCAACAAACAAGCGAACAAATAATAACAGAAAGGTAAAGATAAATTTGTTCTCCTTTGCAAGAGAATCGCTTAGAAATTGTGACCACTGGCTGTTGCAGCATTTGTGAGCCAACCTTTATTAATAGCCCAGGTGTGCGCTGAGCGTTGTTGAGACTTGTGATTCACCAAGACAGCAGTTCTTTGTCTGACATCATTTGGAAGGGAGCGATCAAAACCCACAGGTCTGTGTTATTCTAGATTGTCGCAAAATGAGATGCAAACGTCCTCAGGTAAATGGAATTTGGACCCAGTGGTGATCCTCAGTTGCTTTTATTAAATCAGTTACCTCCTGCCTCTGAAAAGATCTCAACCCTTCCTAAGGCTAGGTTAAGCAGAAAGAAAGAGCAGCAGTTTTTTGTTCTTAACACAATAAGCTAGAATTCTAAGTAAAAGGCATGGTTTGGGGCTGCTTGGCCATAAGCAAATGCAAAGCAGGATCAACAAAGACCACTCAGGCGAGTGCTGATGAAAGTAAATGGACCAACCCGAGTAACGGCAGACATTCAGTGGGTGCCTGCTGCCAGCTGTAGCGTTTCCTAATTCTGCAAGTCTGTAATATGAAGCTACTATCAGTAGGCTGTCGCCCTGTGCCGTATGTGCAAATAGAAATATATGAGGGGAGAGGAAGTGCTTATGCCCATGGTGCAACTGGGTTGGGGGAGGGAGGAAGAAGGAGACAGGAAATTATATTTATATGGCAAGTACAGTGGTGATTCTGAATTGGATGTGCTATCATTCATTGTCTGCTGTATTCCTGTGCTGGTTTAGGGGTAGATAGAGCGTTCAGTCAACCAATGGATCCATTAGGTCCTGACTTATCATTTCTAGAAGTTTTGAACTTGGGGTTTTAACTCCAGGTGCGGTTGCCCAAGAATGTCAGTTCTGGCAGACCAGCTAAGACAGTTGCGGGGGGTGGGGGCAGTGAATGTCTAGATGCCACCACCAGCAGCTCTCCTTAAATGGCTCTGCAAACTGTGCTGGACAGGAACGGAGGAGAGGAGGGCACCTCCCACAACTGCTAGTGTTAGTCCCCCCAAAGCACAAGATTTGATTCTGTCTTCATTTCCACCACCCTTTTTCCTTTTCCTTCTGTTCTTCTCTCTCCTTGCCTTTTGGTCGTAGCTCCTCTGTCTTCCTTGCTTTTTGTCTTCGAAGGGCCTTTAAATTCTGTCTTTCATTTTAAAAGCTGTCCTCCCTGGAGCAGTCTGTGGATCGGCAAGGGATGATTTCTTAATATGATTCTCCAAGTTTCCTGTGCACAGGAGTCACCGGGGAGCTTGATAAAATACCGAGTCCCAGGCTTAATGGCAGAGATTCTTCTTCTGTACACCTGAGGTGGGTCAGGGAGTGTGCAGGAACAGGCCCCAGCCACGGAGGCTGGTAGCTGACCACACGCTGGGAAACTCAGCTGAGGCTCTGTTCCTGTCACCTGGGTGTGGCTCAAGCGCTAACTACCAGTTCTAAGAGCACTGTGGTCCCTTTTACCTTTGTGTTAAGGGCTACGAAAGCAACGAAGCACTTGCTGCCTATCTGAGGGCTTGAGTCTAAATGTCCTCATGTTTTCTCCTCACTATTTCCTTGAGAAAGAATGGAAATGTTCTTGAGTAGGGACTGACCACCCAGAGATTGTAACCAGGACACTGGAGGCAAAACAAGGAAGTTTGAGGTGCTGAAGCTTCCCACGTTAATTAAGCTGCCTTCAGTGCTGATAACATCTTGCTATTTTAAAGGTCACAGGAATAAGGTCAGGGCTATGGTACATACATTAAGGAGCAGAGTAATTTTGAGGGGGAGGAAATAGCCTACTTCCTGGAGTTTTCTTATGCATTTTTGTATGCACCGAGAGAGAGAGAGAGAGAGAGAGAGAGAGAGAGAGAGAGAGAGAGAGAAGGCTGAGCCTCTCTGTTCCATGTAGGCTCTAAGTCTAGTTAATACAGAAGCCTGAGCCACCCGCATCCCTGGCAGGCTCATCTAAGAGTGTGAAATTCCACAGGATATTATTTCGGTTCACTAACAAGTGCTCTCAGAAAAATTAATTTTCGAAGTAGTTCTCTCGTCCCATAAATGAAATCCATATAGGTTGGGAGACAGCCACGTTCCTTAGAAGACAGAAACTATAAAGAAAATTAGCTTTTCAAAGAACTAATTCATATGTATGCATCTCCAGGCACTTACTGTTCTGGGTACTGGGCATGCAAAGGTGAATGCAGTAGATGTGTGGCTACTTGGAAAGTACAGAGGCCGGAATGTTGGGGTAACAGGCATGAAGTAAGGTGGGAGAGGTGGCCACCAGCCAGACTGGAGGGCCTTGTAGGTCATGCTGAGGCGTCTGGGTTTTTCTTCTTAATTTTTTTTTTTTTTTTGCGGTACGTAGGCGTCTCTCTGTTGTGGTGTCTCCTGTTGTGGAGCACAGGCTCTGGACACGCAGGCTCCGCGGCATGTGGGATCTTCGCGGACCGGGGCACGAACCCTTGTCCCCTGCATCGGCAGGCGGACTCTCAACCACTGCGCCACCAGGGAAGCCCTGGGTTTTTCTTTTTTAAGTGTAGTGAGAAGTGGTTAAAGGGAACTAATATGAAAGCTGGACTAGACATCGTATATTAAGCTCGCTCAGGCTTCAAGTTACAGAGATACACTCGACTTACCTCCGGAGGTGGAGGTTTGTTAGGGTTAACAAAGAAGGGGGAAAGCAAAGGAGAGCCCAGCACACAGGCTTCACGGTGGTCTCTGTTCCAGACGCACAGCCTGACTGTCCAAATGATTACCCAGTAGTCTGCCCTTCCTGCTCGTGACTTCCCTGTTTCTCTGTGCTTCTTGCTTCTGTGAATTTCCTACTTTTTCATGAGCTCTCCTGCTTTAGGCTAAAATGCTCACTTGCCTTCTCATGGCTTCTGCTGCTTCATGGCTTCTGTTTGCTGCCTTCCCTTTGTATTTCTTTGTATTTCTCTAGGGCCACTCTACCATCTGAATTACTTTCTTTGTGTCTTCTGATGGACGACTGAATGGCTGCAAGCCAGCCAATAGCTGCCTTTTACTCATCCCTTTACATTAGGATGTCAGGGATCACATGATACAAAGTACAGCTTGCCTGTGTAGGCAACGCTGGTGTGGGTTGTTCCTTCCTTAGGAAGCTGTGGATCTGGCTGGCATTAGGGGCTCCATGGCATTTTCAGTATAAACCCATAATTCTGCTGTTGTTATGATTATTTTCTCCCTTCACCACTGAGGGATGACATTAGCAATGGAATCAGCTAGCCTATCTCTAGTCCTCTTCGGTCAGTAAGAGGCTTGTCCTTGGGTGTATCCTCCAAACTCACTTTAATGGAGTAACCTTGATGGTCCTTGCTATAGGAGCAGCATGACCTTGAGGATGCAATCTGTTACAATATCAGGACTTTGCTTACAATATCAGGATGGATACCAGTTGGACTCTTAAGTTACACTTCCGAATACAAGTAAGTCTGTTTGAGGAAGTGGACCTTGCAGAGACATCCTGGCAAAACTGAAGACACTCTGGCATCCAGGGAATTTTTCCAAATCAATTCAGAATGTCAAACCCTTTTTATCAGACTTTCCCTTGTCTCTTGTTTAATGCAGTCATTTTGATAGGCTGAATTCCATTGTGGATTTTGATTTTTGTTACCATCTCGCTCTCTCCCGGCACTCTGCGAGGCCAGCCTGCCTACCAACTTTCCCAATGTTGAAACGTGTGTTCTACTCTTTGGACTTGACCATCGTCAACTGTGTTTGAGCTTTCAATCCTTGTTATGTTCCAGGACACCCAAGGAGTAGTATTCTCTGTTACATAATGTCCAGTTCCCATGAAAAAGTTGATGTGGGCCACAGCGATGTATTGAACTAAAGCTGTGTGTTTAAGAGGCTTCCTAGGGAGGAGTTCTCAACAGCAGTGGGGGCAGACTGCAGCAACAGCGCGAGACAGCGTGAGCAGCACTCTGCACCCCTATCCTCCGGCTCATTCAGGAAATGACAACAAAAGCCACTTTTGGGCTTCCCTGGTGGCGCAGTGGTTGAGAGTACGCCTGCCGATGCAGGGGACGCGGGTTCGTGCCCCGGTCCGGGAAGATCCCACATGCCGCGGAGCGGCTGGGCCCGTGAGCCATGGCCGCGGAGCCTGCGCGTCCGGAGCCTGTGCTCCGCAGCGGGAGAGGCCACAACAGTGAGAGGCCCGCGTACCGCAAAAAAAAAAAAAAAAAAAAAAAAGCCACTTTTCATTTCAGCAGCTTACAACAGTAATTATGAAAAAAATGCGATTTATCTGTGGGGTTTTTAAGTACTTCAAAGGTGTTTATTTACACTATCTTACTTCAGGCCACTGTCATTGCTCCCGTGGATAATACTGATGGTTTTCTAACTAGTCATGGTACACCCCCAGCCTCACTCCTCTCCAATTCTTTATCCAAGTAGTAGCCAGAATGATCTTTCTAGAATGAAAATCAAATCGTGTTACTCTCTTGCTTAAAATCCTTCAGTGACCCCTGACTGTCATCTAAATGAAGGACACGCTCCTCCCCGTGGTACCCCACACCCTTGGGAAGACTGTGCTCCCCTCACCCTGCAGTCTCGGTTTTCTCACCCCTTTGCTCCCAGAGATCTGCACTCCACTTGTTCTAAAAGTTCCCTAAGTTCCCCCAAATCGTGTGTTCTCTCGAACTTCCTTACCTTTGCACATTCTCCTCCTACAGCTTTCTGGGGGATTGTCCCTGACCCCTCCCCAAACCAACTCTGTTGGGAACTGCCTTCCATATGCTCCCCCTACTGCCCCCTTTGCTTATCTTAACTGTAGAACTTACCACTGTTGACATATTCTTTCTCCCACTGATCTATAAACTCCTTGAAAGTAAGGCCAGGCTTTTTCACACCTGTATTTCCAGTGCCTGAATATTCCTTACTGTGTAGTAAGCATTAATGGATATTTGTTGAATGAATGTAAGTTTTGGAGTAACTAGTTGGCTAAAAACGGTACCTGCTTTTTAATATAAGCATTGAATCAGAGTTTGATTTTCTTGTAGAACTTTCTTCTCCTCACATGCACTGTTATGGACTGAATATGTGTCCCCAGCAAATTTGTATGTTGAAACCCTGTGCCCCAATGTGATGGTATTAGGAGGTGGGGTCTTTGGGGGGTGATTAGAAATAGATGAGATCCTAAGGATGGAGCCCTCAGGAATGGAATTAGTGCCCTTATAAGAGTCATGAGAGAGCTTCCTTCTTTCCTCTGCTCTCTGCCATGGGAGGATACAATGAGAAGTCAGCAGTCTGCAGCACAGAAGACGGCTCTTACCAGAACTGGACCACAGTGGCACTCTGATCTCAGACTTCCAGGATGCAGACCTGTGAGAAATAAATTTCTGTTGTTTATAAGCCTATGGTACTTTGCTACAGCAATCTGAGTGAAGACACACATTGTCTCATCAACCCATAGAATATCACATAACCTTCTTATAAAACGAGTCTTGTACTTGACAAGACAGTATAGACTGATTATGTTTCCTTTATCAGAAGGCAAACCAAAGCAATGTTGATTATGATCCCTTCTTTGCCCATTGTAACTTTCAAAACACTCCTAAGGCTCGATAGAGTGGAAAACACTGTTCTCCCATCAGTGCCCAGATGGACCCTTAACTGGTTGCCTGACTGCTGCAGGCAGCCTGGCTTGGAAGAGAAGACGTGTCACCCCCTTGCACAAGTGTGATGATTTGTGGCTGAGAAGGGAGAGCCTGCTCTCTGAACCACATGCCCCCTGGTGCAGGCAGGCTAAGGAAAGATGAATGGCATTATAAGACAGACATCTGAATGTTTCGTATTAAATTAGTCCCACAGAGCGCCCAGAATTCTCATTCCATAAATCACAAAGTAAACTCACTCCCAGGTTAGACTGTAGTGACCTTGGCCTGTGGTGTCATAGATAATCTGAGAATAGTTAAACATTTGTCTGAAATAGTAATAATTTTCAACATATTTACTCAGTGGCAGAGAGGTGACCCAGACTGATCTCTGTTGCCAGAAACAGCATGTAAATGGGAGTCAGCCAATTCAGGAGATTTCCAAACAAGAGTCACTGCTCTTCGGCCCCTCTGCCTGCTCTGAAACTGCCATGAGCTCCTCCAGGAGCCGTGAGGTGCCGGGGGCTAAGATGAGCAAGCATCACCCCCGCCAGAGAGCAGGTGTGAAAGTGCACTCACTGATGCCCCCACCCCTTTTACAGTCCCAGCACCATTTTGAAGTCCGCTTTCACCTTAACTTGGTCTAAGCATCACAGAGCTAGGAAGGACCTTGATTTCACTAAAGCCGTATTGCTCTTCAGGCAAAGGTTTATTCTGAGAATACTTTACATACCTTTGGATCTATTTTGGTTCTTCCATTTCTGGGCTGACTTTGTGACTACTGGGGACACAATAAAATTGGAGGAACATTAGCCTGTGGTTCATAAAACCATTTAACTAGATGTCAACTGGCTGAGGACCCATCTGAGCTGCCGCTTCCTCTTCTTAAAAATAAGGAAAGTAGACTCTTCCATCTCTAAAGTCCCACCCAACTTTAAAGGTCTGATTCTGATTCAGTAGCGAGATGCAATTGGGCAACAAGAGTTGTGACAGCCAGAATTCCAGGAGCCTATCCTTCTGCTTGGTAGAGCCTTTCTATAGGTGTTTACTAGGACCTGCATGCAGATCATCTTCAGCCTCAGAATTCCAATCCAAATTTCACCAGAGTGACAGAGGGAGGCCAGCACACAGCTTAGGGGTGGCCAAGGACTGGAAGTGGTTCCTCCTATGGAAAGATCTCTGGACCTGGTGTCAAAGGCCTAAGTGGTGTCTTGCCTCCTGCACTGTTGGGCAAGTCCATTGGTATAAGGATCAAATAAGATCGATTATAAACATGGACAGAGAAGGGCACTAATGCTGTCAGAGTGTGTACACATGCCAGGCACCCTGTTGGGCTTTTATACTGTTGTTGTCTGTTTCATTCCATACTCTTGACCACCCTTGGAAATAGATGGGTTTTTCCTACTTCTCCTTTTAATTTTTAAAAATGGGGGGGCTTCCCTGGTGGCGTAGTGGTTGAGAATCTGCCTGCCGATGCAGGGGACACGGGTTTGAGCCCTGGTCTGGGAAGATCCCACATGCCGCGGCACAACTAGGCCCGTGAGCCACAACTACTGAGCCTGTGCGTCTGGAGCCTGTGCTCTGCAACAAGAGAGGCCACGATAGTGAGAGGCCCACGCACCGCGATGAAGAGTGGCCCCCGCTTGCCGCAACTGGAGAAAGCCCTCGCACAGAAACGAAGACCCAACGCAGCCAAAAATAAATAAATAAATAATAAACTTTAAAAAAAAGAAATGGGGAAGTTGAGTTTCTGAGAGGCGAAACATCTTGCCAAAGCCATCAGCTGATAAGTGACAGAGCTGATATTTGTACCCAGATCTGTCTAACCTCAAAGCCTGTAGAAATTTCAGGTATGGTTATCGGCAATTCTAAAACTGAATGGGATGCCTTCATTGGATGCCTTCAAGGAATAATTTTATGGTTTACTCACTGCCTGCTTGGAAAATTTCTCTGATGACAGCTGAGTTAGGCAAAGTGAGCTACATTTGGATGCCCAGCCCAAGGTGGTGGGTGGGAGAGCACTGCCACATGCGTCAGAGAGGAGCCTCACTGGCTCATCAGGACATAGCAAGCAACTAGGGGGTCTCACTTCTCTACCCGAATGGCTGTATTCATCCATGTATTAGTTGTTAGGCCTAGTACCATAGGCTGGGTGGCTTAAACAACCGAAATTTATTTTCTCACAGCTCTGGAGGCAGAATTCCAAGATCAAAATGCCAGGAGAACAGGTTCCTTCTAAAGGGTGTGAGGGAAGAATTTGTCCCATGCCTCTGCCCTAGCTTCCGGTGGTTTGTAGACAATCTAGCATTCCTTGTCTTGTTGAATCATCACCCCAATCTCTGCCTCATCTTCATGGGGGACATTCTCCCCATGTACCTGTCTGTGTCCAAATTTTCTAGTCATTTTGGATTAGGGGACAACCCACTCTAGTATGACCTCATCTTAACTAATTACATCTGCAACGACCCTATTTCCAAATAAGAGCACATTCTAAGATGCTGGGGGTTAGGACTTTGACATGTGAATTTTTGGTGGGGGGAACACAGTTCAACCCATAACAGTCAGTAATGAAAGTCTGAACCCTCACTCACACAAGCACTTCATCTGAGCACAAGTGCTCTACCATTAAAGATCACAACATTCTCTCGTGATGGCATGTCTCTCTCCCTTTTATGTCTTTCTTGTTTCTTACCAACACTGAAGTCTGATATTAATGGAAAAACCATGAATAAAAAAACTATTATCCTATGAGGTAAAGTGAATGCACTCAACTGTCAAAGGAAGACTTATCGATCAATTTCAGTTAAACCTTGCTTGTCTGACACTTTGCAGCTAAGGAATGTGTTTTTATTGCCTGGACAGATAGTTCAGATTTCCGGTCAGTCTTAGTAAAGACCCCTTTTATAACACTGATAAAATTTTATCACAGAGCTATGAAAACAAAATTAGATTTCATAACTCACATCAGGCCTTGAAGGAGATGCCTTTATAAATTTCACAAACCTTATCAAGTTTTAATGCACCTATTCTGATAAACATTTTTAAAGTAGCAACTTCTACTGAACTTCATATATATGTATGTATATATATAAGAAACTGTATATATGTGTGTCTATGATATATTTATTTCCCCTCTCTCTCTTTCTCTTTCTCTCTCTCTCCCATACAGGAAAGAAAACTTTCTTCACCTACTTGGAAACATAAGACTGTGACAGAAAGTCCAATTTAGATTTCTGAAGACTCTGAACTTAGGAAAATACGAAAGAAATCTGTGTAGATTATTTAAAAATTTAGTCCTAGAATTTGTCCTTCAAAATAACTGGAGTTTTACATGGGCAGATTTTGAAGAATTAGCAACACTGATAGATTATCTATAAATTCATAATAAGACATATTACAATCAAGGGCAGCGTTAGCCACAGGGATTTTGTATTTTAGTGAAAACCTACATACATTCTCTATTTTTTCCATTCTATAGCATGGCCTGTTGGGAAAAAAATTGCATAGGTATTGAGCACATGTTCTGTCTCCCCAGCTAGATAGTAATTGCTTAGAGGGCAGAGACCCTTATTTTTATTTACTCGGGACATTATCACTCAGTGATAATGCCCAGCAGTCCCACTGCCAGAGCAACGTGACGGGAAGACAAGGTTCAGCCATCTTCCACTGTTGCGCTAAACCACAAACCAAAATTACAGCAGTTCAATGGGAATAGAGGGTCTGCTTTATAGAATTTTATTTCAGTCAGCTGTTCAGGAACTACAGTCCTCAGAGTCAAATTAAATCGAGTTATAGCTGGATAGTCCTTTCTACTTTTCAGAGGCAAGAAACACTTCTCAAAATTGGGCAAATGGAGTAAATGTCATGGTGTAAACTAGGCATCACATATTCTTAAAATCTATCTATGATGATTATATATTTTGTTCTCAAATGCCGAGTCTGAAGAAACATCCAAAAATTATGTGAAATTACTTATGAATGTATTGACAACATTCAAAGCCTCAATAGACTATTGTAAAGGAGTTCTCATACTGTTTTGTTTCATATACTCCTTTGAAAATCTTCTGAAAAGCCATAAACTTACAAAATGACATACAAAAATATTTTTCTTATACCATTTCATGGGGTTCACAGGCCTACCTGAAAAACATTAGTGAACTTCCAAACAAAGAGCTCTTGATATAAGAGAAGATACTTCTGATTTCCATAATCTTTAAGGTTTGGGAGGACACAGGAGCCATACCTCTCAAAGGAAGATTTCAAAATGTCAGCGGATGCAGACTCTAACTTTCACTGTGGTAACGTTATCTACAAAAACGATAAACCATGAAGATTTCTTATCATCTTTGAGTGTGATTTTTGCATCTATGGATCTTAAGTGGGAAGAGATAAGGAAATAAAAACTTCTTCATAGAGTGTTGTTAATTTGGGGCATTCCTTGGAGAAAACACTTATTACCTGGAAGAAAAAAGCTAATTAAGTCGACATTTCTTACAATCACAAAGCCATTTTTACTTGCTACTCTTTCAGACAGAAGGGAATACTTGCTGTTTCCCTTTTGTCTGTCAGGAGAATAATAGGGAACACTGACAACCCTGGCAGTTGGGAGCTGAAACTCAGCAGAAGAGAGGCCGCAGGTGTCCAGAACCTGCCCGGAATTCACTGCTACCTGGCCAAAGAGAAACAGAATATCTTGAGAACACCCAGCTCTCTCCAATGCTGTTCTGGTCGTGCACTTACCTTTTTTATAAGATGGTGACATTTCCAAACGTTTAGATACTTGGATTATTTTATTCCAAGTCATGTTTCAACTCTGCTTCACTTAATTTAGTCAAAGTGCTCTGTGCTATCAGTCAGAAGCGATGCTAAAATGCTGTTTAACCCCCTTTAAGGTTTTGTTTAGAAACCTCCTTAAAACTGTTAAATCTTTATATGAAAATATACTGGATTATGATTTAACTTTACTGTCCTTGGCTGGACTTCTCAGATTAGAAAAGGACACTGGGCCTGGAGCCGAAGACGCCCTGCAGAGCTGCTCTGTCTGCTCTCTGCTTTGTTGCCAGAGCCCAGCACAGAGCCTGCAACACAGGAGGTGCTCATTAAATCTTTGTTAAGTATCAAATGAGCACCTGAGTTTCAACTCTACCTGTGCTTCTTACTACCATGGGACATATCTATTTTCTCATCTGTGAAATGAGAATAATAACATTTCCTTCTACCCTCTAAAAGTTGTTTTTAGCGTCCAATGAGATAAAGCATGGAAAAGCATTTTTCCTTTTGACCTGAAGAAAGAAATAGTCTTCAAAATTAGGCATACATCTCATACAGATATAAAAGAAGTAAACACCATTGTATTATTGTAGGGGAAAGAAAGAGATCACAGACTAATAATCCAAAATAGTATAATTTTTATTTTATAGAATTTTAATGCTGAAACGAAGAAGGGGACTGCTCTGTCACCAGAAGTGAAGGACCACCGCACCCCAGGATTTAAGGCATCAAAATTATGGGCTTTCTTTCATTTATGGGTACAACCTAAGACATCTCAGAGCTGCCCTGTGGCCAGTAGGGGAAGGATTACGTGACACTCATGTAAGTTGGGAGAAGGGAACTTCTGATCCTCAGTAGGGGAGGTGGGGGGCAAATGCTGTAGTTGAAAGTTAGCAAAATTTATTTTAAAGGGGTATCGATGACATATATTTATAGGATTCTGGTTTACTCAAGTATCTGAGCAGCAAGGAATACCCTAAACTCAGGAAATTGGCATTGTTTATTCACGTAACATATATTTATGGAATTCCTGTGATATGCTAGCCCTGCTCTGGGGGCTGGGCTACAGTGCTGAACAGGGCAGAGTCTACTTTCTCGTGGACCCTACTGGCCTAGTGAAAGCACACAGCCACTAAAAAAAAAAGGAAGCAGGGCTTCCCTGGTGGCGCAGTGGTTGAGAGTCCGCCTGCCGATGCAGGGGACGCTGGTTCGTGCCCCGGTCCGCGAAGATCCCACATGCCGCGGAGCGGCTGGGCCCGTGAGCCATGGCCGCTGAGCCTGCGCGTCCGGAGCCTGTGTTCCGCAACGGGAGAGGCCACAACAGTGAGAGGCCCGCGTACCGCAAGAAAAAAAAGAAAAAGTAAGCAAATTAAGAGGTAAGAAAACAACCAATGATAAAAGCTATGAAGGAATGAACATTGGATAAAGGGATAGAAGGATATAAAAATATCATTATAAAAATTTTACGACTTTATTTTTTTTTTTGCGGTACACGGGCCTCTCACTGTTGTGGCCTCTCCCGTTGCGGAGCACAGGCTCCGGACGCGCAGGCTCAGCGGCCATGGCTCACGGGCCCAGCCGCTCTGCGGCATGTGGGATCTTCCTGGACCAGGGCACGAACCCGCGTCCCCTGCATCGGCAGGCGGACTCTCAACCACTGCGCCGCCAGGGAAGCCCGAGAAGTATTAATTTTTTGAGCACCTATTATGTGCTAAGTACTTCTTTGATCAAGTTCAGTTCGGCATCAAGTGATAACCCTCCTTTGTGTCGAGAAAAAAAAGTGCACAGAGGAGAAAGGAAAGGAAGAGGTGAATACAATGTATACTCTACTTGTTCCTTTGATTGAACTCAGGAGAAACAACATTTTTTTTGCTACCACTCTCTGAGCTTCTGGAATCTCTCTGACTGCTCTCTGTTTGAACTTGGGCAAATATAAAACTTACACTTTCTCTGTTCCCGGAGCCTTCAGAATCCCAAAGCATTTGGTTTAGATTAAATCCGTTGACCGAGGCATTATAATTCAGCTTCAACACAGATGATCCCATCACCCGTCGCCTTATCTAACCTAACTGCTTGTTATAGTAACAGAGTACACTAGTCTGGGGGGCAGGGGCAGGGCCCGGGGGTGGCGGGGGAGAAGGTCACGCAGATTTAGCTGCCACATGTACACAGCAGGGTGGTGTCCTTTTAGAATCGAGAGGAGTAGATTCATAAAATCCAATCAGGAGCATGTGTGTGCATTTATATAGGCTTTTTTTTTTTTGCCTGAATCTAAATTATAGAGATTTTAATAGCTCCAGTAATTAGACAAGTATGCAGTCAACCCCATTATGTTCCTGTGTAATATCACACTCCTCAGGGCCCACCTTCCCTGCTTGCTGGGCTCCCTGCATGGGCCCCCTGCCCCTATTTTCTACCATAGGGAAGCAGTTTTCTTTTCAAAGAGCTCACTGTTCACATTGTTTTTGTTCCTTCAATCTGGAGGTTGGATTTGCTTTCTCAGCGGTTTCCCCATTGCATTGCCCAGTGGGTAAGAAAAGGACAGAGTGGGGCCTGGTCACGGTCGCTGGTTTGCATTCCTCACCGTGCCCAGCACACGTGTGAGGCTGCATGGTGGGTGCCATCACGGTCGACGAGGCACTTAGCATGATGACTGGCACAGCCTAGACCCTTCACAATTGCTTACAGCTAACTCTGCTTCAAAACCTCTTCCTGCCTCAGTTATTGACCTTAAAGAAAGCAGAACAAAAATGCCCAGACTCACTATCTTAAATCAGGATTTCTTTCATAGAAAACTGCTTTTCTAGCTTCCTGATTGCCTCTTATTATTTTTTTTCTCTTGTGTTCTGTAACTTTCTATTATCCACAGTAATATTTCACTTCATCAGCATAGATAATCTCCCTGCAGGTGCCAAGAGCTGTATCTTGATATATATTGGATATCTTGGATGTTTCTTATTGCTGTTTCCTCTAGAACTACAAAAAAGAAAAATATTTCAGTTATTTAAAATTAAAGACAGGATGTGATGTATTACTAAAATAATGCAGTTTATCTAATCAAGAGATTGACTTTTTCCACATGCATACACATATTTTCCTCGGGGCTGTCAGAAAGCAGTTTTCATCACCATTTGTTTTGGGGTTGTTTTTTTTTTTTCCGTGAAGATATTTCCAAAGAAAGACGTCTGGAGGTTTAGCATCCTGAGGTCGCCTTTTCCTATCCAGTCCCCACCAAGTAAGGAAGGAAGGGAGGGAGGGAGAGAGGGAGGGAGGAAGGACGAAGGGAAGGAAGAAAGAAAGAAAGGAGGGAGGGAAGGAGGGAGAAAGGAAGGAAGGAAGGAAGGAAGGAAGGAAGGAAGGAAGGTAGGAAGGAAGGAAGGAAAGAAGGAAGGAAGGAAAAAAGAAAAATTCTAATTAAATTCTTTTCTTCACAAGGATCTGAAAATTATCACCTGAAAGCAATTCTAGAAGTCTATGATGTTGGCCTCCAGGCTGCTTAGAAAAGGAAAAAAAAAAATAGCGTAAAATCAAAATCCTGTAATTGACTTCATTGTAATTGGCAAACTGGTACTCTCTTTTCTCTCTTGAGTGAGTATCAGACAGACAGAGACAGTGGTGTGGGCAGCGGTAGGAGGCTTGAAAGTCAGCGATGTTTTCTGAGACTATCTAAAATCTTTTCTACAGAGACAGATAAAAGGATAATGAGCTGGGGTATTTTTAAAGGATTCCCACAATTTGCAACTCAAATAAATCTCGTTTTAAAGTACGTGTGTTTTTAGGCTGTAATGACTGAAAATGTTAAACTAAATATTTTGCTTAAACAAGTAAAGACGAAGGGGGTAAATGAGCAAATTAAAATGCATGAAAGCTGCCTCTGCCGCAGCAGCTTCCTCTAGAAGCGAATGGCTAATTCATCCGCAACATATTCTTGTCACTCCTCTGGAGAAAGGCTGCCCCAGGAGGAGCCCAACCGTTCAGCACTTTGCTTCTGGTCAGGATTGATTCCAGATGTGGGAGGCAAATGCTAGCAAGGGTTTGGATAATGGAGTGGAAATGAAAAATCCCACAGGCCATTTGAGTGTTGATGACAGATGAGGTAGGTATTTTCAGGTAACTAATGAACTTGCTGGGAGCTTGAAGAGCACTCAGTCCAGTGGGTATTTTACAGGCAGGAAAGACCCAGCTGAGATAGCTGGGCTGCCCCCATGCACCAAGAATGGGGGAGCGTGGACTCCTGACCGGAACATGTTGAAAGCAAAAGCTGAAATGTAAATGAGCTGAATGTAAGTCTTTTCCTAAAGCTAGTTCATAATTTGTAAATACATGTTTTTTTTTTCCAACTTCCTATTATTTGATTTATTGAGACTTTCACTATATGAGGAAATAATGAATGTGTTCACTATATATGTCAGTAAGGGGAAAGAAGAGGCAGAAGAATATTAGAGTGATTATAAGCACAGGTCTTGAAATGACCTGGACTTGGGTCTAAATATTGACTCTGCCACTTCTTAACTCGATATTGAGTAAATTATTCGAAACCACAGTTTCCTTATCTTTAAAATGAGTATAATATTGGTATTTATTTTAAAAGAGTTGTGGTGAGAATTAAATGAGGCGATGTATATAACACCCTTAACCTAACACTCAATCAATGCTCAATCAATGTAAAGTTAACACGATAATTATTGTTATTCTAGGAATGGAGTTTGGACTAGTAGGTGATACATAATTCCAGCATGGAAAGAGTTTAATCTTTAGCAGTGGAGATTTTGACTCGCAAGACTTTCATATTATTAGTAGTTGCCTGCTATTTTCAACTTTAGTATCGGTATTTTAGTTAGCGTTCTTGGCTGCAAGCTACAGAAATTTACTATTGACAACATAAGCAACCAGGATATCACTGGAAGGTTAACGGGAGGCTTACAGGATGGAAGGATGCCAGCCTTGGAAACAGACAGGAAGCCCAAGAGGCAGAAAGCAGGAAGCAGAGCAGGGGACACAGAAACCCTCCGGCATCCAGGACAGCCAGGCATGTGAATGACTTCCTGTCATTCCCAGGTCACTAAGTCTCAAGAGGGGAGATGGTACTTGTTTGGCTAAGCTCAGTTTACATGCCCAATCCCTGGCTAGGCAAGGGGGGCGGGAAAAAGAAAATCTGTAGAAGATCCGGCCCTGAAATTATACTCCTACCTCAATCACGGACACAGGGGAAATTAGAATTATAAGAAAGGAAAATGTACTCTGGCAGCTAAAACCCATAAACGCCCGTCATTACTGATCTAACCTTCTACAATACATTCCACAGAATTCTCACTGTAAGCCGTGTGCTCTTGGGTATAATGATCGTGTTGCTGGAGTCGCATTCCTAGGTTCTCAGGGCTGAAGAAGACTTGAAGGCAACTGCCAGTTTGCCTTGAGTGAAAGGACCAGAAGGTTAGAGCTCAGATGGCTGTGCACAGTGGTGCAGGTTGTCCACTGCACAGGAGTGCCCAGCTGAGAAGGCAAGTGGGGCTGAAATTCATCTTCATTCCTCTCATCACACGTCTGCCCAGGGGAAGAGGCTCCTTCTTGTAATTTTCATGAAGACACTGCCATCTCGCTGACCCCGGCAACTGTGGTGTTGCATCAGCCCAGAGCAGATACCATTTTCTATTTGGGACCAAAGTGTTTTAGGGGCTAGCGGCGGCTGTCGCTAAATCCCACACCACCCAGGAGTAAAGGAGAAAAGGAACCAGGGATGGCTGCCTTCCTCCATCTCTTGCCTCTATCACTTCTTTCTCATCTTTTTCTTCTTCTTCATTATCCTAGAATGAGAGAACCTCAGGATTGAATGAGATCTGGACAATTTCCTAAGCCAGCTACTATCCAGTGCTTGAAATGCAGCCTTCTCTCCCTCCCCCACCACATAGTATCTATGACAACTAGTCATTCCGATTTAAGCACCTCCATGGACAGGAAATTTACCACCTTCCCAGACAGCCCATTCTAAGAATTCTTCCTTATCTACCTGAAGTACATATGCTTCTGACTTCTAGTCACTCTGATTAATTCTATGTCTGGGGCTACAAGAAACAAACCTAACCCTTCTTCCATATGAGAGGCCTTTCAGTAGTTAAAGTCTAAAGTGATGCTTTTGCAGCATAACTTTCTCATGTAGACTTTGGGCAACAGAATTTCATGATATAGCTAGTCAAAAGCTCTTTGAATTCTCTCTCATTTTTCACTGTAGCCCTCTTACAATGCGTCATCTAGAATTGAATGCAGTAGCCAAGCATCGTCCAAATAAAGCCCATGATAGCGCTAAGTATTAATGATCATAAGTCATAATAATAATAACTAGCTGAGCTAAATTTACATTCACCATATACCAGGCACTGTGATGGGCACTTTACTTACGATACTTAATTTAATCCATACAACTCTTTCAGAGATTCTGTTATTATCCCCTTTTACAGACGAGGAAACTAAGGTTCTGAGAAGTTAAGTCGCTCACCCCAAATTCCCACCACTAGTAAGTGGTAGTAATGAGATTCAAATCTGTGTGTCCCTGAGACCAGAGCTCACACACTATCCACTTCACTGTACTTCTCTTAATATCACTGAAACTCCGTTAGCTTTTTTTCCATTCTTCCTGACCTGTTCTCACCAAGATTTCACCAACCTTTAACAACCTGTCTGCTGACCTGCAGAGCTAGGGCTCTCATTACTGATACATTTTGCTTGCATGATACATCTTTAATAGAGATTGTACTGCTGGATCCTAGGACTAAAAGTATATCAAAAGTAGGGGAAGGTTGTCGGAGAGTAGGAAGTATCTTGCCTACACTTTCATTAACTCTTTTTGACTCTTTTAAGCATCAGATTGCTCTTTAGATTTAGATTTCTTGGGAGTTTTGATGTTGTTTTCCATACAGTGGTTTGGGGAGCCAAAGGGGAGTTGAAAACAATTACTGCTTCCACCAAGGTGATAGAAAAGCAAGACAGACATTCAGCTCAGCCCCTTAACTTCTCCCCCTTCACTCACGTAATCCTGGGGAATGATCTGAATTAAGGTATGCACTGAATTTTCAGTTTGGTGGACATTGGTCTTTTCCATTGTCCCAAGCCCTTTTAACTGCTTGATGCCCAGTCCTTATGGAAGTGGTTTGAGCACTCCATGAAAGGTGAGCAACTTACAGCCAACCCCAGGTGAGTACGAAGAATTCTCCCAAAGCCCGTGGTAGCAAACGGTAAGATTGATCTTAAGTCAAAGGAAAGATCAAACTGCTTCAACAAGCTTCCTGCTGTAGATGCTACAATTCTCCAAAGACTCCTGGAATTCTGGAAAGTCGTTGAGCTCATGTCATCTTAGCAGATAAAGGCTCTTTGGCCTTTAGTAACAGTAATCAATTCCCTTAGGATGACACCAAAGAAAACATGGGTGAAAGAGTGACATAAGGCTGTAAATTAAGTGGCAAAATCCAGAATGTTCTGAAGTAGTAACTCTTTGCTTCCACTTCAGTTTTGCTCATTATTCTCAGCCCCTATCTTTGTGCTCAGCACATAGTAGATAGTCAATAAACGTTCTTTGAACATCAGCCCTCACTGAATACAGAGATGCATTAAAGATGCCTAATCCTGTAAGAAGTTGTGAATCGTTATATATCTTTAAATTTGTTATCTACTTCAAATTCTGAAGCCTGGTTTTTCTATTTGCTCCAAATCTTAATCACCTTAGATAAAACAGGCTACTTTTATTTTGCATCAGCCTCTCTTCCCACTACCACTAATGATAACTCAAAACCAATCCCTTTGATGCAGATATTTTCTGATACTCTCCTTTTCAGTCTTCCTTGGTAGAATGTTTAAAGGGAATTCCAAATTTGGTCCCTTTCAAGCTGAACCTATGCTGAATATATGATGTTACATTTTAAAATGTAGAGCTTTCACTAGCTAAGAAGATTTGTCACTCGGACCTCAAATTTTAGGAAGAAAATGCTAGCTGCAATTCATACAGGATTAGTTTTACTTTTTGTATGTAATACAGTCCACTAGGTGGCATCTCAACACACAGAAAGCTGGATCTATGCACTGGAGGCGAATCCACTCTACTGTTTTACAAATACGTTTTAAATTGCACTGAGCTATATGGTTGTAATATCATTGAAACACTCAGCGTTTGTGAACTGGAAGATTCCGCGGTGAAGGAACTATGTTTCTGTATTAGATAGGAGATGTTCTGATAGAATCCAGCTGCTCTTTCTGATGGAGTGCTGTTCTGAAATTGCATCCAAGGATGGAAAGGTTGGTATGGAGGCACTACGATCAGGTAACTCCAGTTGCTGTGATGTGTGATTAAAAGCTATATACACCAGCAGAAAATGTGACAAAAAAGGCATTTAAATAAGCAATTAACAGGCTACCTGTTGTCATTTAGGCCAGATTTAGAAAGACAATAAGGCCCTCTTCCAGCATTCGGCATTTCTGAACTCAGGAAACATCCCTTTGGAGGAGGAAGAGAATGCTCTGGTGCAGTCCCTCCTCAAGTGGTGACCCTTCTATAGATGTGACCCTCCAAGAGGTGACCTTTATCCTACCTGGATAACTAGCCTGGATAACATTTTAAAGACCTTCTGCCATCTTTCAAACTTAACAGAGGTATCTTTAATTTAATAGTCATATGTTTTATGAAGTAATATTTCATTTTCATCTAAAAAATTTCAGTTCTTCAAAAAATTTACTGGAAGATCCTAGAATTTATGAAGTCTTCCTTGGCTTCCTAGGCCTGGGTAAGTTACCCCCACGTGTTCCCATTGCACCCTATTTCTGCCATCATTGCCCCTGTTACACAGGACTACAACCGTCTGTTTTTTAATACTTGTCTCCCCCTCTAGACTGTAAGCTCAGTGAGGACAGAGAACCTGACTGTATTGCTCACCACTGTGTCCCCAGGGGGTGCATAACAGTGCCTGGTACTCACAAAATATTTGCTGAATAAAATGAAATTCTAGGCAAGAATAAAAGAATGCATTGACTTCTAAACTAAAAGCCTTGAAATGTTTTCAAGGGCCACTCTATAAGACACAGTTCAGAGTTATTCCTTCTTTCCCTGTTCTCAAACCGATTCCAATCTCTATTATGATGATGGTTCAGGCCTTTTGCTTTAAATCATTATGAGGAGCAAATGGCATCCAAGGGCTGCCATCCAGAAATAACTCTTGGCTGTTCAAGAAAATCGAGTGCATTCAATTAAATTAACATTCACTGACCACCAGTAGATATGAAAAACCAAATTTTACATGAAATATTTGGTATTCTACCCTCACCAAGGTGTCCCCATTAAAATCTCTGCTCATCTTTCTTTAATTAGATAGAGATGGATATACATGAAACAATACACTGTAAAACAAAACAGTATACATTGCATAACAAAACTTTTTCATAATTTTTGTCACAAAAGACAACCTTGCAAGCAGGACTAGAGCTTGTGGCTGTTTCTGGCAAGGAAATTTTACGAATGAGTCTTTGTAGCAGAGGTCACGAGCTTAGGTTCTGGCGCTGTACCAACTGGGTTGGAACTCTACCTCCACCAGCTCCTGTCTTGAGACCGTCAATATTTTACTTAACATCTCATGAAGCTATATTTTAAAGATGTCATCTATCTTACAGGGTTTTGGGGAGGATTAAATTAAATGATGTGTATAAACTCTTAGTATAGTGGCTGGCCCAGAGCAAAAGATCAATAAACATTACCTATTATTATAATCATTATTGTTATTATTATTAATATGAATGGCTTTTCTTAGAAGTCCTTTGTAGTCAGTGACAGCCAAAATGAATATTCCATAGATTCCCTCATACATCTTTAGGTTCTGTCCATTAGATTGTGACATTGTGGCTGTAAATAATTATAAATGAGCCCCAGGCGTAACTTAACATCATGTATTTAAATCAAGAGCCAAAGAATGATGATCCACCCCCCTTTTTTTCTTCTTGACTAAGATTTCCTCTCTATTATTTCCAAGATTAGGTGTCTAGCCACTGCTCCCTCCCCCCCATCTATTCATCATTTAATATGCATTTATAACGGAGTACTAGGTATTGTTCATCCATGGATTCTACCTCAGAAAGTTTACAGTTTAGAAGGAAAGATGAAATAAGCACGTACACATAACTGTAAGTAGACTTAGAAAGTGATGAGGGTCAGAAGGGATAGATATCGCACAGCGGAATTCAGAGGAAGTATAGAATCACAGCTATTTTGGCACTCGCACTATGTCCATATAGATAGAGGGTCGCTAGTGAGGATACAAGAAAAGTGAAAGTCACCATTCTTGTGCTTAAGGAATCTGGAAACTTGGAGAGAGACAAAACTAAAGCCATGAATGAGTTCGGGCTGTATCCCAGCATCAGCACCGTGCCTGGCCCTCAGCAGACCTCCAGCTGAAGAAAGAAATATCTGGAAGGATATCTGTAAACACACACACACACACACACACACACACGCACACACACGCACGCACACGTACCTCCATGCGTGGATAAAGATCCTTTGAAGGAAGAAAGTGAAAATAGCTCTTACTGCCTTACGGCTGAGAGCTGGAAAGGCTTATAAAGGCAAGGACGCTTTTGTTGGTCCATGTAACACTTGACTTCTGTATTGGCTTGCTAGGGCTGCCATAACAAAGTACCACACAGTGGGCTGCTTAAGCAACAGAAATTTGCCTCACAGATCTAGATGCCAGAAGTCCCAAATCAAGTTCCTTCTGAGGGCTATGAAGGAAAGATCTGTTCCAGGTCTCTCTGCTTGGCTTGTAGATGGCCATCTTCTCCCTATGTCTTCACATCATCTTTCTTCTATGTGTGTATCCAAATATCACCTTCTTACAGGGACATCAGTCATATTGGATTAAGGCTCATCCTAATGACCTCATTTTAACTTGGTTACCTCTGTAAAGACCCTAGCTCCAAATAAGGTCAGATTCTGAGGTACTGGGGGTTAGAACTGCCACATATCTTTTTTGAGGGGGACATAATTAAACCATGAAAGTTTTCAAGAACTAAAGATGATGTTTACCAATCAGGTTACCAAACTCGTTGCTGAAAGTGATACCCAATTATCAGTATCAGCTAAGTTCAAATCAGCACATATTTATCAAGTGCCTGGCATGATCGGAACATAAATAGTAGATGCTGAGGTAATGCACAGATGTTATGGAAATATGGACATGATCTCTCTCTGCCCAACCTTAAGATAGACCATCAGAGTCGAGTGGGAGAGACGAGACGAGAAGAGCGCAAATAGCCGCGCCAGAAGGATTTTTTTTTTTAACCATCTTTATTGGAGTATAATTGCTTTTCAATGGTGTGTTAGTTTCTGCTGTATAACAAAGTGAATCAGCTATACATATATCCCCATATTCCCTCCCTCTTGCATCTCCCTCCCACCCTCCCTATCCCACCCCTCTAGGTGGACACAAAGCACCGAGCTGGTCTCCCTGTGCTATCGCGCCACAAGGTTTGATGTGGCGAGCTCCGCAGGAGTAGTGTAGTCACGGAGCTATGGACGTACATCAAAGACATGGAGACAGTGATACCCCAACCAAACCCTGAAGGACTTGTAAGATATTGAAAGGCAGTGTTGGGAGGGAGAGCGGTTCAAGAGAAGGGTGAACTTGAGCAGAGATGTACAGTACGGAGATTCATTCATCCAGGTGAATGATCTGGGGTGTAGTGGGGTTAGAGAAGTACTTTTCAAACTTTGTAAAACTTCTGAATCCTTCTTGAAGTGAGACTCTATGGAGACCCACAAAATGTTAAAAGCAGAGCTGCTCTGGTCTAAAATCCTGGTGGCTCTAGAGATTCACAGAGCAGAGTTGAAACCCCAGGGCTGGCGACTAGAGCAGTAGGAAGTCAGCCTGGGAAGGCAAGGTGTGGCCAGCTTTGGACACCCAAGCGTGGCCATGAGCCTGGGGATAATCAGGAGGCATTGGGAGGTTTCCAAGCAGAGAAATGACTAGACCAGACTCCTCTGGTGATGATATAGGGGAAAGGCCAGAACAGGGAGAAATAACTTTGTCTTGAAACAGTATACGTTTATAGAACTTTAACAAGAGAATTATGTATCGTTATTATCCAAAGAACTATAAAAAGTGACCAAATCCTTTGCCTCTGTTCTTCTAAGACTCTTTGTGCAGCCTCAGCTGCTGAAAAACCACTCCAAGCTGTCGCAGAGAGAAGAGGACAGATTTTATATTTCGAGAAACCGAGATTGATAGCAATGTGGTTGGAAGCATGGGATTTGGACTCTCCCAAGCCTGTGTTTGAATTCCAGCTTCTACCAAAATTCCTTAAGCCTAAGTGTCAATTTTCTCATCTGCAAAATAGACACAACTATATCAACCTCATATGGTTACTGCGAGCATTAAATGAAGTCATATATTTAAAATATTGAGCACAATGCTTGGCAATTGTTGCTTTCGCAATGTGATTATTCCCCAAGACAAATTAACCAACCACATTAAAGGGGGGCAGGGTACCGAGTACACCCAGCAGAGTCATTCATACTGATGTGATTGCTGGGTTTCCCTGATATGGACACATCCTTCCCTGGAGCAGAGTATCTGCTAGCCAAAACTCATTACAGGGGCCCTGTCCACATCTCTCCATTTCCACTCCCGTCCTCTTTTAGTAGAGACCACTCAAGCTTCCCCCACGTGCTCATCTGCATAGCTCATTTAGAGAATTGAGCCTGTAAAAGGATTCCTAGGCAACAAAAGAAAGAAATTACTTTGTCCACACTCCCAAGATGCCTGCTTTGTGGATGCTAGCAAGACAGATTGTGCTGCAAATTGGTGAAGGCCTCACAGAGTGTCAGAACGTATGTACAGTAATTGAAAAGTATTGCTTACACACTTTCAGTATCCGGGCAGTCTCCCAGCAGACAATGGCATCAAGGGATAAAATGCACCATAAAGGATGGATTCCAGCTGCATCCAGGACAAATGTCATGCATGTGCCCTGAGGAGTGTAGGAAGGGCATCAACTACACTAATGGCTTCCAAGGGAGCTGATATTCCTATTTTCCATGAGGCAGCGACAAGAAAGGAACTTTGTCAGAAACACCCTCTGTGCTCACAACTGGCACAGTGTTTTAAGCTTCCTCAGATGCCTACCTAGAGATACATGGCCGCTGTCATTCTGGTATTTCCTGAGGGTGTCCAGGGTTTCCATCTAGCTTTCCTGCTAAACTGTAGTCCCCACCTCCAAGGTTTGAATCACCAATTTCCCCCAATGTCTCCCACCTGGCTGCTGGCTGCACCGTGTTTCCACAACCACCAAAGGGATGGTGAACTTACTTTTCAGAAGGCTGAGAGCTTTGTTTTGCCTTGTGAATTAGTTCATTTTGTGTCTTAGTTTGGGCTTGTATGGATGGGCTTTGATTGGATTTGAGATTTGAGATTGAGTTCCTGTGAACTCCATTGGGAGCCAGAAAAAGAATGGAGCGACAGAGGGACGGCTGATCTTTGACCCCAGCCTGTTGATGGCTGTTGTCATCACTGTTGGTGGTTGCTCTGAACAAGACTGCATTGTCTCTCCGTCTGTTGTGGACTTGCCTTCATAGTCAGTCTTTGCGGGATGCCCCCTTTAATCAAGGAATGTGTCCTTCCACCTAGGGCAAAGGGGGGATGAGGAAGGTAGAGCAGGCAAGTGTAGCAATACTCCGGAGAGTGAGGACTTGAGAAGGAAACATTAGGGGGAAATGATAATGTTAATAAGAGTTTAAAGTTAATATTTATTGAATAGTTACTGTATATTATCCCTTTGAATTGGTTGTTTCATTTACTCCTCTCAAGAACACTGTAAAGTAAGTACTCTCCTGATTTTCAGATTAAAAAAATCTGAGGTTTCATCTTTATTTATGTATTTATTTTTTACATAGGCAATTAGCCAGGTAGACCTATGATGCTATGATCTGATCCCAGGCAATGTATCCAGAGTCTGAGAATATAAGTACTGCTTGGTGTTTCTTCCATGAATGAGGATAAAAGTTGAAATCCAAAGTGGCTTTAGGAGCTTTGCTAACCCCTCTGGAATCAAGAAGCTGAATGCATGTATGTGAGAAGTTTCTTAGGTTTTTTTCCTGAATATTTCCAAATATTCACCATTTTTCAAGGCTCTGGTCAGAGCCCACTTCTCTACAACTGCTTCCTTGAAAGATTCTCTGAACCTCCATACTCCTTTCTATAGTAATCACTTCACCCAAATTAGCTTAGGAACTCCTCATAGCAAAGCCATTGCTATTTTTTCTGTTTTATAGATTAAAAATGGAGCTTAGATAGGGTTCGCCTAAGATCATATTTCTTGCGACTAACTGAGTTTGGATTTGAAACCAGGAGACCTGACTCACAGTCAGTGTGCTTTCTCTCTGTGTTATATTGTCTCCCCTCAATGGAAAGTTATATGATATACTTTATCAATCAATCAAGTAACCTATATTTTTTGTTTTTCTCTCTAGAACCAGGAGGTATTATTCTTGCTCTCAAAGAACTTACAATCTACTTGGCAACAACTTTTGTTTAAGTCTTCTTTGCGTAAATAAATCATCAACACACTTGGAATTTGGGGGAAATTGCAGAAGGGAATATAATAGCCACTGATGGTTTTGGGGGAAATACTCTGTCATCACCTGCTCTCTTATACTAGGTGTCTTGTCTCCCCAGTTTATTATTCTGTGGTGGTTGTTGTTCTCTTTAGATTCCTTGATTCGCATTTGCTATAGAAGATCAAAGCAAAGGAAACCACCTCATGCTGAAAGTGAGGAAACTCACAGTTTTCTTGATTAGTGCCTAGGGCAGTATTTTGTTTGCTTTAAATCAAATCAAGTCTGATTTCCAGATCCTACCATGCTAGAGTAGTGAAAAATTTGGGCTTGGTATTTACCGGGCTCCTTTTCCTTCTCAAAGTAATATCCTATTATATATGGGAGGCCTCCTGGTCGGGAAAATGGGAGGAGAATGGGAGGAGAAGTGTTTGAAGGACTTCTGACTCTTATACAAATCCAACAGAAACCCTGTAGGATAATACCCCCAGGATGTGAACTTGAAAAATAAAATAAAAATAATAATTAATAAAGAGATATTGTAGGAGTATATACATTTCTGGATCTTGGCTCTGGGTAGAAGTGGGAGAAATGTCTCTCCTAAGCATCTATAACCATAAACCCACACTCTACCAGATTTGGGCCTGAAAAACCACAAGGTGAAATGTAGTTTAAAAGGTCTTAGATAACAGTACCCTCAGGGGTCTGGCAGAAACAATGGAGATACTGTTCGGAAGACTAGACTTTAAAGAATTCAAAAGAATTACCATAGATAAATTGTTCTAAGGAATGTGTGTCAATGATGAAAAATGCCTAAATATATGACTGAATAAGCCACCATGATTGAAAGTCAATAGAAATGACAAACTGTAGAATCTGACCTACAAAGACTACAGATGTTGGAGTTATCTGACATATCTGACGTAGACTATAACATGATATTATTTAATATGTTTAAAAATAAAAACAGTATTGGAATTTTGAGTAATGCAAAATTTGAAAACTGTGAAAGATAAACACCTATTGGAGTTCCACAGCTGCTAACAGAGATGGGGAGAGACAGTTTTGTAAAATTTATGAAAGATTCCAATCATCAGATTCAGAAAGGCCAATGGACTTTGTAGTGAAACTGTAGAATAACAAAGACAAAGTGAAAACCTTAAAGCTATCCAGAAAGAAAAGACAGCCTAAGTACAAAGACACAACAATCAGAATGACAACATCTTCTTTAAAGCAACAGTAGACACCGGAAGACAGAGAAATAATGTCTTCAACATGCTGAAAGAAAATCATTGTCCCTCTAAAATTATATAACCTGCAAAGCTACATTTCAAGAATGAGGATTGTGTACAAATATTTTCAGATAAACAAAAAGATATGTATGCTACCAACAGATGGTCTCTCACTAAAAAAGGGCCTGAAGGACTTTGTTCTGAGAGAATGAAAATAATCTCAGAAGGAAGGTCTGTGGTGTCAGAAGTAATTGGTAGCATAGAAAATATAACCATTTGAGAAAATCTAAAGATACCTTGATGTATAAAGTAATGTTAATGTTTAATCCATTGGACTAAAAAAATATAATGAGAAGCCTGCACAGTAGTATTTAAATCAAAAAGGAGATGAATGGAGTTAGCGATTTAAGCTCTCTCTAAATGATTCAAGGAAGGGTAAAAATATCAATTATCTTTAAACAAAATTTTATGTTCAAATTTACAGAAGAGTTGTAAGGGCACTACAAATAACATTTTCCCCTGAGTAAGTAGCAGGCCAGATACCCCACTAACCCTGAATTAAGTGTGTGATTCGTACGAACAAGAACATGCTCCTACATAGCCACAATTACCCATCAGAATCAGTAAAGTAACATCGAATCCTCAAACCTATTCAGATCTTGCCAACTGTCCTAATATCCTTTATAGTGAAAGGATTCTGTTCAGAATCATGGGTTGCCTTTAGTGGTTATGTCGCTTTGGTCTAATTCAATCATTTTCCCCCTTGACTTTCATGACCTTGACACTTAAAAATTACAGACAAGTTATTTTAAAGAATATCTCTCATTTGGAATTGTCTGATGGTTCCTCATGATCCGATTTAAGTTAATGCATCTTTGGCAGAAATAGCATAGAAGGATGCTGTGCTCTCTCTGCACTCTGTCCTGTGGCTGTCCTTTTCTGGAGATGCTAAATCTGATCACTGGATTAAAGTGATATCTGCCAAGCTTTTCCACAGTGAGTGTTTGTTTCCCTTGGTGGTTAATAAGTACCTGATGGAAGGTGTAATAAAATTATTAAATAACCCATTCCTCATCAAATTTTCAATGTAATCATTTTTTTATTTATGTCCTATGGACCCATGCTTTCTTATTTTATTAAATGGCTGATAATCCATGATTTTTATTATTCATTTTGTTGCTCAAATTATCCTCAATTTTATCAATGAGAAACCCTTGAAGCCGACTTCTGTGTTGTTTTGAAATGTCCCTAGCATTCCTGAACACTTCCTTACTTTATGGCACAAAAAGACGTTCCAGGTTCATCTTTTTCTTTTTCTGCAGCCCCTACAAGATCTTCCACCCTCCACCCCCCCTCATGCCCCCCCCTACCCCGGCTCAGTCCCTGACACCTTATGC
This sequence comes from Monodon monoceros, assembly GCF_005190385.1. Classification (NCBI taxonomy): domain Eukaryota; kingdom Metazoa; phylum Chordata; class Mammalia; order Artiodactyla; family Monodontidae; genus Monodon; species Monodon monoceros. The sequence goes on along the minus strand of NW_021703784.1, from coordinate 80,326,674 downwards.
AGAGCCCCCATCCTGGCGGGAAGCCCTCTTTAACAGCTAGGATTTTGACACCCCGGCAGGCTGCCTTCCCACATAAATGAATACCCTCTTTACCCGCCACCACCTCTGCCCCCTACATGGATACCTCTTTTCCCTGCTTAGGTCTCCTTCTGGAGGGTATAGCCAACCCACCCACTCAAGCTCCAATAGCCCTCGACAAACTTCCTTTCCATGGGGTTATCCTACTCATTCTGAGCAGGCTGTAAGACTTGTTTCAGGAACCCCTCCTACAGGGACACCCTCCCCCCACATGGGCTGTCACAGCACATGGCGCCACCCCTGCACACCCATGGAGATGCTGCCTTTATCCCCTTGAGCTCTTCCACCTCCACCCCAGTGGAACACCTACCTTGTTAGGGCCACCTTATACATTTAGAACCAAATTGCTTGAGAAGGGAAGGGAAAGGAAAGGCAGGAAAAGAGAGGAAGCAGGAAGTGAAGAGGAGAGAAGGAGAGAGAAGAGGAGGGAAAATGGAAAAAGAAGTGGAAAAGGAAGAGTTTTATTTTTAAATTTTGTTAAGCCAAAACCATGTGTTAAACATTCGAGGGTAATCCCTAAAAGGATAGAAATGTAATATTTAACATCCAAACTAGCAGAAAGGGAAAAAAAATGGAATAAGGGAAAGGAGGAAACACCAGTTCAATGTAAGAAAAGGCAAGAAAGGAACAAAACAAATAAGAAACAAACTTAAAAAAATGGGGGGTGGGGGGACAAATAGAAAGTACTAAGTTGGTAGAATTTAATCTAAATGTATTAATGATCAAAATCAATAAAAAAGAACTAAACTTTCCAGTTAAAAGATATAAATGATCAGATCGGACTCAAAAACAGAATCCACCTACTCAGTTCACAGGCGCCAGACCTAGAAGGTTGGGATGAAGTTTGAAAAGGTCCCAAGCTGTTTCCCTCAGTCTCATGGCCTCACTCTCCTGCTCTGGGGAAGCAAGAGATACCGGGTCCAAGCGGGTAAGGAGAGCTCTTCTCAGGATGGGCGCCCTGCATAATGTGTCGGAGCCAGAGCAGGCTGAGGAAGATCTCCCTGGAGGGCAGCAGGGAAAGAACAAGATGAGCCTGGAATATCTTTTGTGTCATAAAGCAAGGCAGTGCTCAAAGAACACTCGGAGCATGTCAAGAAGACACAGAAGCCAGTGTAAAGGTGCTCCCACTGGTCAAATCAAAGTGATACTGATGCCCAGTAACTGCTTTCCCAAGGCTGGCTGGTTTCTGTCTGTGTTTGGTCAACGAGAAGCTGAGTTTGGACTGACAGTGAAAGTCAGTGGCCAGGGGCTTCTTCCCTACTCTGTCCTTAAGACAGCCTCCAGCACTGGGGGAGCTCTCCTCTGCTGCTACAGCACCGTCTTGGTCACCGCGGTTCCACTTCTGCTCAGTGGCCATGAGCTCTGGGCTCTGATATCACTGTATCCCCCCTTGGCTTCCCCACCCCATGTGTGGTAGCAGCTTCTTGTTGTTGCTAATCTCCAAGTTGTCTCATCATCTCTGTTGGGTTTTTCAGATTTTCTACTATGTGTATAACCCATTTCCTGAACTAAATTCCCTCTGTTTAGATATTTAAGAAGGTTTCTGTCTTCCTAATCAAACACTGACTGATACTCCAGGCAAATACTGGCAAAAAGAAAGATGGTGTCATTATATTAACATTATACAGAATAGACTTTAAGGCAAAAGCAACAGTGAGATGGGAATATAACATAATTCTAAATTGTATGCACCTAATAACCTATCAGATGTATGTAGTAAATATCAACAAAACGGAAAAGAGAAATGGACAAATCACCATCAGACTAGGAGACATTTAGCACATCTCTCTCAGTAATTGATAGCTCACACGGTCAAGGAATAAAATATGGAAGATTTGTACAATACAATTAAGAAATTTGATCTAGCAGACATTATGGAACACCACACCAATAACTAGAGAACACACATTTTTTTCCCAAGCACACATGGGGCCCAGATTACATTTTAGGCCATAACGGAGGGCTTAGCAAATTTCAAAGAGTATCATACAGACCACATTCCTAACAATAACACAATACACTAGAAATAAATAACAAACAGATAATTAAAATAATCTTATGCATTGGGGGAATGCACATGGGCAAAAGAAATTACAATGGGAATTAAAAAATACTTATAACTGAAAAATAAGGGAAAAGTAAAATAGTACATAGAGGGAAATTTAATACCTTATAAATGTCTATATAAGAAAAGAAGGAAGGCTGAAAATTAAAACCTTTGAATTAGAACAGGAAAAAAACCAAGAAAGTGGAGGAAAAATGTTAAAAATAAGAGCAGATATTAAAAATAAAGGAAAAGATTGACAAATTCAATTACATTAAAATTAAGAAATTCTGTTCATCAAAACATACCATACAGGGCTTCCCTGGTGGCGCAGTGGTTGAGAGTCCGCCTGCCGATGCAGGGGACACGGGTTCGTGCCCCGGTCCAGGAGGATCCCACATGCCGCGGAGCAGCTGTGCCCGTGAGCCATGGCCGCTGAGCCTGCACGTCTGGAGCCTGTGCTCTGCAACGGGAGAGGCCACAACAGTGAGAGGCCTGCGTACTGAAAAAACAAAAAAAAACAAAAAAAATACCATACAGTGAAAAAACAAACACATGCTGGAAATGGCATTTGTAGCAGGTATTAGCCACAGAAGACTAGTATTCAGAACATAAAGAATCCCTCCCAACCATTAAGACAAACTACTCAACTAAAAATAGGCAAAAGAAATAAACTTTTTACAGATGAGGAACTTGCATTTGCATAAACGTATGAAAAGATGCTCCATTTTATTAATAGTCAACTAATGGTGAATTAAATCCACAATAAATTGCCATATGACACCCAGAAGAATGGGAAACTTTCAACATATGACAGAAGGATGAGGATGTAGAGCGATGGGAACTCACACACAGCTGCTGGCAGTGTACAATGAGACAATTATTTTGGTGAATAACTTGGCATTGCTTAATAAACGTGGACATGCAAGTACCATACAACAAATCAATTCATTTTCTAGGCTTTTCCTAAATTTTCCTAAACAACTGTTGTTGTTCTTTAATAGACTTTACTTTTGAGAGTAGTTTGAGGTTCACAATAAAACTGAGTGGAAGGTGTAGAGGTCCCATATGCTCTTTGCCCACATACAGACACACGCACAACCTCCCCTGCTATCAACATCCTGCAACATTTGTTTCAATCCATGAACTTACATTAACACATCATTATCACCCAAAGTCCATTGCTTACAGTAGGGCTCACTTTTGGTGTACATCCTCTGGGTTTGGACCCATGTACAATGTCCTGTATCCACCACTGTAGTATTACATGGAATATTTTCTCTGCCCTAAAATTCCCCTGTGCTCTGCCTAATTATCCATCCTTCCCCTAGCAACCACTGATCTTTCTACTGTTTCCATAGTTTTGCTTTTTCCAAAATGCCATATAGGTTGAATCATATAGAATATAACTTCTTTAGATTGACTTATTTCACTTAGTAATATGCATTTAAGTTTCTCCATGTCTTTTCATGGCATAATATTCTCATAACATCCTTTCAGTCTTGAATAATATTCCACTGATGTATCACAGTTTATTTATCTATTCACCGACTGAAGCATATCTTGGTTGCTTCCAAGTTTTGGCAATTATGAATAAGGTTGATATAAACATCTGTGGGCTGGTTTGTTTGGACATAAGTTTTCAACTTATTTGGATAAATACCAAGTGATTGGTGATTGCTGGGGCGTATGGTAAGAGTACCTTTAGTTTTGTAATAAACTGCCAAACTGTCTTTCAAGATGACCACACCGTTTGGTATTTCCACAAGCAACGTAGCAGAGGACTTGTTGTCCCACATCCTCTCCAGCCTTTGGTGTTACCAGTGTTCTGGATTTTGGCCATTCTAATAGGTGTGTAGTAGTATCTCATTGTTGAGTTTTAAGAGTTCTTGTACATTTTGAATACTCATCCTTTACCTTATTGCATTAGCTAGTACTTCCAGTATGTAGTTGAAAAGCGGTGGTGAGAAGAGAGATCCTTGCTTTGTTTCTGATCTTAGTGGGAAATCTTCAAGTTTCTCATCATTAAGAAAATTTTAGCGGTAGGTTTTTTATAGATGTTCTTTATGGCTACAAAAGTTGAGGCAGTTCCCCCTCTATTTCTAGTTTGCTGAAAGTATTTTTCATGAATGCATGTGGGGTTTTGTCAAATGCTTTTTCTTTATCTATTGATATGATCATGTGATTTTTTTCTTCTTTAGTCTGTTGATGTCATGAATTGCATTAACTGATTTTCTAATGTTCAACCAGTCTTACATAGCTGGGATAAATCACACTTGGCTGTGGTGCGTGATTCTTTTACACATTGTTGGATCTGACTTTTTAATTTTGTTGAGAATTACCAAATGCTGGTAGTGCTGGCCTCATAGAATAAGTTAGGAAGTATTCCCCCTGCTTCTATCTTCTGGAAGAGATTATAGATAATTGGTATAATTTCTTCCTTGAATGTTTGGTATAATTCATCAGTGAACCCATCTGGGCCTGGTGTCTTCTGTTTTGAAAGATTATTAATAATTGATTCAATTTATTTAATAGATATAGGCCTATTCAGATTGTCTATTTCATCTTGTGTGAGTTTTAGCAGATTGTGTCTTTTAAGGAATCGGGCCATTTCATCTAGGTTATCAAATTTGTGGGCACAACACTTAATTTTTAAAAATGGAAACAACCCTTATATATCCATCAACATTAAAACAGATAGATAAATTGTGGTCTAATCATCTAATGTAATGCTAACAGCAATGAAAATATATGACTCACAGACTGTTTCTCAATGTTTTTCATTATCACACCCCTAAGAAGTGTTTTTAGACTTTTTTTCCTAATAGCCCCATAACATTTTAATACCACAGACAAACTGTATTTATATACTCTATGTATATATTTGCTTTATACATTAAAAGAGTAAGAGTTTTCTGTACTCCAAGAACCAATTTTCACCCCATTAAGAATGCAAGATTCATTCATCAAACTTGATGAATCCTAAAAACATATATAATTCTCCTTATATTAGTTTCAGAACAGGCAATGCTCAACAATATGTTGTTTAAGGATATATACATATGTGATAAAATTAGAAAGAAAAGCAAAGTTAGGACAAATATAAAATTTCTTTAGTAATTACCTCTGCAGTGTAAGTTGGCAGAGGGATGGGTGAGTCATGAAAGAAGTTTTAAGTTATCAGCAATATTCTCTTTCTTAAGCTGTTTGGTTAGTACATATGTGTTTTTTAAGTTATTATTATTAAAAATGTACATATATGCTACATGCATTCTTTTGTTATCAAATAATTGCAACACAATGTGATAAGTGTAACCACAGAGGTAGATTTAAGTAAGTGACACAAAATTCAGAGACATTTCAGAGAGAAAAGGATATGAGGGGGCACAGGAGATTACCAGGTAGAAGCAGAGAGGGACATTTTATGCAGAGGGTTCAGACACATAAAATACCAATAGCTTGAGCTTTGGAAGAATTATATGACATTCAATATGCTTCGGGACACCGAGCGTGGGGGAAAAGTGTGCTATTGATTCTTGATAAATGCAAAAGGATTAAAACGACACAAAGAGAAACATCATTCCTATAAGTTTCTTCGTGGTAAATTTGATCTCGTGCCTAAAGCAGAAGGAAGTGGTCTGAACTTTTCTTTTAAATAAAACTACCGCCCCGCCTTAGAGTTTAGAGTTCTAATCCTTGGCTAAACAAGCTGAGAGCTCTGCACTGCCGTTTGTATCCACTCAGCCTTCCTCCCATTTGGCCTGCAAAATTGTTCTTTCTCAAAGTTCAAGATTTTTAATCCCTCTGGGCAAGGCTTCACTAATTAAAGCCCAAACAACCTTAAAAGCAAATGAGCATTTGGGGCCACTGGGCACCATTCCATGGCTCTGGATCCATTGTTTTTGTTTCTTAATACTCAAAAAGACTTCTTTGTTAATTCTGAGCTTCCAGAAGTGCCTTTTTCTCACTTTGAGTACCTTGCCTCCCTTCTTCCTGGAGTTTAGCCCCTCACAATCAGTCTAACAAAATACCACCTAAAAGAAGCTCGTCTTTTTTGAGGTCACATGATGTGATTCTCTTTAAATACTCCCTACATATGCCAGTCACTCAGGACAGTCGCCCCTTGTAGTTGCTTCACGTGTATAATTTCCAAGAAAGAAAATGTGGATGCAAAGTGTATGCTAAGTGCAAAAGCAATGCACTCCTGATAAAAGAAAAAGGGATTTGGAAAGTAATTCTTGATGCTCGGCGTGGGGATATTACAAGGAAGTCATCATTCATGGGTGAGCGTTCTTTCCCCTCCACTTTCCACTGTCATATCTGAGAAAAAAAAAAAGCAGAAGCAGGAGAGAAAAAAGGACACTGTTTCTATGCCGGTAACCTTGATAAGGGGTCATCAGTAAAATATAAGCTTTTGACACTTGCTTGGTGGATTATTAGCAAAAAAAAGGGAAGAATGTTAGAGATGACACATCCTGGGATCGCCTGATCTCTTTAAGGATTAAATGCTTTGCATTTTGATCGTGCCTGTCTCCTTTTCCTCTGTGACAAGCCTCAACTATTTTACCTTTGATGGATAGCATTTTCATTCCAAGATTTTTTTCCATTGTAAGTTAAATCGTTTCTTAAAGGTAATTGCAATGCCCCATGCTTAGCAAATCAATAAGGAAAAGAAGTGTCCATCATGCAGATCTTCGAACGTTAAGTCGTATGTTTTACACAAATTAACAAAGTTCAAAACAATGTAATAGTTTTGTCTCTCTTTTCCCCCATGACCAGATAAAATCAAAGCCTCCCTAATGATGGCTCCACCATTTTCTCCTTTGAGATCTAGGTATTAGTTGTGTCTTTGAAAGCAATTGCTAGGCCTCTGCTTAACAACATGATCTCTTCCCCTCCGCATTCAGAACATCCTCTAAACTAAGTCTCCTCTGATGTGTAGGAGGTGTCTCTGGTGTTAGTACCTTCTCCTCACACTTGGGGAAGCAGTTATCACTACTTGAGTGTGCTACCTGGATATATTAATGACCCATCAGCACAGGGCAAGTGGTCGAGGACAGGTTTACATCTGAACTCACTTAGAATGATGAACTTTAGTCACTTGCATATTTTGAGTCTTGAAAATAAAGAGGGTGTCACCCAAAGATGAGCCCAAGCTGGGTCACTTTGTTTTAATGTTTTTATTAAAATGGTTCAAGCCCCCACCTCACAGATCAGTGGAAAACCAGTAAGAAGTGACCCACTTCCTGATCCTCCCAATGTCCCTGGAGATTCTCAGGGGGGGTTACATGTCTCTTATCCACTTTTACTCTTGCTGTCTCCTTGCTTTTTAATCCTCATTTCACAAGTATCTCCTCTCCTGCTGTTGGGCTCTTCTTTCAGGATAATATAGAGGTTAAGATCATAGACTCTGGAGTCACTTGTAGCTGGGTAACTTTGGGCAATCCACTTATCCACTCTGCCTCAGTTTTCCCATCTGTAAAAATGGGCCAATAGGACACCTCCTCAGAGGTTCTTGTTGGCATTAAATGCACAGAAAGCACTTGTAAGTGTTAGTTATTACTCTCCCTGCTCCTTACCTACCCAAAGGGACACAGCCCATTTCCCTCTGCTTCCCTGAAGCAGCTTTTGCAAGTGCAAGTGTTTGATTCAAGTCTCAGCAGTCACAGAGGTGAACGTGTTCCTGGTCTGATTTTCCAGGGATTGCAGGTCCCCCACCTGTCCTGCTGAGAGCAAGCTCACTGGCTGTCTCCTCAGTCTTCCCATCTCGGGCCAGGGGGCTTGAGCTCCTCTTCTTCTGTGTCCTCCTCTCTCCGTCCTCCTCCTTCCTTCTTCCTGGCCCCTAATTCCCTCCACTCAGGCTCCTCTGGACCCTCCAAACCTTCCCACTATTTTGCAGAACGGTTCAGCATCACTCTTTGCCTGGGTGCATCTTTCAAGTCAAACCTCAGAAGCTTCAGCATTTAGACCCTAAGACTTCCCAGCATCTTCCTAAATAAAGAGCCCTTTCAAGAAGGGAAGCATGCCACACCCTTAGGAGCGGAAGCCACTGCCAGTAGTTGTGATTTTTAAAGGCCACTTTTTCTCTCCATCGTACTACTAATAAACATATCAATAATAACGGATGAAGGTGGCCAAAGGTACAAACTTCCAGTTATAAGACAAATAAGTTCTGGGGATGTAATGTACAGCATGGAGACCATAATTAAGAACATCATTTTGTATATTTGAAAGTTGTGAAGAGTGTAGCAGATCTTAAAAGTTCTCATTACAAGAAAAAAAATTGTAACTGTGAGGTGATGGATGTTAACTAAACTTACTGTGGTAACAATTTTCTAATATATACACATATCAAATCATTTTGCAAAGATAAATTAACACAATGTGTCACTTATATCTCAATAAAACTAGGAAAAAGGGTGAAAAATAACTGATATCTATAAATGTGCTTTGCAAACATCACAACTGCTTCACATCTATTATTACCATGGTCCAGGGAAATATTACTTACACTTTCTGTGTCTCAGTCTTCTCACCTGAAAAAATGAAGAAAATAATAGCAACTACCCCACTGGATTATTGTGAGAATGAAATAATGTAAACAATACAAGTACAGCCATTAAAACAGTGCCTGGCATTGAGTAAGTGCTAAATTAATGTGCTATCCTTATTATCTCCGTTTCATCAGGTAATGAAATGGCAGCTGCTTGCTGTTGGATCTCCTGCTCATGATTACGGAGGGAAAGGCCAGGTTTTATCCTAGTCTGTCTGTTTCAGATCTCATCTTCTGCTTCCCTTGAATCAAGGGCTAGACCCAATATTAGGCACTAAACCCACGTGTGCAGTTTCTGAGTTGAGGGATCTGAATGGAGGATTCAACTAATTTTTTTTTTTTGCAGTATGCAGGCCTCTCAGGGTTGTGGCCTCTCCCGTTGCAGATCACAGGCTCCGGATGCGCAGGCTCCGGATGCACAGGCTCAGCGGCCACGGCTCACAGGCCCAGCCGCTCCGCGGCATGTGGGATCTTCCCGGACCAGGGCACGAACCCGTGTCCCCTGCATCGGCAGGTGGACTCTCAACCACTGCGCCACCAGGGAAGCCCGGATTCAACTAATTTTGAAAAATAAATTAGACATGACCATTTAAACATTTGGAAATTTTACATACAACTCTAGACAGAGGACTTCTCTTTAAAAATTTGAAGTAGTTAGCCCACATTTAGGGATGGAAACAGTCAGTAAAAGCTAAGTAACTGCTGCTTTTCTGGAATATGGCCTCCCTCTCTCCACAGTAAATCCACAGTCTCCACCATGCTTTGCTTTGTTATTTTACCAGCTTGGACCGTGCCGACATTGAATTTGACTCCATGCCCTTACCGTGGCTGACCTACGTTTACATGAGTTAAACATCCTACGTTTACATGAGTTAAACTGCATAATTAACAAATCTTCCCTTTACATGATTCAGTGGAAACTTCAGGAGATCTTATTGAGCCAACTCTGTGTGCCACAATTAAAAAATGCACCAAATTCCTTCCATACCAGAATCTTTAACAGCTGCTCCAGACTTGCCTCGCTCCTTGCCCTGGCCACTGCCAAGTAAACCGAATTGAAGGACCCTCCACAATCGCTCAGGTCGTTTCCTTTGATGGCTCTAAGGAGGTTCTGAAACTTCTCTAAATATATCCACGACACAGGTTTGGACACAGCTAAGGAGTCTGTGGTCATACTCATGACAGGTCTGCTTAAGACATTTTCCAGAACGCGTTTCCTTGACTCACTGCAGCAGGATGCTAACCAGCCTCCCCACCGCCAATTCCCACGGCTTCAATTCATCCTGGATTCAACTGACAGAATAATCTGCCTCAAACATCAATCTTATTACAACCTCACCTGCCCAAGACCCTACAGAGCCTCCCTACTGCTGCCTGCATCCAACCCCCCCCCCCCCCCGCTTCAGCCTAGCATTCAAGGCCCTCGTCAACTATGCTGTCCCTGGTGGAACACGGCCAGCCTTATCTCACATTTCTCCTTGACATGTCCCCTCTGCTCCAGATAAACCAGTCTGCAAGTCGTTTGTACTTCTGGCTTCCATTCCTGTTTCACCTGCCAGACACCATCCCTGAATTTCCCCTCAGTCTAATTACACTTTTTATTTTCTGTGTTCCCTCATCATATACATATTGAATAAAGATTTTGTTCCTGAAATTAGCCCTGTTTTCATGCTTTACCCATGAAAGCATATCCCTGCTTTGTGTCATTTTCATGTTTTATTTTCAGAGAAATTCTATACTAACATACACCATTCCCCACCCTTGTGCTCATAACAGACATTACTAGTCAATCAGGGCACATTTTCCCACTGAGCTGTTTACAGCTTCTGTATCTTTCTCCAAATTAAGCTCCCATTTACCACCACATGTCAACTGGAGTTGGATATGACATGCAACCTGTCTGCTGTCCCTATTCCAGATAGGAACACCTTCGCACTTCTAGATGGTGGAAATGGAAAGGCTCAGCAAGAGGACAGGGGCAAAGAAGAAAGCCTCTCTATGTGGGACAAGTAGGTCACAGTCAGTAGAATCATTGTCCTCAAGATGGGTGGCTGCCTCCCACCAGTACATCTCAAAGGCTTCACAGACTCTCCTCACAGTGACCAAATGGCTGTAGCAGGTCTGGTCTCTTCTATGTTTTGTTAGCTTCCAGTTTAATGGCAAAGAGCAATAGTGTTGTTTTCCCACAAGCCAGAGAAATTTCATTGCATTTCATCTGCTCTGACTGAGTCACATGATCATCCTTGATCCAATCTATTTTGTGTGTGTTTTTGGGGGAGGGTGGAGGGAGTGATATGAAATGACATCATTGGTCAGGTCTGAGTCTCATGCTCCACCCTAAAGACTGGCATAATCGTGCAAAGGAAAGCTGAGAGTCCCAGAAGACTTAAAGGGTGCTGAGTGTTAATTATCTAAGAAGTGATGTATTCAGATCCCATGTAAGAGACATCAGTCTAAGTTCTAGGGATACAGCAGTGAACAAAATGAAATTTCACCTGGAGCTTATTCTCACCTCTGTTAAGGTGACACTTGAAAATGAGGGAGAGGGCTTCCCTGGTGGCGCAGTGGTTGAGTCCGCCTGCCGATGCAGGGGACACGGGTTCGTGCCCCGGTTCGGGAAGACCCCACATGCCGCGGAGCGGCTGGGCCCGTGAGCCATGGCCGCTGAGCCTGCGCGTCCGGAGCCTGTTGCTCCGCAACGGGAGAGGCCACAACAGTGAGAGGCCCGCGTACTGAAAAAAAAAAAAAAGAAAGAAAAGAAAATGAGGGAGTAAACTAGACACAGACACCTGTCCGAAGAGCATTCCACACAGAGGGAACAGGTAGAGCAGATTCGCTGAGGCGGGAGCATACACAGAGAGTCTGAGGACCATCTAGGAAAGCAGTATGGCTGGAACAAAGGGTGCAAGGTGAAGAGAGGTAGATGACGAGGTTAGAAGCTAAATGGTGGGAAAGGGGTGCCTTTGCGGGGTCTTTAAGGCCATTGTGAAATCTTTGGTTTTTACTGTGAGTGAGATGGGAAGCCATTGGAGGGCATTGAGCAGATGGTGTTATAACCTAATTTATATCTTAAAAGAATCCTTTTCATTTCTCTGTGCAACCAGGGTAGGGGTGGAAGGGGTAAAGTGGGAGCAGGGTGACCAGCTAGGAACCTACTGCAATTTTTAGGCAGAGAACTGTGGTAGCTTGTGCCAGGATGGTAGTGATATAAATGGTAAGAACAAAAGGTTGAAACTGGGAAACATTTTGAAGGCAGGACAGATGATATAGGCTGACAGATTGGATGTGGGGATGTGGAAAGAGAGGACGCAGGGATGATGCCAAGGTTTGTGGCCTGAGCAAAGGATGGGACGATGCTTCCATGGGGAAGACTGAGGGAAGAGTAAGGCTTAGGATGGAGTGGATTTGTATATTTTGGATGTTAATAGATATCAAGTCAATCACTGATATACAAGACTTAGGTTAAAGAGAGACGTATGGGATGGAGATTTAAGCTTGGGAGTGTCAGCATCAGGATGGTATTTAAAGCCATGAGAAGAAGTATGAAAATCAAGGAGGTTGTATAGACAGATGAGAGAACACAGCCCAGCCTGAGCCCTGCAGCCCTCCACAGCAAGAACTGCAGCAAAAAAAGAAAAAATCTCCATCAGTAGTGTCTCTGAGTGCTAACAGCTCCCCTTCCCAGGACTGCACAGCTAGAATCATTTTTACCATTAGTTTGACTTTTTGCTGAACTCCAATTTTCCTATTTGAATAAGACTTTTCTATACCATTTTAAACATTGTGAATGTTTTCCATGCTTAGCCCCCTAAATATTGACACATCAGGAAGGTCAGCCTAAATTGAACTGCCAAAGCAAATGCTGAGATAGCCAAGAACAGAACTCTGGTTTATCTTGGAAGGCAGGACCACCAGGCCTTGGCTTTCAAGGCCAGACCGACCTGCACAAAAGCAAAGAAGGCTATTGACACAGGATGGACGATGCCATAGCCAGGTCCTACCACTGCCTGGGCCCTTGGATGGGGCATGAGAAGGTCAGTTGGGCCAGGGGTCCTATACTGGGGCCTCCAGGAATGTGGGTCAGCATCCTGGTGACTGGTGCCCAGGAGAGCAAAGAGGTTCCTCCATCCTCATTGGCCAGTCTGATTAATCTGGCGCCTAATCAATCCCCTTTGAAGAGGAGGAGAAGGGATAAAAGAGCAACACACCTGTTTTCACTTGACTCCAATCCTGAAATAATTCTGTGGCTCCTACAAGATTTGAAACAAATTAAATTTGAAAGGGCAGAGAGGGCAGCTTTGAATGGTTGGCTCTGTCAAGAAATGTGGGTTTTTACTCCAGGAAATGGTTTAACTGGGAGATTGCATCCCCCAGCCGTGGTGGCTGTGTTGGCTGTTAGTAGAGGACCATGACTTGGGCTTTTTGTGGCAGGTACCTTTGCTCTATTATCCCTGGCATCGAGCTTTTGCTTTCTGGACATTGATAATGTCAGAGAAAGGGTATAATAATAATGACATGAAAGATGGTGTCAAGAAGGGAAAGCATTCTACACTGTTTAGGGAATCTGCGTATTAAGTAAAGACCCATTCTGTCATACAGGGTGACAGTGAGAGACACAGATCTGTTCAGCCCAACACAGGGAAGGTTATTGTTGAGCAGGACCCCTAGAATTATTTGGTTCATCCTTTCTTTTAACAGATGAAGAGACAGATGCCTGAAGGAGCTACTGTTATAGGCAAAGCTGGGATATCTAAAGTAGCAGCAGTTCCAGGCTGGAGCTCTACCTATACTTATTTTTCAAGTGGTCCCCAGGATAAATGATGGGAAGTATTGTCAGCAGAGTCCCAGACCTGCCTCGATAAGCACCTGTACCTTATTCACTAGAACCTGTTGTACCTTATTCAGGAGGCTGGGAATGAGGAGGCAGGAGTGGAACAGGTGGAAATTCTTCCTCTGGACAAAAGGCAATGATGAGAAAGAGAAGACCTTTCTCCCAGCTTCTGGATGGTCCATTCCTTCTTCTACTGCTCATTCTTTTACCCACATGCACTTTTCTGAGCATCCTCCAGGTGCCAGGCGGTGGGCTGCGGAGATGGAAACTGACAAGTGGGCCTCTCTCATACTCACAGGTCTGTCACTTTGATCTTTGTTATAGACACAGCCAGATGTGACCAGCCTGGCAACCTGCCTTCTTGTTCTGTGGCCAAAAAGAGGTTGGACAGGGCTTCCCTGGTGGCGCAGTAGTTGAGAGTCCGCCTGCCGATGCAGGGGACACGGGTTCGTGCCCCGGTCCGGGAGGATCCCACGTGCCGCGGAGCGGCTGGGCCCATGAGCCATGGTCGCTGAGCCTGCGCGTCCGGAGCCTGTGCTCCGCAACGGGAGAGGCCACAGCAGTGAGAGGCCCGCGTACCGCAAAAAAAAAAAAAAAAAGTTGGACAGAAAAGTTGAGAGATATGAGGTCACTGCCTTTTATGGTCTCCGTCATTAATACCTCTTCAGCAGCAGGCAGAATTTTCCTGCCTGGGACCTAGGGCAGTTGATTAAGCACTGCTGCTAGCCCAGGGTCTGATCCTGGCTGATGTTAAGGTCTCCCTTCATCCCCTCCACAGAAAGGGAAGCTAAAAGACTCGATTGCGAGGCCACTTTGACCTTTGCTTCGGGATCCTTGCAGACTGAACATTTCAATCAGGCCAAAGCACAGAGCCCTCTCTAATGAGGATTTGTCAAGACCTTCTGTTTGATGAGGGGTGGATTCTTGTCGCTGTGTCAATTTTCCTTCTCACTGATGTTCCCGTGGCCTTTGATAGCACAGATCACACACACATAGGTGTGTCTTTCATGCTCCGGAGCCTCGTGGGCAGGGGTCTGCCACACCATCATTAATATGCACCTCAGTGAAGCTGGTCGGGAAAGTGAGAGAAATAAAGGAGCCGAGGTTCCCTTTTATGTGAGCTCAGGAAACTCACCGTACACATGTGCTAAAATGGAGATAGTTCTCCAGAGAAAAAAAGACCCATAGAACAAATTATGGTCACTTGTGTCAGTGGCATTTCAAAATTACAACTATTCTCCTTAAACATCGCTCAGTCCTATATTCTCTCTTCTCATCAGTCATTGTATCGGTGAGAGTTTTTTGGTTGTGAACAATAGATGCCAATTCTGGAAAACTTAAGTGAAAAAAGAATTTGTTTGGAGGCCAGAATTTAGCTTTAGAAATAGGACAGAAACCAGTGGGCTCTAGGTACAGGCAGAACTAACCATTTAGCCAGCTACACTAAACACTACTTCTGAAATAAATGTCCTCTACTGATTTTCTCATCCTTCTCCCATCCTTGAATTTTTATGCAAGGGGAGAGAGGCCCAAGGGCCCGGTTCGGGTGACGCGGTTACGCTTTGGTAGCAAGGGCTCGTATGTACGATGGATGGGAGAGGTAATTCTTCAGAGGATACCAGAGGTGCCGTTCACTAGAAGGACTGGCTGCCAGACAGCCCTGTACGTCCACATCTGTGCTAGCGTCAGCAGCCCTACTCATTCTATTTCCTTCTTAAGTCTCTACCTTTTTGTCTAGCCCCACTGCCTCTGTTGTGTTAAGGTCTACCTCAATAGGGCAGCTATAAGGAGCACAAGAAACAACATAAGAAGTTGCTTAGCATAATGTCTAGCATTTGGCCGAAGGATATTATTAACTGCTTCTGAATTGGGGTTTTTTTTTACAACTATATTTTTTTATGCAATAATAATTTTATTTATGCTTTTTTAAGGAGCCAGGATTTAATCCATGATTATAAATATCAGCTTGAACACAGAGTATATTTTTTTAATGAATGAAAGATTCTTTAAATTCTGTTGTGCTATAGAATTTTCAAAAGTTATATATATATACATATATTTTTAAAATTCTTATTGGAGTATAGTTGATTTAAAAAGATGTTAGTTTCTGCCGTACAGCAAAGTGAAACAGTGATACATATACATATATCCACTCTTTTTTAGATTCTTTTCCCACATAGGCCATTACAGAGAATTGAGAAGAGTTCCCTGTGTTACACAGCGCTTTTGAATTTGAATAGACTCTCTAAGCGATCTCTTCCTCTCATCTCCCCCATCCCCAATCTATCCTTCACAGCCCTGCCAGAATGAAATTCCTGAAATGCAAATCGAATCATGTCATGCGTCTCCTCAAAACCCCCTGATGGCTCCCATCGCCCGAAGAATAGTCTCAAATTATTAGCCTGACATAAGGCTGCATATTTACTCCTTTATTCTGTAGTATCCTGGTAAATGTTTAATGACCAGTGCTCTGGGGGTGGAGGGGCAGGAAATTTATGCACACATATACATACATCATTTCTTATAAATTTTACTGATATAACAGATACATAGCATACTCTTTACAATGAATAATAATAGGAAACTACTCAGAGGTGTGAATACCAAGAGGTGAAGATCAGGCGGGGCTATCTTGGAATCTGGTGACCACAGCCTTTAATGAATCAAAGCTCCCTTCATTTTTCTCATCTTTGGAACACTGTAGGAGAAGGTGAGCTCTTTCAAGTTGCTTCAGACTTGGCCTTCGTAAATTAAAGTTCCTGGTATGAATGACTCTTAGAAACCGTGGTGCTATACCATAAAAATACTGGTTGCTAGAAATTCAGATATGAAAGAGCAGTTTTCAGAAGATGCAGCTGAAACTTTCTCCTTGGACTCTAGAAACACACACACTGTCACAATTCCTTTGTTGCCTGTCAGAATTTCACAATGGAAACATTCTTCCTGAGATGAAGTGAAATTAATCTTTGCTGGGTAATCTCACAGCTTTCATAATCTAATATACATATATACTTACAACAAGTGCACATTCCACAAGAGTAAGTATAGCTCAAGGGGTCCAGTTTTCTCCTGGGAAAGTTGGCAGAACTGTCATCATTTTCTTCTTCTACCCTGTGGGTATTTCCACCTGGTGACACCTGGTGCAAACTCCTTTGTTCCCAGTCATGACAGCGCTTGGACACCATGTCTGATCTCATTAAATTAGAAAAGGCTCAGGTTGGAATCTTTGAGCATTTCTCTGGCCTTCTGCCTTTACTCATCAGACTATTATTTTCTTGCTTCCTTGAATCTATACAGAGCTGGGGGCGATGTATGATTTAGATTAATTGACATGCATGAATAGGGCAGCTCTGTAGGCTCTGGAAAGCTGCCCCATCCCTAACTATACCTCAAGTCCTGCTCATCTTCTCTCCCCTCCTATAGGGTCAGTCATGAATCTCAGGCAAGAAAGTTCAAGACCATCAACATTTAAAGCAAAACATTGAGTTGGACTGTAGGCTCTGGGCATGCATTTTCATTTTATGTTACTATTTTATCTTGCTGCTGAAGACTTGATCTGAGATTTTCTTACAACCTTTGTTTGGTAAGCATCACTCTTCTTTGGGTATCACCATCACTTTATTTTAATAAGCATTTACTAAGCACCCACTGTGTGTCAGCAGGTGTGAAAGGCATTGAAGACATGGAGTCATGGTTTAGTGGGATAGATATCTAAGTAGTAGGTGCTAAGCCTGTGATAAGTGCCAAAGAAGTGGAAGGCTAATAGGAGACTTCACCAAGGAGACAATAAATGAGTTGAACCTTTAAAGAGAAGAATATTTCACGAAAATGAGAAAGTGATTGACAGGATCCCCACCACCTCCAGCCTGTCCAAAAACATAGAGATAGGGACCCCAGGGGAATTTGGGGGCAAAGGTAAGAAGTGAGGCTACTTTTGCTGTCAAGCAGGAGAGGGTTTTCAGCACCCTTTTGGCTGAGTCTCCCTACCTCCATCCTTCTACTCCACAGGAAGCCACGGAATTATGCCAGAACAGAATTTAAGAACAACTGCTATGCACAGTGGGAAGCTTTGGAGGTTTTTATGTAGGAAAGTGAAATTACCGTGTGTGTGTGTGTGTGTGTGTGTGTGTGTGTGTGTGTGTGTGTGAGAGAGAGAGAGACAGAGAGAGAGAGACAGAGAGAGAGAGAGACAGAGAGACAGAGACAGAGACAGAGACAGAGAGACAGAGACAGGGAGAGGGGAGGAGAAGTAACTGGCATTAGCACGGGGATAGCTGTGAAAGTGAAACCAGTTAGAATGCAGTAATATAGAATATATTAATATACACTACATAATATATAAATGAGATTTATTATAGGATTTGGCTCACATGGAGGTTGAGAAGTCTCAAGATGTGCCATTTGCAAGCTCTAGAACCAGGAAAGTGAATGGTATAATTTAGTCCAAGTCCAAAAACCTGAGAGCTAAGAATGCCAATGTCTGAGAGCAGAAGATGTGTGTCCCAGGCAAGCAGAGAGAGAATTTCCCTTCCTCTGCCTTTTTGCTCTGTTCTGGGCCTCAGTGGACCAGATGGTGTCACCCACCTTGGTGAAGGAGATCTTCTATACTCAGTCTACAAATGTAAATGCTGATCTCTTCCAGAAACAGCCGCACAGACACACCCAGAAATGTTTTACCAGGTAGCTGGGCATCTCTTAGCCCAGTCAAATGCACACAAAAATTTAACCTTCACGCAGGCTGTTGTGCTAGCCCAGGTAAGACTCATGGGGGCCTTGGCAGTGGAAATCAGAGTCTCTCTTCAGAATCTTATCTGTGTCCCCAGCTGAACCTGGGACCCCCTCATAACACTCTCCTTAATGTCGCTGCCCAGACCTGCTTGAAGACTGCAGGTGACAAGGGACCCAGGACCTGCTGTCGGCTTGCTCCACCTTTGTTTTGTTTTGTTTTTTTGCAGTACGCGGGCCTCTCACTGTTGTGGCCTCTCCCGTTGCGGAGCAACAGGCTCCGGACACGCAGGCTCAGCGGCGCGGCCATGGCTCACGGGCCCAGCCGCTCCGCGGCATGTGGGATCTTCCCGGACCGGGATACGAACCCGTGTCCCCTGCATCGGCAGGCGGACTCTCAACCACTGCGCCACCAGGGAAGCCCGGCTTGCTCCACCTTTGGATTTTACTTCTATTAAGATAACTATGGCTTGGGGCAGCTTCCATCTGTTGTTTTTCTCACTGCTTGGGCTGAGGAACAAATGTAAACGCTCTTTCAGTGGCAGCCTTTGCACGTTTTCCTGTTTTCTCAACTCAACATTTGTGCGGTTGCCAGTGTATGTCAGGCTCTGTGCTGTGTAGTAGGTTTGCAAAATGAATAAGCCCTTATCCTTGAAGAAAGAACTGCCTTTTTGGGGGGTATAGGAGGTCAGGCTCATAGTAACATCGTACTGCATACCCATGAACACACTGAGTTAGGAGTAATAAATTCAGCCCGATTTTGGTGGCGTTGGGAGGTAGGAGAAGCCGAAGGGAGATTGCATTTACTCATTACTGAGTAAATGAGTGGAATTTAGTTTTACGAACAGAAGGGAGAGAATGGAGAAGAAGGTAAAGAGAGCAAGGCATTGGGGGAAAGGGAAGGTATGAGTGTGCACAGGGAGGTGGGAAAGTCCATGTGCAGCCCCATGGCCCCTTCTTTCCACCTTCAGTCTGTGACACAGCTGATGTAATATCAGTTCAGTGTGCCCTGCAGAGCCAGGCTGCTGGGAATCATAAACTGGCAGTGCCATGTAGCAGGCTATTCAGCCTTGAGAAGGTTACCTAAACTTTCTCTGGCTTAGTTTCCTCATCCGTAAAATGAGGATATTATTATTGACTTTGCAAAGTTGTTGTACAAATTAAGCAAGTTAATCCATGTAGAGCAATTAAAACAGTGCCTGCCGCACAGTGAGGGCTCTGTAAAGGTTCTCCTGGAATCTGGCATGTTTTGAACGTGCAACAGTCATGAACAGCAGGGTAAACATTCTACTGAAATTTAAGAAACAGTTCCTTAAAGGGGGGTGCTGATTGGATACTGAAGGGAAGAGAGGAAGAACTGAAATTCACCCTGGTGACCATCCCCACCCTAGAAGGGTTATGACTTTGGTGCAACATGGTGTCCGTTTGTGGTAGACCAAGAGGTCAGCTCAGCCTAGATGAGCTGTTCCATCATCCTGGGTTCCTAGGGCCTTTCCCAAAGGTGCCTTTGGACGGGCTCCAGAGCAAGCTGTTCCTCTTATGGCAGCTGGACTTCCTGGCACAGGGAGTGCGGATTCCAGGAGAAGCCACGGAGAAGTGGAGCCCCTGGGACTGGCATGTCTTTGAAGTTAAAACCTCTGGGCATCTGTGCACTTAGGCGGAGGCCAGAGGCCACTGGGCTGAGCAAGGTCAATGCTATCTCAAGCATGGGGACAGCATGCCCTTCTGGCCCAGGGGCAAGCCTGGCCTGGATCACTTAGGCATGAAACTCAGGAATCAAGCAAGGCCAAGATGATTTTCACTGTGATATGGGAGAGTGAGCCCTGAAGTTGGGACCAGGAGCCCCTGGCAAATGTGACCTGAACTAGTCATTTCAACTGTCTGAGTCTGGGTCTCCCTCTCCTTACCTGTAAAGTAGCTATAACGGTTAACCCAGCCCCATCCCCAATGCGCTGTCTATCCCAGAGTGGCGATAGGGATCGAATGAGATAACGGGATTGAAAGTCCTCGTGAAAATGGGAGACCACGCAGCACCTGAATGTGCTCTTGCCCCCCCAGATTTACCCCAGTAACTCCTTTCTACCATGTCATCACCTGTTAATCTCCGTACATTTTTATGTTCTTTCTTCCTTTCTCCCTTCTTTCCTTCCTTCCCTCCTTTCCTTCAGTCTTTTGACTCTCAAGTTAGTTATTGCGTCTTTAGAGAAGACTTCTCTGTCCCTAAGGTTGAACTGGGTGCTGTTTCCAGGTCCTTCTGCATAAAGCCCCCTGTATTCTCATTATCCTAATGCTCTTTTGGAATTGCCTTTTAATTCACAGTCTTAATGACAAGTTTATCTTAGTTCCTTAAGGGTGGGATTAGACCATAATTCCTGTAGCAATTCCAGAACGAGAACAGTCTGAGGATGCCTATTTGAATGAATGGATGAGTGACTGAATGACTAAATTGCTATGCGGATGTAAATACTTTATTATAATATTGTTCAACTGACATTTACAGTTTGACTCCCTTGTTCCAGGTTCTGTATTAGGGGCTGGGGATACAAGGATGGACAGACAAAAATCTTTCTTCCCCTTCCCACTCACAGTCAAGTAGGAAAGTCTGAGGTATAAGTGAAGAGTTTCCACAGAGTGCAGCTCAGTGGACCACAAGAGAAGTACAGACCAGAGGCCGTGAGCCTTCAGAATGTACTGTGAGACATGCATGATGTAAAGCTATGACTTGTTGGCACTGCCTTACGATATGTGATACCAAAAACATTGTAAAATGATTTTAAGCAGCTGAGACAATGTTAGGTGTGTCAAGATGAAAATGCCTCCTGCCCAACCCTCCCAACCTTCCTCGCCTCCCATAAAAGTTTTCCTCTTCCCGTTCCTCCTTCTAAAATAGACTCCAGGAAAAATGATGACATTGATCTACTTTAGAAAGAATGCCAAGGTTCCAGCATCCTTCCAAAGACATGTTTTCAATTATGAAAATCTTCTAGATCAATCTTGCTTTCTCCATGACTCGAGTGAGTTTCTTTACCCAATTTTTCTGTGGAGATGGAATGAACAGACTCTGTATTGAGAGCCAGGGAACCTATTCTCTAAGCCAAATTATAATTAGCTCTGTGACCTTCCACAAGTCACTTAATATCCCAAGAAGATTTTTCACATTCAAGCAGGGTTTTTGATTTTAAGTGTGGTTATAAGATAGTGTGAGGCCTACAGTCGTCTTTAAGTTCTCATTTCCTAATCATCACCATTCCCCTTCCACAGATACCCTATAAAAATCTTGTTAATTTTTCATTTACAATGTTTTCTGCAGTCATTGCTTTTTTTCTATCTCCAACTTTAGTTTAAGATTTTACAAGTATCAGTCCATCATTTTGAGGATCCTCTCAGTAGGCCCTCGGTTAAGGGAAAGAAATGAAGATTCAGAGTCCAAAGCAACGTACAAAAGATTGCCCTTGAAGAAGTGTAGGTGTGTAGGATTGATCTGAGAGCAAAGAGCATCTGAGGTCGGCACAATTGGCAAAGATTGCCATGTCTCTGAATCTCAGGAGAGCCCAAATTCAAACAAGTCTTAGTCTAACCCTGGCCCAGAGGGGTAATATACTGAAAGAAAGAAAGCGAAGAAGAGAGAAAAGGAAAGACCAAAGCAGGGAAAGAAACTTGCAAGTATTCCCGGGTCACGGTTTCATACTCCTTGATTCAATTAAGACCTCACAGCCTCCTAGGAGAGGTGGATTTTATTTGTTTGTTTGTTTGTTTATTTTTACAGAGACATCAATGGTTTAATGGGTGGGGGATCTTACACTACTGAAGCAAGGTCCTGGAGATACACCCCACCATGTGCTGTGCACAGCAGGAGGACATGGTGGCAGTCTTCACTTCCTGGGGGAAGGGGAGGTTGCCAGTTATAGGGGAATTGACCTCAAGTTGGCTTAGTTACCAGGGAAACCAGCAGAGGCAAGCCCCCCACCACCCCTTTGATAAGAACAATCATTAGCTGGGGCTTGGGGCAAGTAAGCAGGAAGGTCAGTCCCGTGAGTAGGGCCCTGGTCGGGCACAGGATGTACCAAGGGCAAGAGAACAGCCATCTTGAGTGGCCTGACCACACGCTCCACCTCTACGTACCCTGCATGACCCTCCCAATCTTGGTCCGCCCCTCTTCCTCAATACCCCTGGGGTCAGGCATGCAGGGGGCACTGCAACCAGATACCACAAACACTCAGAGCCACCCCCAAGGGGAGGGGTGGGTCTCGGCTCTAAAAGAAACGTTCTGGTGGCCTAGCCAGGAGTCAGCAGCCACAGTACAGGTCTGCCACCCCATGTTATGTTGGGTGCCATTGGGGGTGGACCCATTACGTCTTTCCAAACAAAAAATAGTCCCACTGGTTAGACTTGTGTGTCCAGAAGCCAGCCTATTCCATTCCACACAGCACAGCACAGAGGCGCTCGTATATAGTAACGTTTACCGACAGGGGTCCTTCTGATGTGGAGACATGGATTAGTATCTTCTTTATGTACTTGGCCCACGGCCATAGAGCTCTTGAGTGACAGGCAAGAATTCAGGTCTTTAAGCTCAGGGTTCTTTGTGACAGGTAGATGAGCGGCATGACAAACACTGGAAAGTCTTCTCCACATTCTGGCATCGTGGGATTTTTTCCAATCTGCTTTCAGGAGGGTGTCAAACCTTTGTTGACTCACACTGACATAGTCCCATCTTTCTTTTTTTCCTTTTTAAAAAGATAGGTCTGTGATCCTGGCATGGGTAGAAAGGTTGTATATTTCTGAGTCATTAAATCAGGTGTTCATCCTACAGACTTTTGTTTTTCATCAGACCTCTTGCTTCTGATATACCAGATTTAACCTTATACTAATTTGGGCTTCATTCCCTTAGGCCAGACAGGTACATCTGGTGAATTCTACCTGCATTTTCAGATTGGAGCTAAATTAGGCATTGAAATATGGCCACATACATAAGAGCACCTGCATTTAGCCATCTTCCCGTTTTCAAATGCTAGCCTAAAGGCTTGGCTCTTATCTATATTTAAAACCGACATTGTTAAATGCATAAGCACATCTGAATTATTTATACTGAGTTTTATACAGTCTCCAGCTGCAACCGTATATTTCAATATCTTTAAATTCTGCGTTGCCATCTGGACCAGATTGCTGCTAGATCAAATCAGGTAAATGTTACCTTTCCACTACCTCTGATTTATATCAACCATTCATTTCCAAAAACACAGCCCTGTTAAAGCCGATCTCCCTTCAGAAAGCTGTTGAAGTTAGCTCAGTTTTGAGGATTAGATATTTGTTCTTTGCAGCTTCAGCTTTCAAAAGGCTATTTGGATAGATAGAAAAGCAACGTGGAACCAGCAGAGCTAGAAGCACTAGATTTCATTGATTACTGGGCAAATCTTCTGAGCCTGACTTCATCCAATTACTCAAGACATTTCTGTAATTAAGTTATTGTGAGCCAGTTTATAGACCACAGAAATAGAATATGCAGGTTTTAAAGTGTTAGGGTGTTCCCTATAATTTAATCTGGCATCTCTCTGAGAGGGAGGAGAGTTTTAGCCAAATGCTTACAAGATGGATGGAGAGACTGAACTTTCAGAATTGTATTTTTGTAGTTTACTTTACACTGATACTTCTTTTCCTGGAGATAAAAAGTGGGGTTTGATACCAAACAAATTAGGGTCAATCACTTTCCACTTTTCCTAAGAAGAGTCCAGGTCTGAGATGCTTTTTATTGGTGAAAACAGTAATGGCCTGTAAGTTTGTCAATAAACAAAATCAATCCACCTACACCTCAAGTAAAGCATCAGAGTGTTTTATATAGAAAGAAAGAGAGAAGGAAGGAAGGGAGGAAAGGAGGGAGGGAGGTCAAGTACAAAATACACTAAAACATCAAGGTAATAGTTAGGAGCCTGGATGATATGCTCACATTACATATATTTATATACAGTCACCTACAGATATTACCTTTCTCTTTCTTAACTCATATAATTCCAAGTCTGAACTCATTTAGCAAGTCTAATGACTAGAACATGAAATATTTTCCAAATGGCTCCACTGAATGGATCTGTAGTCCATCAGCATACAGTTGGAATGATGTCATAAATGGTTACATTTTAATCCTTCCTGTATTTTCTAAATGGGAATGGGGAGGGGGGAAGCTGGGAGAAAGTGGCTGTCATATGATATTCTTAGCCTGAATAACTGAATACGAATCCTAAATGTAAGAACAGGAGAACCTGTTTTTTCTCAGTATGACCTAATGCTAATTTTTCTTGCACACACAAAAAAGGAATATGCCACTCTTTAATGGTAAATTACCATTGATTGTAAATGTGCCATATGAAGGAAGCCATAAGTCATTATTATTGACCTATTATGATTCATTCTGCTTTACCCCGAATTAAATAAGAACGTGCTCTTTAGGATAATACACTTTTAGTTCGAGTGTTCTTTTGTTCTCGTGCCTGCTACATTTTCCAATCACACGGCTTTGGGGGCAGACACTTGACCTGCAGAGCAGGCACCTTGTCATAATCACCAGTTGTCCTTCATTTCTGTCCCAAGCACAAGAGAGGGTTTTTAATCTCTGACTTAATGGCTTCTCATTGCACTATATGAAATTAAAACTTTCATCCAGACTAGAAGGAAATCTGAGTCTCCAAGCATGTTAGTTTTGTGTGTAGTGCAGAGTCAAGAAGGAAAAGCCAAGGAGAGAAGCTCATTCAGCTAAATGGAAAGGGGATAAATTCAGAGAATTTAGGAGAAATCATTCTTGAAGAATAAATAAAAATTAGACTTTTTAAATGAAAGAAAAAGCAAAAACACACTGTAAATCTTTTGAGAAAACAATAACCCTTACACCAGGAGAGAGAAAAATATATATTGGAAAGTGGAGAAAGGGACTTAATTAAAGAAAACTTTATTAAAAATATTCAAGAGTGGTAGTTATCTCTGGGTGCGGGTAACACAAATGGTTTTATTTTTACTTTCTTATCTGTATTGTCTGATATGTCTGCGCTTAATAGGTGTTTCTAGTTTAATAAAGCATATATATTTAAAAGAGAGCCCTACTGTTTTTAAAAGGGCATGTTCTGGTGAGGCACATCCAACACGCTAATTTCTCATTCATTTCTGACAGTGTAGAATGTACCGAACGGAAGTTCAGTGTCTACTCACAGGAAGAAGCCATTGGCAACCTAAACTTGTCATTGAGACAGCATTTCTGAGACGTGCTCCAAACATACAGGGAAACGGTATCAATGGTGCTGTCTGTCCAAAGCCAAAAATTCTCTGTTCCAAGGCCAGAATGAGAAGTGCAAAATATTTAAGTGGTAAAAGGAAAAACAGCAAAACCAAGCAGCAACACATAGAAAGAACTAAGTGTTCTGGTTACAGGGCTTGATGGTGATATTTCTTCGAAAACAAAAGTTGGGGGAGGGAGTGGAAGCAGCCATTCCAGAAGCATAAAGTATTATTCATAAATGAAGAGCAAACCCTCAAACTACATTCAAAGAAAATGGACAGTATGTTGCCCCTCCCAAGACCTTAAATCAAGTATTACCAAGGAGAAGGAAATGTTTCTAGAAGAGAGAAACAGAGGGTAAATAAAGGGCAGACCAGAAAAATTATTGTTAGTATAAAAGTGTACGTGTTCCAATTAGTAATAAATATCGTAGTAATAAAAATAGCCTTTAGCATGAAGAAGGAAGGCTAGCTGTTAATTAAGGAAATTGAGAGGCTTATTGGACATCTAAAATATCAGGAAGGAGGATAATGAAAGCATAACTGCAGATAAAAATTATAAGTGTCAAAAATGACTGAAGAGCTCTGAAGTTGCAAATGAAATGGAACTATCAAAGCCACGGAGGTAACACATTACTTATGTCTTAATTGCTGTAGGTAAAAAGCAAAGGGGAGAGTGATGAGAGCAGGGTACAGGAAGCTGGGGACAGACCCGTTTTTGAGAGGCACTCTCAAGAGGGCAGAGCTCAGAATGACAGCCCTGGACAGGATGACAAACTATTTATTCAAAGGTATTTATTCTTAGGACAGTCCATTTTAAAAAAACTGGGACAGTCTGGATGTTATCATTTTTTTGTCTCTCCCAGAGGCTTTTAGGTTGAACCATATGAAATTGCTGGTATGCTACGGTTACTGAATTGGCTGTTTCGAATGGTTCATTTAATAGAATGTTCAGGGTAACCACTGCTTCAAGTTAAGATCAATTGTTTGTAGAGTATTTCTTGGAATCCCTTATGCAAAACATAATTTTGGAAGTAAAGAAAAATAAATCATTTATAGCCCAAAGCTAAATCTTTCTTTAGCACGTGTTCATTTCTCTGTCAACTCCTGAGGGAGGCTCCCTGTTTGTCCCAGGTCCACAGACACACACAAAATGTTTGTCCCTGAGTGATAATTATGAATAAGACCCCAAATAAAGCTTTTGCTGAGTTGTGAGGTGAACTATTTCTTTAAATGAAAACAAAATGTGAGCTTTTGGAGCAGAATCTGCCTTGTGTCCCGACACATTTCTGGATGGCAATCACGTGCAACGTTAATAGCCTTTGCATGGCATTCTCCCCACATTGGAAGTTCCTTAACAATAAATAAAATAAACCACCAATACTGAACATCATTAAATGAGTCTAATTCTGCTTGATGGATATTAACAAATATTTACATTAAGGGGAACATTTCAACATCCCTCAAGGGGTTATTCTAGAGACTAACAAGACAAGACAGTTATTTTCAGCAACAGTTAAATAATTGGTATTTGATAGAGTTGTCTGATTCACTGATAATTAAAATTATAAATGGGTCTTGTTTTGGCCTGAGTGATTATGTTCATGCTCTGGTGAATCTGCCCTTTAAGTACTGGGGCATGTAATTAGACCCCTCTCTGACCTTTGAATATCATGGTGACCACATCTAGGCTGTAACATCCATAGCCTAGATAAGCGCTTAGAACCAGATGGTGTTTTCAGACAGAATTAACACAGGCTCCTATTACCATGCCTTGGCTCACCATAGACTACAGAGAAAATGACCTGGGAATGTCACATCTCCGACACATTATGCTACTGTAACAGAACTTACTTTTATTCCCTGAAAAAGTTATTGATACATACATGACTCAAAATACATTTTCTAAAATTTTCCCATTTCTTCCTTCCTTAATTGTTTTTCTACTGTGTCCTGTATAATAAATTTTAATATTAAGGTACTGTTGTGTGTGTGTGTGTGTTTAGTATCAGTAAGTCACTGTCTGGATTCCTCTAGGTACTAGTAGTTTAACCACGTGAAATTACCAACATTCAACTTGCATTTGTATTGCCCACAAACCCACGCTGGATCCCCTGTATGTGTCTAGATTTAGAATCACAGCATTGTAGGACTTCATACCTGGTTACGAGGGTATATCTCTTCCAATCCTTTCATTTTACGGATGAAGAAATCAAAGTACACAGAGCTTAGAGGTTAAATGACTTGCTGAAGGACACCCCGCTGCTGAGTGGGGATCAGAACTTAAATTTGTCTCTTGGCTTCACCTTTGTAACTTCTTTTTTTTTTTCTGAAGATGACCCACAGATGATAAGAGTGTTCTCCACAAAGTAACATAAACTGAATAGTTCCTTCTACTCTTTCCTTAATTTGATTTCAGCACAATATTCTCTGAAGCCCTGCATTCCGCAGTTTTTCTCAGAGATGTCACACAAGCTTATTTAGTGGTAAGACTCAGAATCATCTTAAGCTCCAAAATTTTAAATATGAGAGGGCTTTAGGGGACTTCCCTTGTGGTCCAGTGGTTAAGACTCCACGCTTCCAATGCAGGGGGCACAGGTTCGATCCCTATTTGGGCAACTAAGTTCCCACATGCCGCGCGGTGCAGGCAAAGCAAAGAAAAGAAAAAGGGTGAGAGGGGCTTTAGGGCATTAAAGCAATTTGGTAGGAAGATGGGGGTTGGGTGAGGATGAGGAAGGGGATCCATCTCATTTCTAACCAGAACAGTTTCACTCTTATCACCTTTCAAGATACGTTGATGTTCCACATTAGATTAATTTTGGGAAAAAATGTTTAGAAATCACTAAGCCTCATCAAATTCTACAAGCTTCTAGGATAACATACCAGAAAAAGTTTACCTAAGTCCAGGGTCTAACTAGAATAGCTGCTCATGCTGTATACTTAGTGAGTGTTCTCTGGGCCTGAAACAAGCAGATGGGAGACTAAGTGCCCATCAGCTTTTCCCCCAGTTTTCACTGACTCTAAGTGTATTCTGCTTTGCAGCCACTCCTTAAAAGAGACACTGAGCTTTGCTGCATTTAATTTGTAGAATTCTTATAACTGATCAGCATCGAACATTTATTTAAAAAAAAAAACAAACTACTTTTGTACCAAGTAGAATTTGAAACTTGGACAGCTTTCTTTACTGCTAAATGTTCACGCATTCAAAAAGCTTCACCCATTCTCCTGAAAAGCATCTCTGGGTAGCTTTTAAATAGTCAGACTGTCGATGAACTCAGCAGATCAAAAGCCAGCAATGCCAATGAGCAGAAATTCTTATTTTCACCAAGTCTTGGAACGCAGGAGCTAAACTGGTATATTCATGGATGTGACACTCTATGAGCAATGTATTATCAACTCAGAGAGCGAGTTCCTTCTGGTTTCTAACAGGAAATAGCAAGGTTTGTACCCACTGGAAAAGTGACTGAGGGGGAAGGTATATGTCAAGGGTAGGAGATGGGAATTCGATGATATAAAATGACCTCAGTGGACAATTCTGAAAGAAAAGGATACATCCTACCTCCCACCTGACACTTGCCAATGGCCTAGCCAGTTCCAGTGCTACCTCTGTGTGACTAAGCACCTCTGATTAATGCAATTTGTTTTCTTGACATTATAACAGCTAAATTATGACACTGATGAAATGATAGTATGGCAGTATTTGAGGCATTAATTAAAATCTTGATGAGGGTGAGTTCTCTGTCACTGAAACAGTCCAAAATGAAAATCATATTTTAAATACTATAATAATGGAGTCACCAAGAGAAAATCTCGACTGAGGTTATTTCAAGATGATTTAATTTAAGCGGCAAAAATTAAGTTATCTGGGTGGGTGGGCATTATATTTCTTTTTTTTCAGGTCAAGTAGTACTACAAATGTCACCTGAAGCAAAAAGAAAAGAAAAGAAAACAACAACCTAAAAAAGAAAAAAAAACCTCAATAGAAAGGCAATAACTAAAATAAAAAGTACCATTTATGAAATATTTAATTATATCCCAGGCATTTCTAGCCTCTTGGCATGCATTAACTCATTTACTTCCCACAAAACATCCTGAGATAGATACTTTATCATTAGCTCATATTACAGGTAAGGAAACAGAGACAAAGGTATAGCAACTTGCCCAAGGTTACACGAATAGCAAGTGAGGGAGTGGGATTTGAATGCTGACTCATCACACTCTAGACCAGCATTGCCCAATAGAAATTTCCCCAATAATGAAAAGTTTTGTACTTCATTATCTAATACTGTGGCTACTAGCCACATGTAGCCACGTGAAATGTGGCTAGTGCCACGTTTGTTATTAATTTAATTTTACTTCAATTAATTTACATTTAAGTTGCCACCTTTAGAGAGTGGCTACCATATCAGACAGCACAGCTGTGGGGAATATGTGTGCTTGATCTTTGTGCTTTGCTCCAAAACTACTTCAGTTGATCTTCTATGGCATTTTTTCCTTTCCGAATGAGAAGGGTCAGCCCTCAGCTATACTACATATATATATATATATATATATATATATATATATATATATATATATATACACATATCTCCTACTGGTTCTGTTTTTCTGGAGAGCCCTGAATACACACCCTCTCCACAAAATTTTAATACCATAGATGATCTGTATATCTTTTTGTGCCCTGTATTTATATCTGTGTTTTATACATAAAACGACTAAGATCCCTATCCTCTAGAATCAATATCAACTTTGCTCCCTTGTGTATGGCGTCACCCCGCAAGGAGAACCCATGCCCTAGAGCTGTGCTGTCCAGTACAAGGAGAGCCAGTAACCACCTGTGGTTGTTGAGCACTTGAAATGTGACTAGTCTGAATTGAAGTATTATGTGTGGAATGCATGCTAGAGTTTGAAGACTTAGTATGGAAAAGAATGCAAAATATCTCATTAATATTTTTTATATAAACGACATGTTGAAATGATAGCATTTTGGATGTATTAGGTTAAATAAAATACAGTACTAAAATTAATTTCACTTCTTTTTGCTTTCCTAAATGTGGCTACTAGAAAATTTACAGTTACATTTGTGTCTTGCATTCTATTTTTACTGGACAGCATTGCTCTTGGGTGAGCTCCTCACACTTGGCCCTTCTGAGATACATGATCCTTCTTTCTATTCACTGGTCAACAGTGGAAATTATTTCTAATGCTTTTTATGTGTGTTTGAGCTACTTTATTCTACAGAATTTACTTCCTGGCTTTCAAAATATCTGTACTACCATAATGTAATAAAGAGAATCAGATTATTATGTCCCTCTCAATGGAAACTATAATTTCTACTTAAGTGACTGACTCTTAACGCTCAGCAAATAAACTTTCCTGATATTTTTCAAAATCTCACAGATAAAAAATAGTTGAAAAATCTTAGTGAACCAAGCCTAGACAATTATTTAATTTAAGCAATTGCGTTATCTATCCTGCTAAGGGAAATGCATTTAAAAATCTTTTTGTGCAATAGTTGCCAAATTTCACTTTAAATCAACCTCATTTTGAGATTTTAAATTGTTGCCATCTCCTTCATACATTCCTTTCTCTCAGTTTCTCTTGTTTACCACCAGACCTGAGTACATGAAACACAAAGAGAAGAGTGAATTCTTTGAACACCATGGATAACTCCCCACCAGGCCAAAGGGTTTAGAATCAGACAGATTTATGTTCCTATAATTCTCTAAGCCTCAGTTTCCTCACCTGAAAAAATGCAGATAATAATAATTCCTGTCTTAAGCTGATTGTCATAGGAACTGGATGAGAGAATGCGAATAAAAGTGTTTAGCAACGTGCTAATACTGTGTGTTATCTATTATTAGTATTATGACCGTTATTTATTTCCTTAGTATTGAACCTCTGTAAAGGAGAAAAACCATCATCATCAACACTCTGCAGAATGTTCTGGAGCGAATTATGTATTTGGGAAATTAATTGAGGGTGAGGGTAGGAAAATTTTCCTTTTCTGTATAGCTCAAAACTTCCTTCATTCACTATAAATACTCTGTACCCATTATACTAGCTTTGTATTGTTAAGTAACATATTACCACAAACTTAGGACCTTAAAACAATATGTATTTGTAGGTTATACAAATAAACTACAGCACAGGTCAGGAGTCCAGCACAGCATGACTGGGTCCTCAGCCTAGTCTCACGGGCTGAAATCAGTGTAGACCCCAGAATGGGCTGTTATTTGGAAGCTCTGAGGAAAAATCCACTTCCAAGCTTTTTCAGGTTGTTGGCAGAATTCTGTTCCTTGAGGTTGTAGAACTGAGGTAGGTCCCTGTTTCCCTGCTGTTTGTCAGCTGAGGTCCACTCTCAGCTGTTAGAGCTGCCTACATTCCTCCACATGACCCATCTTCAAGTCTGCAAAGCCATGTCAAATCTTTCTTGTGCATAGATTCTCTGACTTCCAAGTTTCTGAACTCTAGATCCAGATTTAAAGGGCTTATACGATTAGGTCAGGCCACCTCTCTGTATCTTGATGTCAACTGATTGGAGAATTTAATTACATCTGCAAAATCCTTTCACAGCAATACATAGATTAGTGTTTGATTGAATAACTGAGAGCAGCTCTGTACATACCAGAGGCCAAGAATCTTGGGGACCATCTTAGAATTCTGGCTACCACCCCCAGCATCTTCTCTCATTTAGCAATGTAACTAATGTAACTCAGATATGAGAACTGTGGTCTGTTAATTCCCAGTTTCTATTGAGATGAGGGACACTTCTAAAAAGCACCAGCATCTTTCAGGGATGTTCAGAGATATCTTCCAGTTCATATACAATGCTCTAAAAGAGGTTGGGTGATTCTTCTTATGCAGACTGCTCCTCAGCCTGAAGCCGTAGTCTTCGAGGAATACAAATTATTTGATATGAATTTGTTTTCCTAGTGGAGGGCTGGAAATCTTCTTTCTTTCAAAAAATGAAGTTAAAAAAATAAATTTTATTAGAGTACTTTACCTCGTATAAACATAAAGCATATCTTAAAAATGCAGATGGGCTGATAGAAGAAAGAAAAATAATCTATAGTCCCAAAACACAAATCTAGCCCTTTAAACATTTTGGTGTATTTTCTTCCAATCTTTTTATCATGTAATAAAACTAATTTTTATAGTTCCTCTGATACCTAATATTCACTTTTATTTTTTGCTTTTTTTCCATTTGACATTTAACATGGGCAATTCCTTATGTTATTATGTTATTTCATAATCTCTTTAATTGCTAAATAATATCCCCTATACGGATGTAACTGTAACTTACATATCTTTTTACCTGCTATAGATGTTTAGTTGCAATTTTCTAATACCATAAGTACTATTTTGATAAAGAGCTTTTTGCATAAGACTTCTTCTATTTTTAGTATTACTTTTTTAAGAATTATCTACAGAATGGAATTTCTTAGAAAATATTGAAGATTTCATTTTAATCTTAACTTTGTACACTTTCTGGAATGTTCGTAAAAGTATTTCCCTTTGGTCTTTGAAAAGTCACCTCATTCTCCAATGTTGAAATTGAACTGGGGATAAGGAATTGATTAGTTACAACCATTGACTACTGGTTGACTCTCTTTGCACCAGCAAAACAAGGTTGAGCGTTCTCATGGGAGTTGTGAGGGAAAGAAAGATGGGACAAAGACTCCATCATTGATGATTGAAAAGATATTTCAAGGATAGTGAAAACTGGGCAAATCCTTTGATTGTCAACCACAATAAAAAGACGCTAGCTTTAAACAAGGAGACCTCACATATTCAACACCACAGTCTCCTTCAAGTGACCTTATCAGTCACATGCTCTGGTACCTAGACAGTTATGTGGGCCATGAAATATGATAGCTCAATATCATTTCTGTGTAACTGCAGCTTAAAAACATTTTTATGTCATAAGCTGACCATGAAGAGATCATTTTAGCTCACCTACATCAAAGAGATCTCCTTTATGTTTTGGCCATGCCTTGGCAGGCAAAGGCCATGACCTTCGGCCATGTTTGCTTCTGTTTTGTTTTTTAATTTGGGCTCTGCATGGTACAACCTGCAGCTGTTCTTTTGAAAGATTTATGTACGTGTTGCCTCTTCCCCTACATCCACCTCGTGGATGGGAATCAGACCCAAGGGTAGACGCTAACCAACATGGTGTAATGAAAATAGCATGACCTATTAGAAACAGCTAGACAGTATTTCAAATGGCTGTTCTCCCAGGTACTAGCTATAGGACTGGGGCAAGTAATTTATTTAATTTTTTTATGAGCCTTTGCTTTCTCATCTGCAAAAACGAAATGGTGATGTATAATTACACGTTGTAATTATATTGAGATGATGTTTGTAATAAACTGTTCAAGTCTTTACTATTCCAAAATGATGATGCCTCTTGGCCCCCACTTTAGGACTTCTGTCTTGGTACCTTCAACCTCCACCCCTATGCCAATTGACCATCTCTGAATTATTTCTGGGAGTCCAGGTGCATCTCCTGTCTACCTAGGGACAAATTGGTCTATGGGTTTATGATTTGGCTTTCTAGGTCTTTTATTCATTTGCTCAACAAATATTTACTAAGGTCTTACCATATGCCAGGCACTGAGACTCAAAGAACAAGACAAATACGGTCCCTGCTTTCGCAAAGATGACATCCTAGTGAAAGGGAAGGTGAGAAAACAAGATAAGTATGCTCATATCAAGCGGTGATGAGTACTACCCAGGAATATAAAACAGGGTTAGGTTAGAAGATTTAGAAGGGGGAAATGGGGGCACCTAAGGCTTCTCTGGGGAGCAATGAGAATGTCTGCAGGCCACATAAGTCATTTGCTTCACAACTGCTTCTGCTGGTGCTTTCTTGGGGGGAATTCCTATGATCTGTGGCTGGAGGGAATTGGCCGTGCTGTGGAAGGAGTGGATTTCTATCATCCAAACTCTGTTTCCTGCTCAGCCTTCCCACCTCTGCTTAACTGTGTCACTTGATTCCCAAAACACAAAGTCTCCCAGTCCTTCATGGAACCAGAACCTCTAGGTTCTCGCCCTCCACCTTCTATTCCAGGGTGTTGAAGCATTCATCTGGACTCATTCCTTCTTCTACCCCTTTTGCCTCAGACTCCTTCCATTCTCCAAAGACAACTCCTTCCTCCTTAGTTCAAAATTAAAGCTCTCCTTCTTATCAATTCATGCCTCTGGCTGCTTTGACACAGGGAACATTGTGCCCACCACCCAGGCACTCCCCAGGAGGAAGTACAGCCTCAGGATAAGACCCCAAGGTGAGAGTGAGAGTAACTGGGCTTGATACTGGCTTTCCCACTTGCTAGCTTTGTGACCAGCCTCTGCCTCAGTGTCCTTACCTGTTAAAGGAACCAGAAGAAAAGCTCTACCCCGTGGGCTCCTGGTGAGGATGAAACCAAGTTATATAGATGAAGTGCTTCCAACTGTGACTGACAAATAATACATGGTGGTGAGTATTATCCCATGAAGGTAAAAGACTTTCAAGTGTGGCTTCATCTCAAGGATTCAACATGGATCCTAACTGATTTGAAAAAAAAGTGGAAACAAAAGATGATAGGAATCACAATTTGATGGTTGAAGTCTGGGGAGAGAGAGGGAGGTCTTATGTGGAGCAAAATGCTACAATGACCAGGCCTCATTAAAGTAGGAGAACTTCTCAAGTCTTAACAATTTGTGAAGACAAGGAAAACAGTCAATGAAAGGCCTGTTGAAAATAAGAAAGCCCGCCTCCAAGTAAATTGCAGATACATTTTTGGTTGGGGGGCAGTTGGAAGAGTTTCCCTTAAGAAATGTTATTTGATTTACTCCCAGTTGAAAGCCCCTTGGAAAAAGAGAAAAAGACCTAGAGACCTTCTGGGGTAGTCAGCTATGTTGTAGTATGTCAGTGACTTTATCCCAGTCTATAATGAAGCTCATTTGCTTGTTGCCCAGGCAAGCTAGCAGCCCTGTGCTTTGTAATTTAATTGCTCTCTTTGTTCACTGTTTAAAGCCAGCTTTGCAGGTATACACACAGGACGTATATTATGCCTTAAATGATGGCCAGGTCGGGGGTAATGCCTCACCTCAGTGGACTGGACACCAAAGGGTATCGGGTCATCTCCAGAGCTCCCTGTGTCCAGAAACCAACCCTTGGAAATTGCTCCCATTGGGTCCCCTCCGTAACCAGACTGCCCTGAAGCAGTTTCCAAACTGTGAAACCCATAAAGTGAAATTTGTTACGCTTTGCTGTATTTTAATAGAGTTGGAGGGTTCAGATAAAATTTACTGGATAAATGTAAAACGCTGTTGATAGGAAAATGAACTGTTTTCATAGGCACTCTCACTGAGTGGTTTTGATCACTGTACTGAATCCAGACATTGCTAGAAGGCTTTCCTCCTGTTTCAGCATAATTGAGAGCAGGTAAATATAACAACTCCAGCTTTGCAGCCCTGTGGCCAAGGCTGACAGGTGTGATCTGACCTGCCACTCAAGGGGCTTGACCAACTCTGCTCCTGTTAACACTTACGGTCAGAGAGGAAACATTTTACCATTCTTCTGTTCTGAAGAGGGGTCGCACATGGTGATGAGAAGCCCCGCATGCGATGAGGCTGCCTCTGGGAAATGAAGATGGCATGGGGATGGGGTGGGAAGGGGAGTTGTGAGGTCATCCCAGAGCTTAAAAGGGCATTTAATTGGACAGGATTTTTAAATTCTCCTGGGCTGTTGCCCTCATGATCAGAATTCATTAAAGCTCAAGAAAAGTACTGTGGGGAGTTAATAAAGCCCATATTTCTCCCCAGATCTTGCCCCACTTTATCCTCTTCAAAATCTAACAGAAAGACTGGGAGAAAGGAAGGAAGGGAGGGAGGGAAGAAGGAAATGAAGAAAGGAATAAAGAAAGAGGAAAGAGAGAAAGAGGGTAAAAAGAAAAGAAAAATCCTCCTTTAGGAAGAAGTCTCCCGGGTTTGAATTTCTTCCGTGGTATGTATTTCTTTAACACATGTGTTGAACAGTAAACATTCCTCATTTGAGATGGGTATACATGTGTGTGTTTCTCCTGCACTAAAGCAGTGTTTCCCCAAGTGTAGAATGCTCACTAGTGATGTACACAGTGTGTTAGGTGAGACGGGGAGGAATTTATTTTAGTATTTATGATTTATTTTAATGCAGATTAGAAAAATACTGGTTTTCCATTTACAGCAGTGACAGAAAATCTATTAAAAATATTTAGTAAAAAAAATCTGTACAAAGAAACAGTAATAATGATACGTAACATAATGTAAAACTTATTAAGTGTGTGTGGAATGTTTGAAGTTTGTGACACTGTAGACATTACATTAAAGACCTGTAGACATCTGGGAGGAAGAAAATTATATTATCTTTACCTCGTCTTTCACTTTTTGTGTCCATTTCCTCCACCCCGCCTCTGTGGAATAGTGCTGTGTGTTCTCCACCCCTTTTTATTTCTCTCTTGGGTCCTCAGGAAGACAAGTCCTTGCCCTCTCTCCCCACGGCAAAGCCCTGTGACTAATCCTGGTCACTGAAATGTAGCAAGAGGAGAAGTTTGCCCCTAAGACATGGTCCTCCATGCGCCTTCTCTGTTCATTGGAAAGCTGGTCACAGAGGGCGCAGCCTAGGACTTCAGGAGTTTATACTATTCCTGGGTAAAATCGACACATGAACACCAAATGATACTACAGGACAGTTTGATATACATGCCCCAAGGAGGTAAAGCAGGAATGTCAAGGGATTGCAGAGGCCAAAGGAAAGTATAATAAAAGCAAAGATAACAGCAATATTTATGGAGTGCTTGTTATGTGCCAAGAGTTGAGCTAAGTACTTCACTTGCATTATCCTCTATAATCCTCACCATAGACCAATAAAGAAAGAAACTAAAATTTAAGAGTTAAATCCACCTGCTTAGGGTCTCTTTGCTCTTGTCAGAGCCAGAATTTAAATACAGAAATCTTGAAGTGTAGATCAACTTGACTAGTATATGCAGTCTGATTAGATTTAGGGAAGGGAAAAAGTATAGGAAGTAGAGAGAGAAATCCAAGATGACACCACAGTGTCCAGCCAACTCACCAGGCAAAAGGTGATAACCTTAACCACAACACAGACCACTTTATGTCCTGGTGAAAACAAATATTTCCATTTTTATAGTGCTGAGTTCATGATGCTGATGGGTCTCTGGTTGAAAATGGGACTTGGAAATTCAAGTTTAGTCTGCTCAGAAATAAAGATTTAGGAGTCATTGGCACTCAGGAGGTAAATGAAACCAGAAAATAGGTCAAAATCATTTAGGGAGAGAGCACAGAGTAACACTATAAGAGCACCAATGACGATGCTTGAGACCACCTTTTGTTTTAAAGAGGTGGAAAAACAAAGAGAAAGAAACACAAAGAAACTATAAAAGAATTACGAGGGCTACTATTTAGATTGGGTGTGATTCAATGCAATTGATATCCATTTAGCACCTATTAAGCCTAAGGCACTACACTAGGTTCAATGGATGATTCTGTTACAAGATTCCTAAACACTTCTCCTTCTCTCCAGGAAGAGCATCCTTCCTCCTATACATATGACGGTAAAGGACTAGAAAGAGAGAAAAGTATGCACAGTCAATTTCAAAGACGGTTCTACCTCCAGCTGCCCTTTGAGACGATATATACAGGAGACCACTTTGATCAAATGGATTAAATGAGTTTAAACAAGTAACTAGGCAAATCAGTAAACAACTTTTCCCACCAAAATTGCCCTAGTTTTTATTCTTTTTTCTTTCTTTCCTAGATTAGTTAAATCAATTGCTCTGGCTGAAATGCCTCCAATCCTACCCTTTTCATCGCACCCAAACCTAGGCTAGACTTGCTTTATCCACTGAAACTAACTGGGAGAGCACTTGTTTTCATGGATCTGAAGGCTCGTAGAACTATATTAGAGTTAGAAGGGACCTTAAGGGTCATTGTGTCTCAAACTACCTATTTTTACAGACGAGGAAAAGTGAATCAGGGGAGAGCTGAAGTGATTGATGTACTCTGATAGTTGGTGAGTAAACCAAGCCTGGAATCCCAGGCTCTTGCTTTCAAATTCAACCCTTTCTCTCCCATAGCATGTTTCTCTCCCTAACACTTGTCCACAGCTGCTCAGCTAGTTACTCAGTCTCCCACAAAAAATATTCCTAAGTATTTTCCTTCTACAAATTCTGGTTACCTACTTCAAAAAATACAATAGCTGACTAATTATTTGGTCAGGTTAAGTCCTTTAATTTGAAGCCATATCATGAAACAAAAATTGGACCCAGTCTGTTCCCAGGGAAGCTAGTATCTTACAAATAACATATTATCTTTTTTTAAACATTAGAATTTTTTTCAGGATTCCTATGTTGGGGGTTTACGGGTCGAAGGATAGACAGAAGAGAAAGCATCACAGAAGATCAATACTTTTTTCATCTTATAACCCTTGAACCAGGGATGTTGTATCCTTTTTCTTATTTACCCGCAGTAATTACTTCAGCAAAGGACATGATTTGTATTGATGCAGTAATAACTCATGAACATATATTATAAGAGGATGAAAGCTACATTGAATCAAGTGGTGTTGAATTAAAGGGAAAACGGTTAAAGAAATTCACACTTGGGCTGGAAGATTATATGTCAAGCTCTAGCCTAAAGTGAATTTTTATAGCTAAGTTATAAACCCTTGGAAACACTGAGACACTTAACTGCAGTTGGCATCTTTACGATTAGATCAAGAGAAGTACCATCTTTTGAAACCACTAGATTTGCTCCAGCAGCGATTGCAGTTTGGGGCACTTCCAAGGAAATGAGGGAGAAAAACTGTGATGAAAGAGAAGCTCCATGCATTTCAGACCAGCCAGTGAATAAAGGAAAAAAATGAGCCTAGGACCAAAACTAAAGAAGTAGAGGTGGTAGGGTGGGGATAGGAAACCAAGGGGATGGCAGGTGAGATACAGAGTAAGAGGGAAATATGTGACTGGAGAAGAGATTAAGAAAAAGAGGAGAGTGAAGCAACAGGAGAAGTGAAAATATAAAAAGGGAGAGCAATTGGGACCATTTGAACATCAAAGTAATAGCAGATTAGACCCTATTAAATACTATTGAATAAGATAAGAATCCATGAGTCAGTACTGATACAAATTAATAAATACAATAATAGGGGAGAAGTAAAAGCTCTTCCTTATGATAGAATGCCAACTAATCAATGTGGAATGAATGATGAAATTAGAGAAATCACCATTTGGTAACCATCATAGTAGTAACTGATTCAGCTAAGAATCATCAATGCACTGGCTAAAAATACTGGGTAAAAGTTTGATGAGAAACAGCATGTTTACATATTCTCAAAGTGAATTGTGATATTGTGATTTATAATAAGAAACATAAATTTGGTCTTAGACCCATTTCTGGCACAGAGATCCTAAAACCCTTGGAATTTCCCAAGTGTTGAGAGGGGCAAATATATCTCTTGTTATGTTAGTGAAGTGACTTTTGGACCTCATGTAAGGATAGGGGATGGTTGCCAGGGGTGCAAACCTGGAATAGAAAGTTGCAACTTTCAGTACCATCCCCTGATTTCAGGGGAGGGAAAAGGGCTTGGAGGGTGAATCAATCACCAATGGCCAATGATTTAATTGTCATGCTTATGTAATGAAGCCACCATAAAAATCCAAAAAGGAGAGGGTACAGAGAGCTTCCAGGTTGGTGAACCAGAAAGCTTCCACGTGCCACCATGCCTGGCCCCAAACTGCACGAGATCAGCAGCTCCTTCGTTCAGGACCTTACCCTATGTATCTCTTCATCTGTTTTTTGTGGTTTTTTTGGCGGTACGCGGGCCTCTCACTGTTGTGGTCTCTCCCGTTGCGGAGCACAGGCTCCAGACGCGCAGGCTCAGCGGCCATGGCTCACGGGCCCAGCCTCTCCGCGGCATGTGGGATCTTCCCGGACCGGGGCACGAACCCGTGTTCCCTGCATCGTCAGGCGGACTCTCAACCACTGCGCCACCAGGGAAGGGAAGCCCTTTATCTGACTGTTGATTCATGAGTAAACTGGTTTCCTGAGTTCTGTGAGCTGCTCTAGCAAATTAATTCAATCCAAGAAAGCGGTCATGGGAACCTCTGACTTTTAGCCATTTGATCAGAAGCACAGGTAACAACCTGGAACTTGTTATTGAAGATGGGTGGTCTTGTAGGACTGAGCCTACAACCTGTGGAATCAAATGCTCTCTATGGGCAAATGGTGTCAGAATTGTGTTGAAGTGTACCACATCCAGCCAATGTCAGAGAGTTGCTGAATGGTGTGGGGTTAAATGAGGTCATAAGGGTGGGGCCTTAATCCAGTAGGACTGGTTTCCTTATAGGAAGAGGAAGAGACCCCAGCAGTGTGCATGCACGAGGAAAGGCCATGTGAGGACACAGTGAGAAGGGGGCATCTACAAGCCAGGAAGACATTCTCAGCAGAAATCAAGCCTGATGACACCTTGAACTTTAACTTCCAGCCTCCAGTACTGTGAGTAAATAATTTTTTGTTATTCAGGCCACAAGCCTATGGTATTCTGCTATGGCAGCCTGCACACACTAATACAGAATACATATTTTAAACAAAATTAAGATTATACTGTATATACCATTTTATATTCTTCCTTTTAAGTGACTGGAATTTTGCCAAAGTTTTCAATATTCTTTGAAAATCTGATTGTTGAAATAGGTATATAATATTTCACCATATTGATACACCCTGGATTATTTAAATAATCTTCCATTGGATATTTAAGGTAGTTCCAATTATAAAAAAATACTGCAATAGGTATTATTATAAATTAATATTGGCCTGTACTTCTAGTGTTTTATTTATAATATCTTCTTATAGGTAAGGACATTTTAAAATTTTGATATAACTTGTAAACTTGCTTTCCAAAATTATTGTACCAAATTTAACTTCCACATGCATTATTTCATAATTCCTATTTCACTGCACATTTTCCTCCCTCAAATATCTTTTAAACAATATTTACCATTTTGATAGGTGAGATATCTTATTTTGGTTTCAATGTGAATTTAATTCATTTCTAGTAAAAGAAAGACCTTTTTATCTGTGTATTGACCATTTGATTCCTTCTTTTGTAAATTGTCAGTATCCTTTTAGCATCTTTCTAGTTGGTTGATTTTTATATTTTTATTGATTTTTAAGCACTCTTTACATGTCCTAGATAATGACTTATTTCTCTCATTTGTTATAAAACTTTATTTTAAATGTTATTTTAATATACTTTTGTAATTATTTACTCCTACCTTTATCCAATTAAAACCACAAGTATACGTTTCCTTATAACCAAAGGGGCTGTATTTCTCTCTGTTCCTTTGATCAATTCTAATGTCCACAAAAGGTCTTCTCTGTACTGCAAAACCTTGTTATAACTTGGTTCATTGTCACCAAGATTTTAAGGTAAGGTGGGTCAAAGCATGTTTCCTGAACCAAGCTTTGTTCAGTAAAAAAATGATGTTACAGAGTTAACCTCTAACCTAGTCCTAATTCTGTTCTCCAACTCCAACATCATATAGATATACTGCAATGGTTTGAATCACACACCCAGAATTTTCAATTACTGTGAGAGGGACTCAGCCCAGCACTTTCAAAGCTTGACATCAAATAACCACCTTATTTGAAAAGTGCTTTTTAAATCTCTGACATAGCACATTCGCAGTCGTTGGCCAAGATAAATAATTATATTTATTTTCTAACTGCTGTGGGGACTTTGTCTTTTATTTTAATAAGGAATTGTGAATCTGTGCCAAACATATTTTGTGTTTCTGAATTATCCAGCTGTGATACAAAAATAATATATTAACTTTATTGGATAAAATGATGAAAACTGGGCCAACCTTTTTTTTTTTTTAAACCCCACATTTGTTTATTTATTTATTCTTGGCTGTGTTGGGTCTTCGTTTCTGTGCGAGGGCTTTCTCTAGTTGTGGCAAGCGGGGGCCACTCTTCATCGCAGTGCGCGGGCCTCTCACTGGCCTCTCACTGTCGCAGCCTCTCTTGTTGCGGAGCACAGGCTCCAGACGCGCAGGCTCAGTAGTTGTGGCTCACGGGCCCAGTTGCTCCACGGCATGTGGGATCTTCCCAGACCAGGGCTCGAACCCGTGTCCCCTGCATTAGCAGGCAGATTCTCAACCACTGCGCCACCAGGGAAGCCCGAAAACTGGGCCAATCTTAAAGAGGCATGTAGTAATTTTATATAATGATGTGCCAAGCTTTGTATCATGATTTAAAATCCTAAGGATTCTGTATGTTTTACATGCTTTTCACACATTTAAAAAATTATAGCTAGGCTTTTTTTCCTGCTCTGTTTGTGATTGGACAGACATAATCACATTTGAAAGGAATGTTGTTTACGCAAACTACGTCACAGAGAAGAGTTAAAAAAAATAAAGGGGGCAGGGGTGCATTACTTGGGTATATTTTAAAGTAACTAAGTTTAGGAATTAGAAGATGTGTGTACATATTCAGCAGATGCCATTAGCCTTGGGTGGGTTACTTTACATCTCTCTCTTCAATTTTTATTCATGGAGTTGGGAATAATAGTTGTTTTATCTATCTTAGAAGTTCAGTGGATAATAACATTCTTGTGAAAGCATTAATAGGGCTTACAATTTATGGCATCTATGAGAGCAGAATATGTCCTGCAAATAGAATTTGTTTGTCTTGCAAGGTGTTCAAAAAATAGACTGAATCTGAGTACTCTTAGAGAGGACACACCCACTAACCATCCTCAACTCTTCTTATTATGGTCTTATACCCACCCAGCTTTACTCATATTACATTTTGGTCTCTGCAAACATTTACGTGTGGGACCACATTGTTATTCCAGGTGCTATGTACAGACCATCTGTATACAGATGCTCGTTTAAAAGAGCAGTGACCTAGGTCTTAACTCGGACCTACTGAATCAGAATCTCTGGAGGCTGGGGCCTGGGAAT
The DNA here is from genome assembly GCF_005190385.1 of Monodon monoceros. Classification (NCBI taxonomy): domain Eukaryota; kingdom Metazoa; phylum Chordata; class Mammalia; order Artiodactyla; family Monodontidae; genus Monodon; species Monodon monoceros. The sequence goes on along the minus strand of NW_021703784.1, from coordinate 80,283,178 downwards.
TGGTGCTTTTAATAAGAACCTCTGGACAAATGTGAGAGCCTGTTATTTTTCATCTTTAAAAGAGCAGCCATGACGTGTGCACAGAGTCTTCAGGGAAATTAAAAACATTCACTTTCACAACCACAGGCAGAATGACCTAGAAGAGTCTAACCTAGACTCTTGTTTAATTGTATGCTTTTCATGAATAACATTAAATATAAATAGGAATAGGCAGGGGAAAGTTATTCCATCTTCCTCAGTTTCCTCCCCTGTAACATGAGGGGTTGGATCTTTAAGATTGCCCCTGCTCCAATGTTTAGGACTCAATGAGCAATTTCCTTTCTGAATTTTAAGAGGTGGTGTACTCCAGACTCATGATCAATGTGTGGGTATGCTGACAAACTGTTAGAGTTTAAGCACTGCCCTTAGATGCAGTGTTTAAAAATACTGATTCTTGCCCTCTGTAGTGGACATCTGTTGTTTTACCTTCCTAGCATCCCTTCTTCCTTCTTGTGGTGAAAGAATCCCAGTTGGACTTTGGGGACCCATCAATCAAGGCGGGACTGTTCATTAAGGTCCCGTGACCCAAGCTTGGCCAATCAGATGGTCTCTTCCTGAAACTGACATCTTAGATGAAGTAACTCTAGGGCAGAAAGTAGACAAAGCTCACCCACCTAGAAAGAAGCACCATAAAGAGATCGTCCACAGCTCCTGTTACAAAGACCCAGATCTATGGACCACTGCAGATCTTTTCAGCTAATGTTTTTTTTTCACTCGAGTTAGCCAGTGACAGCTTCTGCTACCAAAGAAATTTAGTTCATTCTCCTGCAAAAGTGTTGACCTCTTCCCTTCCAGCATTTGCACAGCAGCATCAGGGAGGCTCTGGTCAGAGAAGAGGCTAAAAAGCTCACCTGCAAACGAATTTTACTCTCTTAGCTGATGCCTTGATTTAGCCTGGCTTTATAATTCTTGTTCAGCTCCCCTGATGCAGTCTGACAGTTTGAGGACTACTGTTTCTCCACGATAAGAAAGCGTTTGCCTTAGGGAGGAGGGAGAAGATTGAATGGAAGTAGTTTATATTCACTTGAACCACAATTATTTTGCTGACACAGGGCAAGGTATTAACAGGGTTTCGCTGTTGGGGAATTAAAGGCCATTTGGCCTATCCCTTATTCAGACGTTTCTCATTTTTAATATTGTGGTGTAAATGCAGTAACACGTGGTTAAGAAAAAAATGAAAATACGCACCCTGACCTATATGGATATTAAAATCCCCATGTGATTGTGGTGCTTGGGGAATATCCCCATTTAAAAGGCTTCCACATTCAGGCTCCCAGCCATCCTTTATACTTAATCTCCCTTGGTCCTCTCACACCCTCTTTCTGGGCTCATCTATTACATCCTATAGCGTCTGATTCTCATCCTTAGCTATGCATTCGAATCACTTGGAGAGTTTTTCAGAATATTGAGTTCTCAGCCCAACCACAAAGATGTTGCTTTAATTGATATGGGGCATGGACTGGGTATCAAGATTTATGACCCTCCCCCAAGTGATTCAGATGTACAGTCAAGTTTCAAAGTCCATGTTTTAGGGCAGCTATAGGCAAATGTGACCCAATGGGTATGGCCAAAGCCAGCACCTATTTTGTAAATAAAATTTCACTGGAGCCCAGTCATGCTCATTTGTTTGCATGTTGCCTACTGGTACTTCTTGTTACCATAGCAGTTAAGTAGTTGTGACAGAGACCTCATTGTCTGCAAAGCCTGAAACATTTAGGTTTTGTTTTCCAATCTCTGCTCTGGAGCAGTGGTTCTCCAACTTGCACATGCACCAGAATCACCTTGTAGGCTTGGGAGAACATCTTTCTGGGCACCACCTTCACGGAGCTTCTGATTCAGAGCTTCTGATTCGGTACATCTGGGGTGGGGAGGGCCCTGAGAATTTGCATTGCTAACAAATTTTCAAGTGGAGCTGATCCTGTTGGTCTGAGGTCACGCTTTGAGAATCACTACCCTAGAGCAATGCTTCTCAAACCTTCATTGCCTACAAATCACTGCAGTTCTTGTTCAAATGAAGATTCTGATTCAGTCAGTCTGGAGGACTCCTGCCTTTCTGCATTTCTAACAAGCTCCTAGGTGATGCTGATGCTACCCGTCCATGGACCACACTTTCCATAGCAAGACATTAAACACTTTTGATTTTCCACCTCTATACCTGTGTTCACAGTGTTCTCTCTGCTTGAAGTGTCCAATTTACCCATTTTCAAGCTTTCTCTTCCATGAGGAGGTGCCCTGAGGGTTTCTGTTTGTTTGCTTTTCCTTAGAACTCTATCGATGCCTTTCACATGGTACTTTTTACTTTTTCACCTTGTGTTGCAATTACTCATATTCTATCTATTCCACTAAACAGAAATCACCTTGACAAGTATTTTAGATATGACAAGAAAATATATTAGAAATGTGTAAATGAAAGTATAAATTGGTGCAGCACTATGGAAAACAGTATGGAGTTTCCTCAAAAAATTAAAAACGGAACTACCATATGATCCAGCAATTCTACTTCTTGGTATTTAACCGAAGGAAACGAAGGCGCTAACTCAAAAGGATTTCTGCACCTCCATGTTCACTGCAGCCTTATTCACAATAGCCAAAGGATGGAAGCAACCTAAATGTCCACTGATAGATTAATGGATGAAGAAAATGTGGTACTTACGTATAACGGAATATTATTCAGCCATAAAAGACTGAAATCCTGCCATTTGTTACAACATAGATGGACCTTGAGGGCATTATGCTAAGTGAAATAAGTTAGAGAAAACAAATACCGTGTGAGCTTACTGATATGTGTAATCTAAAAAACGAGCAGACTAACTCATAGATACAGAGGACAGACTGCTGGTTATTGGAGGCAGGTGGGAGGCGTTGGATGAAATGGGTGAAGGTGGTAAAAAAAAAAAAAAAAAGGAAATGTTTAAAGATGAGAATCACAGGTAATTTGACTGGTAGTGTTCTCATATTTTTTTCTCCTCCCCATTTCAAGCTTTTGGTAAAATCTCGAGGCCCCCCCTTTCCCCAAGGGAAGTTGCTGCTTGCTGGGAAGCTGAAGCTGCTTACAGCCAAGAACACGTTCTGTCTCACATAAAAGCCTGAAATGATGGAGGAGCCAATGTTAAGTGTCCCAGGGAGAATGGGAGAGAAGAGTGCCTTTGAAGAACATGAAAAGGTAAAGACCGAGCTTTTCTCTCCCAAACTGCAGAGGGAGGGTGCAGTGACCCATACCCTCTGCCTGGTAGCACCCAGAATGGTAACCAAAGCTCAGAGAGAAGCTGCTGGATTTTGTTCCTGGAGACACCGGGCACTGAGGTTCTGAGGTCTGGAAAAATCTTCCCATCTCATGGGTGCTACAGAAGTAGTTACATGGCTTCAAGGAACAGTGGGGGTGTTGTCCACGCTGATCCAGGTGGTGTGGGGTGACTGTGTCCTTCCCCTGCGTTCCAGGCACCACAGAAGCCTCTCAGATTCTTTTAAAATCCAAAGGGCCAATCTGATTTCCTGCCAATCAGAGGTAAGAGGATTGGGGATCAAATTTGCATTGATCTAAAGAAACTGCACAGGTATGATATATTTTTTTGCAAACCTAAGTTTGTGGAATATGAGCCACAGGCATGCACTATTACTTAAAGAAATAATTAGAAAACTAGCAAAAATTTATCTGTGCGCATGTTCATCATGCAGTTAGTTATTTGAAATATTATAAAAGGATTGTGATACAACCATAAACTACTCTTAAATATCCTGTGCAAAACATTTTTTGATGACATGAAAAGTTATTCTTAATATTTTGTTTAGGGCAAAACCTCAAAATAGCATAAACCATCTGATCTCAACTTTGTTTAAAAATAGTACATGTTTATGGGCTTGAAAATGCTGGAAAGATAAAATAAAATCTTAATAATGGTTAATTCTGGGTAGTAAGATTAAGTGATTTTTCTTTTCATATTTGTGGCTTTCTGAATTTTCCAAATTTTTGACAGTAAAAATGCACATGTTTTTCTAACATCAGGAAATGTTTAAATGTTATTTTTGAAAATCACTTTGAGTCTTAAAATTCAAAAACCTCTCACTTTAGGTGCCGCGAATACTCAAATCCCCATGGCATAGTTTAGGCTAAATCTCAATTTACCTGACATTTCGCTTTTCTTTCCTAAGTCCTTAGCTAACAAGCTTTTAAAAACTACACTTTTGTGACTGACTCAAATTTTTCACCAACTGCTGCAGCTTCGTGTCTGCTCTCCCTCACATTAGTAACTCCTGTCTCTAGACAATCATCCACATGGCTGTTGCGTGAGCTTCTGAAAGTTTAGGGCACTCAGGGCTGAGAAGTTCAAGTCTGGGTTCAAATCTCAGTTCTACACTGTCTGGCTGTGTCTTCACTAAACTTCAACTTCCTCATCTGTAAGATGGGGTGATAACAGTACCTATCTCCAGGGTTGTTATAGGAATTACTACTCTATGAAACACTTAGCACAGCTATGTTACTTCCACTGTCTTAGCTTTAAATGACTCCTTAGGCCTGTCTCTTATTTTTTTTTTTCTTGTGTAAAACATTGCTTAACCTTGAATCAGGGAAATGTAAATTAAAAACAGAATGAGATAACCTTACACACCCAGCAGATTGGTAAATATGTATTTTTAAAAATCTGACGATTCAACATGTTGAAAAGGACATGGAGCAATAAAAACTCTAATAAATTCCTAGTTGTTGTAAATTGATACAACTACTTTGGAAAACAGGTTGGCATCATCTTATATCAAAGATATGTAGCCTGATTTGCCATCAATTCTACTTCTAATTATATGTTCTAGAGAAACGTGTGTACCTGTGAATCAGAGAAATATTGAGAATGTTTATAGCAGCACCATTTTGATGAAATTGTATCCCCCCCCCACCCCATTTCATATGTTGAAGCCTTGACCTTCAATGTGACTATATTTGGAGATAAAATGGTAGATAATTAAGATTAAACGAGGTCACAAATGTGGGGCTTAATCCCATAGGGCTGGTGCCCTTATAAAAAGAGGAAGAGACACTAGAACTGTCTCTTTCCAGGCTCAAAGGAAAGGCTATAGGTTAAATTAGTCAGGGTTCTCCAGAGAAACAGAACCAAAAGGAGACATGTATATGACTATTTTTCAGAAAGGCAAGAAAATTAATTACCATAAAAGACAGGATAGTTATTTATCTCTAGAGAGGCAGAAAGGGTATTGTGTTAAAGAAGGAAGACACAGGGGTCTTCTGGGTTGCTGGCATATCCTATGTATTGACTTTGGAAGTACTTATACACAAGTTCATTTTATAATCATTTATTATACTGACATTTATGATTTATGCACATTCTGTATGAGTTTTATATTTCATATTTAAAACATTTAAAATGCATTTAGGGGAAGGCTGGGAATACGGCACCCTGAATGTGTCCCAGCTGTTTGCTAATCTCAGTTCCTATCTAACAGCTATCCTCCTCCCCCAAGTCCATCTAGCAGGCAGGGCCTGTAGGGTAGGAGTGTGGTTTTGGGCTCTGTAGATACAGACAGAGGATGTTGGAGCCAGACTTCTTCTTCCAGCCGTGGGCAGAGCCTGGAACTGTGGAGAAGTCTGGAGCAAAAACCAGCACGTCCATAATCCTGGAGAGAACATAGCTGTTAGAAATCTATGGCAATCCAAGAAGAAGAGTAGGGTCATCCCCCAAAGTATTCCAGGAAGAGTTTCCCTTTCCTCTTCTCTGGGAGCTTCAACTGGGTACTAATACCTGCCAGATGGTACTTGACTAGCCACATAGGCAGAGACATCTTTGTGATTCACCACCCACAGAAATGAGTACCCCATGAGCTCAGCCTGAGCCCTCTGAATAGGCAAAGAAAAACTATAATTTCTGTAAAGCGTCCTAATGTCCAGAGAGAGGAAGAACACTCAGAACACCCAGAAAACGTGGTCCTTAGCTAAATAGAGCTGTTAAATAGAAAGCAGTTACTAAAATAATACAACTAAAATAATGCAAGCACTTAGAAGATTCCATTGCAGCCTGAAAAGAAACCGTGGACCTAGAAATCATGATTCTTGAACTAAAAATTTAATTTATAAATGAAATGACAGAATTAATTGGTATTCCAGCATATCAAGTGGAATATGTATCCTGAAACATTGCAAAACTGCAAATGAAAGCAATTGTGAGGAAAAAGATCAAAGACTTGGAACACGCTGAGCATAAATAATAGAAGATGTAGAAGGAGAAAATAAAACAGAAGAGAGGCATAGATTTAAAGTACCCATGCTAAAGAAAGCTTGAGTCTGATGAGTAGAAGTCCTCACTGAGTTCCAAGTATTATTTGAGAAGAAATAACAACTACTTGCAAAGGAAAACAACTACTCGGGCATTGGGATAACATCTATAGATGACTGAGAGAGAAGGATTTACAATCATTCAACCACTAGGAGGTTGGGAATATGTTCATGTACAAGAAAGAGTTCAAAAAATTTAGTGCCCATATGCCCCTTTTGAGGAAATGACTTTCATCAAAACATAAGTAAGTGAGTCAGAACAGAGAACTCAAGATAGGATAAGACAAAGAAGAGGAAAAACAATAAACCTTGCAAAATATGCAGCCAAAATTTGAGAGCATAGATATATGAGCAATACAAGGATTCTTAAAATATAAGAGCTATATAGTTCAAGAGAAGACATAATAATGGATTGGAACTAAAAGTTTTGAACTATCTTAGCAAAACCTGAGTTGTCAAGGTGGTAGAAATGGGAAAGAATAAGAGACAGCAGACAAACTGCGAGAAAACAGATCTTCTTGAGTTGGGGTGGAGATTGGGAGAGGAGTGTTAGTATCTTGGTTTCCTATAATAATAGAGAAGTATTAACAGAAAAGTATGAGTTTCAGGAAAGGGAAATTCACCACTAATGAAATGGAAAATGCATTAGCCATACTAAGTCAATGGATGCAGGTAAGGTACAGTGGTTGGAATAGTTTGCTTGATCAAATCTCAAAAAAAAGGGCACATGGATTTGGTCAATCACCAGCTGATTTTGTTTCTATCTTTACAATGGTTGAAATACAAAGAACAATAAAATTTTAAAAACTAAATGGAGGCAAAAAATTAATTAACAATTAATAGAAAAATATGTACCATAAACTTTGCATTTTAGAATTGAGCAAAAATTTTGGCTCTGAACTTTCTAACTTTCCCTTTTTGGCACTAATTTTCCCAGATATTTTCTTTTTTGACAGTCCATGTAGTTTTGTAAATTGACTTAAATAAGTTTTATAACAAGATATAGTATACATTTTGAAAAGTCTTTGATAATAAGATGTAATAAACTTTTTTTAAAAAAAGAGCCTATATACAAAAATATTTTAGAGAACAATATGACAAAAAACACACAAAAAAATGAAAAGAAGCTTGAGAGTAAAGGAATGAGCAAAGAGGTAATAGTCAAAGGCAAACAATAAGAAAAAAAGAGTGACTAGTAAACTCAGATAATGAATTTAGTTTAAAAATGCTAGGCAGAATAAGATATACCTGTCATAAGCCTTCATGCATCAAAACGCATAGCAGGCTTCTCTGGTGGCGCAGTGGTTGAGAGTCTGCCTGCTGATGCAGGGGACACGGGTTCGTGCCCCGGTCCGAGAAGATCCCACCTGCTGCGGAGCAGCTGGGCCCAGGAGCCATGGCTGCTGAGCCTGCGGGTCCGGAGCCTGTGCTCTGCAATGGGAGAGGCCACAACAGTGAGAGGCCCGTGTACCACAAGAAAAAAAAAAAAAAAAAAGCATAGCAACTGAATATAAAGCAAAAATGCACAGAAAAGCAATTAAAATTTAATTAAAACACAAATATAGTGGTACCCTTTAATTTGTCTATTTCGGAATTAGACAATTGTGTTAGACCAAAAGTGAGGACATACAAAAAGGAGCTGAATAATACAATTTTATGACTTTTAAATGGAAAAATACATTGTGTATGTATATCCATAGAATGTTTATAAGAACTAATTACATTCTTGGCTAAAGAAACTGTATAGGGCATGCTCTATGATTAAAACATAATAAAGTTGGGAATAAGTAATTTTTAAAATAGATTGAAAGAATAATTAATAAAAGACCTTGGATCAAAAAATAAATCAAATATGAAATTACAGATGGTCTGGGAGGGAGTGCAAGTGAAAATATTACATCAAAAATGAAAGGATTGGGCTTCCCTGGTGGCGCAGTGGTTGAGAATCTGCCTGCTAATGCAGGGGACACGGGTTCGAGCCCTGGTCTGGGAAGATCCCACATGCCGCAGAGCAACTGGGCCCGTGAGCCACAACTACTGAGCCTGCGCGTCTGGAGCCTGTGCTCCGCAACAAGAGAGGCCACGATAGTGAGAGACCCGTTCACCGCGATGAAGGGTGGCCCTCGCTCGCCGCAACTGGAGAAAGCCCTCACACAGAAATCAAGACCCAACATAGCCAAAAATAAATAAATTAATTAATAATAATTTAAAAATTAAAAAATGAAAGGATCATAATAAAGGTTGTATTTAGAGGAAAATGTATGGCTTTCAATGTCTTTATCATTAAAGAAGAAAGACTAAAAAGGGAAAAAGGAGAGAAAAGGAACTGAATACTTACAAAGAAGTTTTAAACTCATTATTAGAAAAAATTAAGCAACAAAATCTATCAAAAAACAGTAATTGAAAATTAATAAAGACAAAAGCTGAAATTGATTCAGTGAAGACAAAAACAAAGAACATAGATATTCAAAAACTGATTCTTTGATAAGATCTATTTAAAAAAAAAAAAAGCCAGAAAGCCCAATTAGAAGAAGAAGAAAGCAAATATATACAAGATTAGAAATGAGATGGAAGACACAATCATAGATGCAAAAGAAATCAAGAGAATGCTCAGAAAGGCACTTGCAATCCTGGCAACAAACCAGAGGGAAGGGGTGATTTCTTTGTAAAATGTAAGTCTTTAGCCCAATGCTTTACATATGAGTTTAATAATGTCATCTATCATTATTACTGTTACTAGCACATCACATTCAAATATTTCTATCAGTTCATTATAAGATAAAGGTCAAACTTGCCTCTCTGAGAAAAATCTCCAGAAACTATCAAAGATAAGCATCATCCTCATTATTAACAAACATTTATGAAACACACATCATGTCTAAGACCTTTGACCTTTCAGTGAAATATGAGCGATGACCTCTACCTGCCAAGAACTTAAAATCTTTTAGGAGCTGATGTGTACACATGAGTAACTATTTCAGACTCTGGGGAAGAAGAGGCAAATAGGCAGCTGAGATAATATTCAATACCTGTTACGGGAGAACAGGGGAGGGATAGATGCCTTTTGGTAGGTTGATGGCAGAAGGATTTCATGCAGGTGGGATTCAAGTTGAACCCTGAAGGGTCACTGGATAAAAATAGATTTCTAAGAGGAAAAGGGAGTGGAGGTGGGAGAGAAAATGAGAAAGTCAAAGTCTGTAAACTGGCCAGTTTGGTCAGAAGAAGGGAGTATATTTCATAGGAAGCCAAGAGGTGAGGAAGATAAGGGTGTGTCAGAGCAGATGATGGAGAGCTCTGCATTCAAATCTACAGTCTGGAAGTTCTCCCATTGGCAGTACATTAGTTCTTTGGAGGGTCTCGAGCAGGTCATGACATCATAAACAGCAGTTGAGGGGAAGGCTCTATTGGCAGCAATATGCTTGGTGGACTTGGAGGGGAGTAGACTTGGCCAGGACAGCCCACAACACCCTGGTGAAATCCAGAAATGTCATCAGCCCCATTCTGCAGATGGAAAAACACAAAATGACTGATTCTTTTTTTTTTTTTTTTTTTTCGCTACGTGGGCCTCTCACTGTTGTGGCCTCTCCCGTTGCGGAGCACAGGCTCTGGACGCGGAGGCTCAGCGGCCATGGCTCACGGGCCCAGCCGCTCCGCGGCATGTGGGATCTTCCCAGACCGGGGCACGAACCCGCGTCCCCTGCATCAGCAGGCGGACTCTCAACCACTGCGCCACCAGGGAAGCCCAAAATGACTGATTCTTAACCCAACAGAATAAGAAGCTGCGTAGGGCAATAAAAAAGATGCCTGCAGCAAGACCAGTGTTGCATCTCCTTAGCTGCACGGCTGCACTTTGCCAGCTCTGCACTGTCTTACCTTTGATGTTAGAGTGACTCTCCTAATTTGGGGTAATACTTCTCAGGTCCTCCAGAGATGGCAGCCTGGGAGAGAGAACCTCTTTGTCATTGCCAGATACACATGAATTTATACACCACGAAGGGTGCAAATTTTCCAAAGGAGTTTAGCTTGGGGTTTGATCCTCCACAAAGTGTAGAGTTCTCTCCCCCATCCACACCCCTCCTCTGTGGTCTGTATCTTCTCCAGGAACACAGAGAGTTAACCTTTGCAATCAGATTTGCTCTGTGCAACATGAAGTGTCACCCAGGAAAGCAGGGTACAGGCGTCTGTGAAATGTATGAAAAGAAGTCCAGGAATTCAGTTAATTAACCACATCAGTTTCTTAACGTGATCAATTTTAATTAAACTGAATTTTAATAGAGATCTGTGTAGTCTGTAGAGACCAATTGCTAATTCTACAAAGCATGTGCTGCTTTTCAGTTCAGATTTGCTCCCATCTAATTAATATGGATAGAGCATTAAGCCTTTTTGGACTCTGGTGGTTTTCATTTCATGACTATTAATGATTTTAATGAACTGGACTAATTCAGTAGTTTTCATCCCAGTGTTTCAGGGCTTTGTTCATCACAAATTTCAGGTTTATAATTGGTTTCCAGGTCTTAACAGTGGTCATTGATCAGCTTCAGCAGTTCCTTTTACAACTTGGAAGGCGCTGGAGACTCAGTTAACCTCTTGTGGCCCGGAGCTGAGACGAAGAGTGCAGCACTTCAGAACAGAAGCCTGGGAATTAACTACCAAGCTAACATAGCTACAGGGGCAGGGGAGGACTTAAAATTCATATGGCAATGTTAGCACAGGACAGAACAGGAAAGGTCACCCCAGCAATACGGAGGCTTTAAATTAAAAAAAAAAAAAAAAAAAAAGACTGGTGATGAGCTTTATTTTTCAGCTTTAATTTTCCTTACTCCAAGTGAGAAATACATTTTGAAATGAGCCTTCTTATTTTGGCAAACCAGACTTTCTAAACACCCATTGGCCCCTGCCAACCCCTAGCAGGCCTCTTTATCAATTCTCAAACAGCTAGGACTGAGGAACAGGGAAATGGAGAACTGTAAACAGCTGATGAAAAACAGAAACAGGGAGGCTGGGCTGCGGGGAGACATAGCTCGTGAAAACGAACACAGATAAAGAAATGAACACATTGATGAATATGTACCGTGCCTTCTCTGGATCCAACTTCACCATCCGAGAATTACTCATGGTCCTCGATTGCCCTGAAAACAAACAATAGTATTTCAGCCCCCCATTTAAAACAAAAAATCAAAAATTTAAAAATATTCCAGGGCTTCCCTGGTGGCGCAGTGGTTGAGAGTCCGCCTGCCGATGCAGGGGACACGGGTTCGTGCCCCGGTCTGGGAAGATCCCACATGCCGCGGAGCGGCTGGGCCCCGTGAGCCATGGCCGCTGAGCCTGCGTGTCCAGAGCCTGTGCTCCGCAATGGGAGAGGCCACACAGTGAGAGGCCTGCGTACCGCAAAAAAAAAAAAAAAAAAAATCCATATCCAGTGTGACTGTTAGATCTCTTCCTTGCTATTCCTTCTGAAAAATGACAGGCAGGATGGACATAGAAAAGAATCCAGGTCATACCACCTATATAAAGTGAGGTAGAAGAAGGCAAATTCTCTGATATGGGCAACTGTGTCTTTAATTATCCAAGAAAGATCAATATAAACATTCAAACCCTAGTCCCAGCTTTCAGAAAAGTAGTTCATAATCACTGCAACCTATCGGAAAGCTTGTTTTTGTAGGCCTACCTAGAAAATTTCCTCCTAGCCCCTTACCTATGTTCTGAAGAACATACCAATCTTTGCAGAAGCGCAGGCTGGAAATTCTCAAATGTTGCAGGGACTTGTTTCTGAAGTCCTTCTGCCACAGGCTGAGGTAATTTGGATTCCAAATCCAGTTGGAATCTCTTCAGCAATTTGATTTGTAAAAAGATATTTCTCATCCAGTAAGGTTCTTAACAAGACAGTGATTTTTATATATCATCTCTGATCCAAAGAACAACTGAAACTGAGGTCATCAGTGATACAGCAGTTAAAATGACCCAAGAGAAAAAAATTTATACAATTGATAAATTTGATTTATTTTATATTTTACTCACTCCTGTTTCATCAGTGGTACCTGGTTTCTTTGATAACATTGGCTGATAGATCATGTCTCTGATCAGTTAAATTCATTTTCCTCATATAGGCTAATATGTTTAAACAAGTTGCCAGTCATAAAGCGTTTCCACATCTTTAATTCCTGTTCATCTCTAAATCCTTTTCAGTCTTGCTTCTGTGCCACAGAGCTGCTGAAATGCTCTGTAATCTATAAAATGGTGATAATAATGGCTTTCTTGTAGGGTCATTGTGTAGATTAGCACACTTAGCAAGGTGCCTTAATAAATGACGGCTGTTATTACTGCTCAAGTCACCAATGACCTTCTGATAGACAAATGGCTTAAGTCCTCATCTGCTGAGCTGTCTGAAGCATTTGACACCATCCACTACGCTGCCTGAAACTCTTCCAAGAAACCATTCGTTCATAGTTCGTTCTTTCAGCAATTATATATGGAACATCTCTTATGCATTGGGTAGTGTTCTAGGCTCCGGGGGTCCCGTGGTGAGCTTTGTCCTCTTGGAGTTTTTATGTTTTTCTATTGGGGACAATAGACATATATGAATAAAAAATAATAGCTAACATTTATTGAGCCATTAAAATTCACCAGACAACATTCTAAGCTTTTTGCACATTTTAATTCATTTAGCTCATTTAACTCATAGGACATGGGTATTCTCATTATCCTCATTTTACAGAGGAAGACACCAAGTCATGGAGAAGTTAAGTGTCTTGGCCAAGGTCACACATTTATAAGTGATGGAGCGAGGGTTTAAACCAAAGCAGCCTGCTCCAGATTCCAGGCTCTTAAACCCAATGCTCTACTAAAAAACAGAAAACAGTGATACCACACAAAGAAAGTGACTTTAGATGCTGGGGAGGGGTGTTCAGGGAAGCCCTCTTTGAGGAGGTGATATTTGAGCAGAAACTCGAATACTAAAAAGAATAGGAAAGTATGTTGTCCTAGTAGTCCAGTGCTTTGGACTGAATCGTGACCTCCCAAAATCATGTGTGGAAGTCCTAACCCCTTAGATGACTATATTTGGAGCTAGGGCTTTTAGGATGTAATTAAGATTAAATGAGGACAGAAGAGTGGGGTCAGATAGGATGGGTGCTCTAGAAAGAAGAGGAAGAGAGAGCTGTCTCTCTCTTCACACATAGACACTCAGGAAAAGCCATGTGAAGACATAGAGAGAAGGTAGCTGCCTGCAAGCCAGGAAGAGAACCCTCACTGGAAACTGAACCCTGCCTGAACCACGATCTTGAACTTCCCAGCCTCCACAGCTGTGAGAAAATTAATTTCTGTTGTTTAAGCCACCCAGTCTATGGTATTTATTTTGGCAGCCTAAAAAGACTAAGGCACCAAGTAAAATCTAGAAGCCTAGAAAGATAACGTTTCTGAAACATTCAATGAAAGAAGGCCAGAAATTCACTAGAATGTTCTAAGATGAACCTTGACAAGAAGTGTTGAAATTGGTTGAAAACAGTGAGGAAAAGGAAAGCAAATATAGACAGCTCTTTCAAGAAGTTTTGCTACCTAGAGAAGCAGAGAAATGAGTGATAGATGGAGAGAGCCATCACATTAGAGGAGAACGTTTAAGATGGGAGACATTACAGAATGCTTGTATGCTGGTGGGATGATCTAGTAGACAGAGCAAAACGCATGAGACGTGATAGAGGAGAGATAATTGCAGGAACAAAGTCATTGAATAGGGGAGAGGGAATGAGGGCCAATGCACATGTAGAAGGATTGTCCTTAAATAGGTGCAGGGACAGTTCACCCATTGTAACAGAAAGGGAGGCTGGGTCCATGGATATATGCACAAGGAAAGGCAGGGTCCACAGGTACATGTATCAGAAGAAAGGCAAGGTCCAGGGGTACATGGGCTTGTAGGACAGAAGACTTGACAATGGAAAAAAGAGGCAGTTTCCAGTTTCTTTCTCTGTAAGCATAAACAATGTCTCATTCATATGCAGATACTGTTATTATTATCTTCCCCCTTATATAGATGAGGAAACTGAGTCCCAGAGAGAACAAGAAACTGGCCCAGGTAGTTCACCCAGCTAATGAGTGGCAAGACTAGGATTTAAACTAAAACTGCCTCTTCCAAGTGCCATTTTTTTTCTTGAGTGAAATAAAAAGGCACCATCATTAGCTGAAAGTGAAAAGGAAGAAACAATTTTGGAGTTTTGAAAATACAGCACAGGGTGAGATAATCATCTTAGAGAATAGAAAAGCAAATTAATTAATAGACTATAATAAGATTTCCAGACTGTGCTGAAGGTTTTCTTGAGATTTGAGTCATCAGTTTAAAAGGAAACTAGTCTGTATAGTTTTTGGTTTTGTTTTGTGTTGTTTTGTTTTGTCTACGGCTCTATTTAGCTGCAAAAACATAGGGGTAAATTTTAAATAGGGCTTGCAATTTGCCAGGAGTAATATTCATTAATTAAGATTTTAATGTTTAGAGTATGGGGTATTTGACACTCAAACTTTTAGAAGTGGTGAAATTATTAATACCTTCAAGTCCTAAGATCAGACCATGGAAGTTGTTGAGAGGTTTACAGATGAAAGTTTGTAGGATGTAATGAGGTCAAGGAAATGAGAGGCAGGGTGTAAATATTGAAATTTCCAGGGATAATGGCACGAATAACAGTGGAGGGAAAGACAGTGAGCTGATTGCTAAAATCTTCAGTGATTGAGAGTAGTGTTTAGGGAATAGGTGGCTGAAACAGGGAGAAGGAAAAAATGGTGTGGTCCAAAGATGGTGGGGTGGGAGGGTGAAGGGAGGGACAAGGGTCCAGAAATAGAAATAAAGAACAAGAAAGACACCAATTCCCAGCCGTATCCAAAGGTAGTCCCTTTCAACTATTTTAGATGAATTTTTTTGGCATTTTACTTCACATTTCTAAAAAATATACATACACGGCCACTCCTTCACTTTCCACTGTTAAGCATTATTTATTGACTTTGTGCTTTGAAAGAAGAGGATTAGTTGTCTTTTGTGTATACACACACACACACACACACACACACACACACACACACACACCCTGAAACCATTCTGATTATTTATATGAATTCTATGTTTTTCTTTCTGAAAACTTGCTAAAAAAAAAAACAACTTTGGTCCCTAGTGTTTGAAATTCATTATTCTGGGTACTTGGTGGACTCTTTCCACTTGACTCATGCTTGTTGGATTCAGGAAAATTTCTTGATTTATTTCTTTCAGGCTAGACAGTCCTCCATTTTCTATTCTTGCTCTCCTATTATTCAGATGTTGGGATGTTGCTTGGTCATCTCATTTTCTCATTTTTTTTCTCTCTTTAGTCCACTCCATTTTTTAATCCTTTTTTGCCCTAGGAGTTTCAACAGTCCTGGAGGAAGTTTTGAGTTAATTTCTTAGTTTGGGTTTCCCTTGCAACAGGTGAAAAATAAGACTTTTTAAGTCTTTTAAAGTAGGATCAGTGGTTCCATTTCTTAAAGAGTACACCCCCTACTCTCCTCCATCTACATTCTTGGATAATCACAAGCTTCTTACGGCTTCCCAGAATAAGGGATCCAAGTTTATCTAATTCCTCTTCCATAGGCAGGACAGTGTTTTGAAGTTCTTGGATTTATAGACTCCATAATATTTTGGACCCAAAGGTGGGTCTTATCCCCTATATGGGCTTTAAAACATCCACTCCCAGATCATAGGTGCGATATCTCATCTGATACCCATGCAGTGCCAGGCCCTTCTCACCACTCTGGCTCTGATTTCTTGCCTAATTTCCGGCAACTGGGCTTTATGTTAAATTCAGCTATGCAGCCCCCTCAAAAAGGTAGTTTTGTTATAATATTTTATGCAGGATTCCATGAGTCTGTGGTGGGAGAAAACAGGGAAGATTCTGATGTTTCCATTGCCCGTGTCTTCACAGAGTGCCAACACTGCCTCCTTCAGTACCTCCCCTGTGACGTGTGCTGCCTAAATACCAACAAGCTTCTACCTGTTCTCCTTGCTACAGGTCACTGCTTCCTTCTTCCTTCTACTTTCAGAGTTACTGGCCTAGAAAAACAATCTGATTTTGTCATTCCAATCCTCTTAAAAGCCTTTCTTAGTTCACTATAACTTTCAAGATCAAGGTTACTAGGCAGGTCAGAGTCAAGGTTCTTCAAAACTTGATCCCAATTGTTATGGACTGAATTATATCCTCCCCAAATTCATATATTGAAGTCCTAACCCCCAGTACCTTAGAATGTGATTATATTTGGAGATAGGGCCTTTAAATATAATTAAGATTAAGTGAGGTCATATGAGTGGGCTCTAATCCAATATGGCTCTTGGCATTATAAGAAAGAGAAAGAGATACCAGGGATATTAAAGCACAGAGAAAAAGGTCATGTGAAGATACAGTGAGAAGATGGCCAACTGCCAGCCAAGGAGAAAGGCCTCAGGAGAAACCAAACCTGCCAATACCTTGCTCTTGGTCTTCCAGACTCTGGAACTGTGAGAAATGAAGTTCTGTTGTTTCAACCTCCCAGTCTGTGGTGTTTTGTTGTTGTAGCCCAAGCTGACCAATAGACCAATCTATCTTGATAGTCTTATGTCCCAGTACTTCCCATCCCTGTATTCCAGGCATGGTAAACTACTAATCATTCCTCACCTGGGCAAATTGTCTTTCACAGCTGTAAACCCCCCAAAATACTGCCCTTGTCAGATCTGAGAGGCTGAATAAGGGCTTCCAAAGATATCCAGGTCCTAATCCCTGGAATCTGTAAATGTTAACTTATAGGGCAAAATGGACTTGCATCTGTGATTAAGTATCTTGAGTTGGAGAAATCATCCTAGGTGATTCACAAGGGCCCTAAATGTAATCACAAGGGTCTTTATAAGAAGGAGGCAGGGAAAAGATGAAGTAGGAGAGGTGATGGCTGAAGCAAGAGGTTGGAGTGATTTGAGGAAGAGGTCACAAGCCAAGGAGTGTGGAAAGCCTCAGGAATCTAGACAAGGCAAGGGAATTGTTTTTCCGCTTAGAGCCTCCAGAAGAAACCAGCCCTCCTGACACCTTGACTTTAGCCCAGCAGACTGATTCAGAACTTCTGCCCTCCAGAACTACAAGAGAATACATTTTTGTTGTTTTAAACCACTAAGATTGTGGTAATTTGTTACAGTAGCCATAGGAAACTAAGACAGCAGGGAATTTTCTAGCCATCTTTCAGGAGCCAGATTTCCTACCATCCCCTTTGTGAAGCTTTCCATCATTCTCTTTGTAGGATCATGTTTTCTTATTGTTATCCTGAAAAAAATCTGCCCTACTCTAGTATTTATCTTACCATGCTGGATTTTTTTAACTTTTTATTTTCTAACAGTTATCTCACAGGAAGTTGCAAAAATAGTAGCATGTACCTTTCTCTCAACTTCCCCCAACGCTGACAACTCACATGACTGTAGTACAATAACAAAACCTGGAAATTGATATTGCTACAATACTGTTAACTAGACTACACACCTTCTTCAGTTTTCACCAACTATGTCTGGTTTTGATTACTTTTTATGCTAGATTGTGAGCTCTTCAAAGTCAGGGACCATGTATCTGATTCATCTTTATATTCTTAATGCCTAAGGAACACTAGGAGCTCAATAAATGTTTTTGGAATGAATGAGATGAAATAAGAAAAGAGGAGAGAGGCAAGAGAGGAGATAAGATTAAATAAATTTGGGTTTGTTTGCTCATATTATTTAAACAATTACAGGTGTATCTTTGAGTTGAGGAAAGGATGTAAATGAAACAATAGGCTTTAATTACATTAAAACTTTAGTGAAATTTAAATTCTATACTCTGACTTCTGACTCTATATCTTTACATTTCAAAAACTTAAAAACACATACAATTTCACTACACATCAATTAACATTTTCTTTCAAACAACCATTTAGATGTTCAGATGTTGAGAACTCGTATTCTATCTCGTATTTTGGTTAGGATTTTCCAAAAGGAATAGCTAAAAAAATAATAAAAGCTTTGTCTAGTACATATTTTTCTTGCTGAGTTTCATACCCACAAAAAATTCCACATTCATGAAAAGTTTTCTTAATGAGAAAGAAGGGCTTATTGATGAAACTTGGTCAGTGCATGCTCTTCTATGGCCACAGTTGGAAAGTGAAAATTTTTTTTTTTCTTGAACTACTTTTTTTTATTAGACTAATAGTGGACTATAACACTTCAGTCTTTTTCTGTCTCTCTGATACACATCAATGGCATGCTGACTATTTGGCTGGGGTGCATTCTTCCCCATAAACAGGTCTCAGAAGGCCATCAGGACAAAGCCACAACTCAAGTCAACAGGATGCATTTCTGAGGCCCTCCAGTTTCTGTTACAAACTGGAAAGTGAAACATTTCTATTTGGCTATTTAAAGTCAATTATATGTTTTATTTCCCAGTTAAGCTACTTTTGTGCATTTTAAATGATGAATAAGTCATTCCATGAGGCAGAAGAGTTCAGGGACAGGTCTCCAAAGGTCAGGTTATCTGATCTTTGGAGGGGCACCAGCAAAGAGAGGTTAAGTATCGAATCTGTCTTCCAGCCAGAGTTGACCTTGTTCTATAGATCAACTCAGGGGACTCTTGGAAGAAAGATGAGAGGGGTGGCATCCATAATTTGTCTACTATGCACTAGTTACTTTAAACACATTATCTCTTTTAACCCTTCCCATTAACTTGCATTTTGGTCTTATTAGCCCCAATTTTATAGATAAAGAAGCTGAAGCTCAGATGATGCAATCTGTCCAAGTCAAAAATCTATTAAGCAACAGAGTTCAAATCTATCCTTGTTTGACATTTAACCCCATACTCTTTCTTCTAGAATTAATGAATTTCTGCAAAAGCAGCAGTTTTTTACTTTCACAGGATATTAGGATCACCTGGTTAACTTCCCAAACTACCAAAGACCAGGCCACTAGGGGTGGGACCCAGGCTTCTGTACTTTTAAAGCTCTCCAGGGGATTCCAGTATGCAGTTTGAGTTTGAGAATGATGAAGACACATCAAAATAGGCTGCATGGAAGCCTGCCCAGAGAGTCTGATTTAAGAAGCATGAAAGGACTCCATGCCTAATAACATCTCCCAAAGTGGCCATCTATCATGCCTAATATTCCTATCATCTACATCATTTCTTTGGGTAAAGATATCTATTCTCCAGAAGGCCACTGTTAAAATGCAAATCAGTCACCTAAGAGGAGAAATGCATTAATATATTTTTGTCCAAGCCTAGTTTACATGATTCGGTCTTGGTCAACATTTTTAATCACCACCTTGGAGAAAGTCAAACAAGGTTTTCTCATTAAATTTGCAACAGACACAGACCTGGAAGAGCTCATTTGTTAGAATTTGAGATCAGAAAATTTCCACTCTGTCCCATTCCCCCACAGAAGTCTACAGACGCTGAAACACTGGACTCAGATGTAGAATTAAAGTCCTGAATGCAGGTGCAAAATACAAAACCTGATTTTTGGCGCCTGATCTCAGGCACAAAAACCTGATTTCAAAATAACCCAGGTGGAAAAGATTCTTTCTTTTTTTTTTTTTTAATTTAATTTATTTTTGGCTGCATTTTGGGTCTTTGTTGCTGCTGCACGTGGGCTTTCTCTAGTTGCGGCAAGCAGGGGCTACTCTTCATCGTGGTGTGCGGGCTTCTCACTGCAGTGGCTTCTTGTTGCAGAGCACGGGCTCTAGGTGCACGGGCTTCAGTAGTTGTGGCACATGGACTTAGTTGCTCCGCAGCATGTGGGATCTTCCTGGACCAGGGATCTAACCCATGTCCCCTGCACTGGCAGGCAGATTCTTAACCACTGTGCCACCACGGAAGCCCCAAGATTCTTAAATATACTTTAAGCTGTATATGGACCAACTATGACCCAGATGATAAAAATGCTGATGAAATATTAGAATGGAATAAATAGAATAAAATAAATAGAAGTAACACATTCAAGTAGAGTATTTAAAAATATTAGGCAATTTATATTTCCCAAGAAACTGAAAAACTAGATAGTGTCCAGATGAGGGGTGGCAATTAGAACATGGAAGGACTTGGAAACCACATCAACTAAGGAAAAAGGGCAAGTTAGATGTCACTTTCTCTGTTGGACCTTCCCATATACCTAACTAGAATTATTCCTCCTTATAGATGTGTCATTCCTTGTTCGTACATTTTTATCTCTTATAACATTAGAGGATAGTTAGTTGTGGGTATGTTTTCTCCACGAAAGACTGTGATGCCCTTGAGGCCAGTGACTAAGTCTCATTCTTCTTCATTTCCCAGCTCCTCTCTAATAGCAAATATTATTAAATCACTCTTAAGACAGTCTTTGCTAACTTGGTTGTATTTTCTTGAAATTTTCTAATTCAGTTCGCCAAGAGCAATAAATTGCTTGGCAGGAGTTATATAACAACATTTTAGAGATGGGAATATCTGATTTGTGTGGCAGGTTAGACTAGATCGTCTTGTTTCAACTGAAGATTCCATGATGCACAGATTCCTATAATTCATGATTGGTTTAACAGCTGGTAAGCAGAGAGTACAATCTTGAAGCAATGGGAGCAAAGGAAATATATTTTACTGGACTAGGTAGATGTTTAGCAACCATTTTATAATGCTGATAGAGTCTGTGGATCAGGAATTCAACAAAGACAGAGTGGTAATGACTCTCCTCTATTCCGTGGTGTCTGGGATTTCCGTCGGGGAGTAAGAAGAGATAAAGTTGAGAGATCAGTTTCTGAGATGGCTTCTTCAGGCATGTATATGGAACCTGGGAAGGAACCTCTAAAGGACAGGATGAGATAGGACCGTTCACAAGAATACCTATGTGTGGTCTAGCCAACATGGAAGTCACAGAGTACTGGGATATTTTAGATGGTGTTTCAGGGCAAGTGTTCCTGGATCACAAGGCAGAAGCTGAATGGCCATTTATGACTTCTGCTGTAATCTGTTGGTTGAAGCAGTTACAAATCTGCCCAAATTTAAGGAGAGGGGTCATGGACCTCACTTCTCAATAGGGGTGGGGTCAAAGGATTCATAACCATCTTTTAAAAAGTATCACAGTAATGCTCTTCTTTTTTTTTTTTGAGACATCAATGAGTTACTGGACAGGGGGATCTTACACAAAGGTCCTGGAGTGGCACCACACCATGTGGGAAGATGGCAGGCATGACATGGCAGCAGTCTTCGCTCCTCAGGGGAGAAAGAGGCTACCATTTATAGGTGGAATTGACATCCTGTGGGCTTATCAGTTGCCAGAAACATATAATGAAGCCCTATAATTAAGATGACTGGATAATCATGTGAGTGAATCAGGGACTGGTCAAGCAGGGGATGTACCGAGAAGAGAACAGCCATCTTGAGTGGCCTGACCACACACTCCACCCCTACATACCCTTCACGAACCTCACAATCTTGGTCTGCCCCACTTCTGCGATATCCCTGGGGTCAGGTATACAGCAGTGCACCAAACACCACAAGTGCAATACAAACAACAGCTAAAAGAGTATCAAAAGCCCAAGACGTGGGCACACTTTTGAGCCAGGTGCTTATCAATTTTTCATGGAAGTCCAGAGGACAACAATGGCATCTCGCTGTAGACCCAGCAATCAAACTCATTTCGCAGTGAGGCCACTGTTTTTGTCAGTCTGCAAACAGATTCCCTCTGCTCAGACTAGGGATGAAATGTAAGATGTTTAACAGGCACAATACAGGGAAGATCATGACCATTTAACAAAATACAAGCAGTAGCAACATTCTGGGGCAATAACCACCCCTGCCTGTGGTTTGTCCTGTGCTGCAGTACCAAACCGCCTGTCCACCCTCAGTCCCCACAGCCGGTGCCAAATACTGAAAAGATGGTATAACAATAGACCAACAAAGTTAATGTAATTTTCTCCAGTAGGGGGCCCATATTAATTACCGTAGTAGTCTTAGGTGGGTCCGCGTAGAAGACAGGTGAAATCTGTAAGGCCCTTTCTAATCCTATTCCCCATGGGGTAGCAAACCCAAACCACCAGGGACTTACCTGTCACCCAGGGCCACTTTATAATGTGTTCCCCTTAGGGTAGATCCTGTGGCAAGGGCAAAAACAAGCTATTGTCCCAACTGATAGGTGGCAACGGAAAGTTGAACTCGGATTGTGTTGACTACTTTCCTCTGGGTTAACATGGTGCAGGCACTGGGACCCTGCTCCTGGGATGTGTCCACATGTTGAGAGAGTGGGTTTCCCATCTCAACTGTTGTTTAAGTAGCCCATTCACCCTTTCAACTAGCCCAGCAGCAGTGGTGTTGTAAGGCAGGTGGAAAAGCCAGTGTATGCCATTTTTATCAGACCATTTCTGGACTTCATGGCAGAGTAAGCAGATTCCTTGGTCACTATTGATGTCCATGGGGGTCCTGTATGTCACACACCTATTCTAGACCCCAAATAGTGTTTTTTTGTGTTGCGCAATGACTCGGGTAGGCCTTTTGTAATGTCTTCCACCTGTTGTAAGGCACTGTAGACTACATATAGTTGTTGTTCCGTCACACTAGTAAAATGTCTGAGGATGACACTTCAGGAGCACAGACAAACTAGAGGTGGACAGAAGTCTGCAAAACTATAAACCAACCTTGAGCCAGTTCAGCGCCTGTTGGATTAAAGTTATCTGCTCCTTCTCCATCTGCTTACCAGAGAATAAGATAAACTCTTTGTGGAAGGATATAGCATCAAAAGCTTCCAATGCTTATCATTAAAAAAATATCTGTCCATTGGTAAAATATTACCAGGTATGACAAGAAAAAGAACCAAGAGAAAAACTGACAATAGAAACAGACCTGCAGATGATCCATTTTTCAGTGTTATTAGAAATGAACTTTAACATAGCTGTAATTAATATGTTCAAGGTAATAGGTGTCAAGATGGATAAAACTAGATATCTGGAATTTATTTCAAAAACAAAATATAAATTAAAGAATTAAAATGTAGTAGCAGAAATTAAGACCTCAATAGAATGGTTTATTATCAGATTAGACATAGAAGGAAAGTTGATTAACAAATTGGAAGACCAATTGCTATAAAATATCGACGGTGAAGCCCAGAGAGCTAAAAGGATAGAAAAGAGCGTAAAGACATATGGGACATGGTGAGAGGAAAGGAGGAATAGAAAATGAAAGAGAAAGTATTTGAAGGGTTAAAAGTAAACATTTTCCAAGACTAATAAAAGGTGTTGACCACAAGAAGCCTTATGAAACCCAAGAAGCATATATGGACAAACAAAGAGAAAATCTTTCACCCAAGCTCAGAATATAAAGTTTCTGAAAAAACAAAGAGGAAATCTAGAAAGCAGTCAAAAATTAAATATATATATGTATATATATATTCTTAAAGGTTATATATGTAAAATAATATATGTTAATTATGTATTATCATATAATACATTTATTCTAGCATAATTTGTAATAACATAAAATAGTTACATTAAAACTTACAGGTTACTCCTTGACAGATATGATGAAAGTCAGAAGACAGTGGGAAAATATCTTTAAAGTACTGAAAGAAAAATGCTAACACGTAATTTTATATTGAGTAAAAATATTCTTTAAAACTGAAGGTCAAATAAAGATGTTTCTGGACAAACAAAAATTGAGTGAATTCATTCACTAGGAGACCTACACTAAAAGAAATACCAAAGTTTAGATGAAAAATGATCCCAGGGACTTCTCTGACAGTGCAGTGGCCAAGAATCCGCCTGCCAATCCAGGGGACACGGGTTTGAGCCCTGGTCTGGGAAGATCTCACTTGCCGCGGAGCCACTAAGCCCGTGCGCCACAACTACTTAGCTCTTGTGCCTCAACTACTGCTCTGCAACAAGAGAAGCCACCACAATGAGAAGCCCAGACACCGCAATGAAGAGTAGCCCCCCGCTCTCCACAACTAGAGAAAACCCGCGCAGCAAGGAAGACCCAATGCTGCTGTAAATTAATTAATTAATTAAAGAAAGAAAGAAAAATGATCCCAGAAGGAAACATGAATATAGGAAGGAATGAAGAGCAAAATAAAGGTTAAATAGGTGAATAAATATAAGCAAATATCGAAATGCAAAAAAGTATGTGGGGTTTTATTCTATGTATGAATGAAAATTCATAATAACAATAACAGAAAAGTCAGAAGGAGTAAATGGAGTTAAAGTATTTTAAAGTCCCTGTGTTATCTGTGAAGTCCTGAAAGTACTTACATTAGTTTGTAATTAATCAAAGCTGTACATTAGTAAAAGAATGTATAATTAAGCAGTTTATAGAGGAGGAAGACATAGACTACAAATATTGGATTTATTCAAAATAAGTCAAGAAATGAGAAGGAAAAGAAAATAAAGCAGGTGAGGAAAACAGAAAATAAGTGGATATGAACCCAAGAATAAATAGACATAAACCCAAGGGTTTTTTGGGGGTTTTTTTGCGGTATGTGGGCCTCTCACTGCTGTGGCCTCTCCCGTTGCGGAGCACAGGCTCCGGACGCGCAGGCTCAGCGTCCATGGCTCACGGGCCCAGCCACTCCGCAGCATGTGGGATCCTCCCAGACCGGGGCACGAACCCGCGTCCCCTGCATCTGCAGGCGGACTCCCAACCACTGTGCCATCAGGGAAGCCCAACCCAAGTTTTTTAAATACTCCAATTTAAAAATGAAAATTAATAAAACTTAACTGTATACTGTTTAGGCTTTAAATAAAAGGACATGGATAGCTTTAATAGGAATGATGGGAAAAGCTGTGCCATGCAAATCAGATAAAATAATAGCCCAAAAGTGTTTAGAGACCATTTGTTCTCCAAGATGAGTCTTTCTTCCTCTTTAGAGAACATGATGCTGAGATCCAGAGTGGCAGCAAGTCATCTAGGATGAGGACTCCCAGGCTTCTGATTTCCAGTTCTGTCATTTTCATACAACACCATAAAATGCAAAGTGTTGTACTTTTCATAATTTCTCATTGATCGCCAAGTCAGAATGCCATGTTCCTCTGAGTAGAGCCCATTCACGATGAGCAGTGTTTGGGGAGAACAGAGCCCTAAGAATATATTTTGGCAATGGTTTCCTCTGTGGAAGCTGTGAGAGACTTTTGATTTGTGTAGTATGATTTGTAATCTTTGCTGCCCAGCTCCGAGGATGGATGTGTGGGGAGTGAGAGATCCCTTCCCATGCTTCTTTTTTTTTCATTCCCTTTTCACTCTCTTCCCCATCAAAGATTTATGACTGGGGAAAAGATAAAAGAAAAACAAATGCAAACTCTAAGCCAAGAGAGTCTTCTTGACTATATTTCAGCTCTCCTAACAAATTGCCTACTCAAGTTCACCTGGCTCAGTCAACAAATCAGATGGGAAATTTTAACGATTGCCTACCAGGACATATTAAAGATAGATGATATTTATTGGTAAACATTATCATGTAGTAAAATTAGCTATGAATTATTGGGCAAAATGAAAATATTCGAACTAATTATAGCAGGTGAGGCATTAGTGTGGTTATCCGTTTAAAACAATCACAGCAAAGCTACCTTATCTCTAAAGCCAAAAAGATAGCGGCATAACGTAAGCCCCTGACTTGGTCTCTCTGCTTTTGACCTGTCTCACCGCTCTCACCTGCATTCCCTGACAGGCCTGACTGGCAGCCTCAGGCTGGCCCCAGTTTCTGGGTTAATTGGAAATAGCGTAGGAGGCAAATATAGCCTGAGGTTTTAGAATAGGTTATATGGTCAACCAGGCTCACTAGCTGTCATGGTAGAGATAGCCCAAGACGTGTTTAGTCTCTGAGTTATAACATCCCCCCGGCCCCCCAGCCAAGACTATAGATTCAGGCACTTAGTCTCTTTGGGCTGCTATGACAAAATACCACAGACTGGGTGACTTATAAACAATAGAAATTTCTTTCTCACTCTGTTCTGGAGGCTGGGAAGTCCAAGATCAAGGCACCAGCAGATTCAGTGTCTGATGGGGACCTGCTTCCTGGTTCACAGATGGCCATGTGTGCACTGTGTTCTCACATGGCAGAAGGAACCAGAGAGCTCTCTGAGGTCTCCTCCATAAAAGCACTAATCGCATTCACCAGGGTTGCACCCTCATGACCTAATCAACTCCCAAATGCTCTACCTCTAAATATTATCACATTGGGAGTTAAGATTTAACATATGAGTTTTGGGGGAACACAAACCTTCAGTCTGTAGCAGGCACCTACCCTTTCCATAGGCTTCCCCATTAATATAATAGCTAACATTTTTTAAACACTTACTATATGCCCAGCACCTTAAATGCATTTCTTCATTTAATCCTCATAACCGTCTGAGGTAAGTACCGATGTTACTACCACTTTGCAGATAAGGACACTAATTTTTAAAAGGATTAAGCAGTGCAGAAGCCAATCTCCTAATAAGTGGCAGAGATGGAATTTGAACTGGGCAATCTGTCTCCAGCACCCCCTTAAGAGATTATCCAGCTATCTATCGCTCTATCCGTCTATCATTCTCTCTCTCTCTCTCTCTCTGTGTCTCTCTCTCTCTCATGTATCTAGTATCTAGCTATAATGAGATTTATTGTAAGAAATTGGTTCATGTGGTCATGGAGACTGAGAAGTCCCATGATGTGCCATCTGCAAGCTGGAGACCCAGAAAAGCTGGTAGTATAAAGTCCAATTGAGCTTGAAGGCTTGAGAACCAGGAAGTGTCAGCGGTGTAAGTCCCAGTCCGAAGGCACTAGAAGAGCAATGTCTCAGCTCAGTCAGGCAGGAAGAGAGAATGAAACCTTCCTTTGCTCTTTTGTTCTATTCAAGCCCTCAGTGGGTTGGATGATGCCCCATCCACGTCGGGAAGAGCAGTTTTCTTCACGCAGTCTACCAGTTCAAATGCTTTTCCCTGAAATGATCTCACAGACACGCACAGAAATAATATTTAACCATATATCTGGGCATCTCCTAACCCAGTCCTATCTGTCAGGTTCTGGAGCTTTTGCTAACCTCAGTAGAAACTTTGGTTCTCCCAGTCCCGGTACGCCTTGCTCTTGAGTGTGCTCCTACTATCACAGTACATGGACGCATGTTTAACTGGAGCATATAATCGTTTCGCAGTAAATGCCTAATAAGGTGCTCCCAAGAGGATCAGCCTGTCAGATCCATATTTCAGGCTGCCCTGTGCTGCCAGGTAGAATTATGAACTGTTGCTGTTTTCTCTGGTTTTCAGTTCGTTATCTTTTGCCATTCTAAATCACTTAAATGATTTGCAGATTTCATTTCTTCTTTTCTTTCTTAATGACATATTTCTCCCTTCCTTTTATTATTATTATTTTAAAGTAAAACTCCTTAGACTTAGCAGGAAAGGCCACTTAAAATTAAAACCCCACAAAATAGAATAAATGAGAAGCATAGATTTCTTTCAGTGACCATTTTGTCATTCCCTATGCATTAAGCAACTGTGCATTAAGCTTAATAACTTTGGGCTAATGTTCAGAAGGGGCAATGGACGCCTTGGAAGTGACACTGTGAATATTGAAGTCTAAAGGGTAAAGAGAACGTGATATCCTTCTCACAGCTGATGAGGAAGCAGCCTCATAAAAGGGAAATGAGGGTGTTAGTCTAAATGATCACCAGGGCCCCTTACAGTTATAAAACTCTGAGTGGTCAGTGGGGACAGCCCAAATACAAATGGGTTAAAGGGTGAAGGTAATCATTAAGCACCATACTTGGCCCTAATAATTTATCTACCTCTTATTGATCTAAATGAATATATTGCTGTTAATATCCCAGAAATAATTTTCAGAGGGTCCCTTGAAACTCTATTATAGATTTCAGTACCATGGGTTATTTTCTGGCCAGTTACCCATAAAAGTGAGAGATAATATCAGCTGAGACTCTTGGTTGTAAACCTTAGAAACTAACGCTTGCTACTTAGTGAAAGAGAATTTATTGAGGGAAAGGGAAGTTCACAGAATCAATGAGGGGCTAGAGGACCTGAGGTAGGAAATGGACCAGAATGAAGGGGCTCTTGGGGCTGGAGAGGAAAGTCCACATCTTATCCCTAGGCTACATCTACTGCTCTGATGAGCATAACCTCTCAGAACAGGCATCTGAAGGGCACCTTGGTCACATGACTGTCTCCTAGCTGTACCAGGGGGTCTGAAAGGGAATGATATGACCTTCTAGGCTACTATAGTGGGAGGTAGGTGAGAACTGCCTTCCCATTAAACCAATATTCAAAGAGGAGAGCCATCCAAAAGGAAATTGGGGAAGAGTACGATTGAATGCCAGACAGCTGAAAAAGAATAACTGTCTGCTACAATAATAGTACATTATAATAGGGGGTACACCCTAAGTATGTCACTCTATGGTATACATATATATAGTGTATTTAAAATAGCATGAACTTTAGGGTCAGACAGACTTAGTTGAAAGCCTGGTCCTGCCACTTTCTAGCTATGTGACCTGGCAGATGCTCTGTTAGCTCTCAGATTCTCAGAGGATCTCAGAGGATTCTCCCTCTTACAGTTGTTTTGGGAATAAGGGCATAATCCATGCAAACCGTGGCACACAGTAGGATTTATTATTTTATTTTTCCTAAAGGAAGATATGTTCCTCATTTTGAATCTTAAATGGCTGATAGCCTAGCAAGACTTTTCTAAACACCTTCGACAAAGAGTCTTTGAAATGAGAAAATGACACGAAACGTAGCAATTAGTAGCCTGCAGCTTGAGCCGTATTCCTAAAACAGGAAACCATAGCAGGATCTAGGAGGAAGGACCCTTTTCTCAGCAGTTGTACTAAATGAGGTAGCATCCTTTGCCTCGATAATTGGATGTCTCTCCCTTAGATTGAGAAATTAGATCACTTGCCCCCCTCCCCCCATACTTTACTTTTCCATTTAGGATGCTGACATGTCCCTGAATTTTGCAAGTACATTTGCTTAGAATTAATACCATCATCATAAAGGACCAGTTTCTTAATTTCTTTTCATGCTAAGTTAGCAAGAAAGATCAAAGTCCTTTCATCTTGTGACTGAACTGCTCAAGCATCTAAAAATGCCTTTAGGACTTCAGAGAGAAGCCACCACAGTGCATGACACTTACATTCTTTTTATAGACACAGGTCTGTGAGGGTTTTTTTTTTTTTTTTTGCAAGCTAATATAGCTAGCTACTGCCTAGGCTAGCAAATGAAACAAAGAGGTCTGCTTTCATGAGCCACATTTCCTTAACTGAAAGTGTTCAGCCCACTGTGCAAGAATTTTTGTTTTTTTTCCTAGCAGAAAGATGTTTTTGACCTACATGTATTTTTTTTTTAATTTTAGGGTCTTTTAAAAATTATACAGTATTAAGTTCAGTTAAGCAAGAATGAAACTGACATTTCAAAACTGGATTTTAGGATATAGATTAAAGCTTCTGATGTATACTGGTGAGCTGAGTCGATTTCATCAAATTCTCAAAGATCTGTCATCCTCCAAACCTAGCCATGTAAAACAGCCAAATGCTAATAGAAAATCCCTGGCTTTAGGTTAGTGGTGTCAAGAATGTCAAATAGGGAAAAAATAACTTCACAGATACTTTCCCTACAAGAATAATACAAAGGTTTGGTTGTGAGGGTGTTGTTTATCATGGAGAAAAATTGAAAGCAACCAAAATGTCCAGCTTTAGGGGATTAAATAGATAAAATGGAGTCTATTCTTATAAAAGAAAGTCTTATCATAGAAAATAAAATGAGAGAAAATATTTAATGACACAGAAAGATACTTGTAAAATACTAATTGTTATAGGTAAAGTTCAAAACAGTACATTCAGTATGATCTCAATTCTGTAAATACACGCAGACACGGTCAGGGTGACACACCAAGTGCAGAGCTATTTTTTTTCTAGATGATGACTTTATAGTTGGTTTTTCTTTTCTTTCTTTTGTACATCTGTATTTCCCAAATTTACAGCAAGGGAAATTTTACAACAGTAAATCATTTTACGTAGAAGTAAGATATGATTGATATTACTCTGTTTTCAGACTCACTTTCAATTCTCAAGCCTATATCAAATATTGGAATTTCAGAGTCATGGAGCAAACGGGTGAATGTGAAGCTTACAGATCTTGCGTGTGTTCTCTCCCTCCACTAAAAATTCTTTAACTCCATCTCTAATATTAATATCTGGCTAGATGGTGTGGACACACTTATAGATATTTTTTTCTTTTTTGTGTTTAGTTTCAATTATATCCTTAATCAAAGTGCCTAATTAATGCTCAAATATTTAGCATCACCACGGCAATCAGTAGTCAGTAACCCAAAACAGAGGTTATTGGAAGATAGATTCCCAATATATTCCCAGTATATATAAAATTAACTGAATTTTCCCAATCTCCAAAGGGCTAGTTAGTACTTATTGTATTTCTGGGGAGAAGTATATAGTTCCTGCGCTGGTGATTTGTTCCCGGCAAGAGCACAGAAACCTTGAATCTTCACCCCCAGATGGAGACTATCCTTCGGAATTCTGATGTGCTAGAGTGAAGTGAACGGCTCTGGAGTCAGAATGCCTGGGTTTGAACTTTAGTTCCTCCTCCTACTAACAAGTTATGGGACTTTGGGCAAGTTATTTAACCTTTTCATGTTTCAGTTTCTTCCTCTGTAAGAGGGGAAAATATTGGTGCTTTCTCTATGGGGTTGTTGTAGAGATTGACTGAATTAATATGCATAGAGCTTAAAACAGTGGCACACAGGGAGTGCTTTATAAAATCGAAGGCGTGCAGGCCACTCTCTGCTCTCCCTATCCCGCTCGTAAAGCCATCGTCACACTTCTCGGCTTGCTCCGGGCCCCAGGAGCTGACCTCCAGAGACTGCCTCAAACTCTCTTTGCTCTGGCTTTCAGCTGGTCATCAGCGGACAGAGGATCCAGGATTTTCTTCTCCCAGGCTCCACCCCTGGCTCGAAGGTCCTGGCAGTGGCCGCGTTCTTCCATGGCTTCAGCTCCTGATGGCGGCCCCTCCTCCGGGGCACCCATTTTTATTAGATTTCTCTGCACCGTTCCCTTCCCTCGCTGCCTCGGACCTCCGTGTAGTAACAGCTTCCCAGTGCTGCTAATTCCTGGATGCCTCACCATGCTTTGTTGGTTCCCTTAAGCCTGCCCGCACCTCTGTAAATAGTCTCTTCCTTAAACACTATTAATTTATTTATTTTAACATCTTTATTGCAGTATAATTGCTTTACCATGGTGTGTTAGTTGCCGCTGTATAACAAAGTGAATCAGCTATACATACACATATATCCCCATATCTCCTCCCTCTTGCATCTCCCTCCCACCCCTCTAGGT
The DNA here is from genome assembly GCF_005190385.1 of Monodon monoceros. NCBI lineage: Eukaryota > Metazoa > Chordata > Mammalia > Artiodactyla > Monodontidae > Monodon > Monodon monoceros. The sequence goes on along the minus strand of NW_021703784.1, from coordinate 80,251,530 downwards.
GGTCACAAAGCACCGAGCTGATCTCCATGTGGTATGCAGCTGCTTCCCACTGGCTCTCTGTTTTACATTCTTCAACACTTTTTAGTTCATCCCTTTTGAGTGAGCTAAGTGCTTCTTGCTTGCTGGGCCCCTGACTGACACAACTGACCAATATTAATAGATGTATCCTCTTGCTCGTAATAGTATTGCAGTCAGAAGAGGTTGTCAAGCGCAAAGGTAATCATTCTACTGGGCATGCAAGGCACCAGACAACTTTCAGACTCTTCTGAATTATAAATGCCTCAGGTTTGCTAAACCATCTGAGAATCACGCAGGTGAGATCTGAAGGACGGAATTTTTAGTTGTCATTTTATTTGTGCAACAAGATATCTGCTGCTTAGAAATCACACCAAGCCTCAGATTCTTTTAAGATTCTTATCTACTTATACATTTTCTTTGTCCAAAGAGTACAAGATAAAGGCCTGGTTGTGGTTTTCATTAAATTAATACCAGGCTCTATCTTTGAGTCAATTAACTATTCATTCATTCATGTATTCATCACATATAAACTGCGGGCCTGCTCTGTGCCAGAGCTGGAGGAAAGCATTGTAAACAGAAAACAGAGGCAGTCTCAGTCCTCGTGGAATTTCTAATTTGGGGAAGGAAATTTTAATTCTGTAATTGTGCACACACACACACAAATGTAAAATTATGTCCCCAACAAGTGCTATGAAGTGAGGTACATGATGCCAGGAGAATCTTTGATAGGGAGAGCTTGACCTAGTCAGGAGATCAGGGAAGGCCTCCCTAAGACAGTGATGCGAGCTGAGACCTGAAGAATAAGAAAGAGTTGATAAGAGAATTTCAGAAAGAGGAAATAGCAAGTGCCAAGGCCCTGTGGTAGGTGTGGGGAGGGGGACTTACAATAACACCTGGTCAGGAGAGAAGGCAGTGTGGCCAGAGCACAGAGAAGGAGGGGAAAAGGGGTATATGATGAAGGTGGGAGGAAGCTGAAGGTTGGACAAGATGGGGCCTTAGAGACCATGTTCAGTAGTTTGTTTCATCCCTAAGGGATGAGGAGACCATTAGAGGATTTCTAGCAGGGAATGATCTGATTGGCCTTGAGTTTTTCAAAGATCATTTTGTGCTTCTGAACTCCAGGATTCTAGACACACACACCCGCCCCCCACCAAAAAGAAAAAGTTGAAATAAGAATAGAGAACATTCACTTCTTTCTTGGCAGGTGATTAGACTGGAACTGAATTAATTTAACCTAATCGAAAGGATTCTTCTCAAGGCCTCATCAGTGACAGGTAATTTCAATATGTGATCGTTATATGTGTCTGTTTCTAATCAATCCCTGGTATACTACATTTCAGCAAGTCAACACTGCTACATATTTTTGTAACTTTCTGGTAATTTTCATGTCACAGTTGTCACTGGGCTCCCTGCTGAACCCAAGTACACATAACTAATTCATCAATCAATCAAGGAGAGAAAGTCATGCCTGATGCTGCAACGAGAATATGTGCTTGCTAGTTTGGGGTGGAATAAAAAAGGATTTCTCCTTAATGGGAGGCAGAGTTTGCAGATTTAAAGATAATTCCTAAGACTGACAGTCTTTGTAATTTGGAGTGTGTGCACCGCTGTTGCCTGGTGTTTATTCCACATTGTCGAGGAAAGCAAATCTACGGCTGGAACCCCCGCTGCTTCCACCCATCATCAGTTCAGAGGGGGGTGCGGGGAATGGCAGGGAGAGGGAAGAGTTCCTAGGTCTGGGGTCAGAAGAGCTGGCTTCCAGCTCTAACCCACTGTGTGTGTAACCTTGGGCAAGCCATTTAACCACATAGGGCCTTGCTTCTTCATCTATGAAAATTAGGTCTGTTGAAAGTAAAGAGAGAGATGCCATTGAGGGAAGCCCATCAGTAACTCAGGCACAGACTCAGGACGTGTCCAAGGCTTGCATCCACCTGGAGCTCAGGGTCCAGAAAGTTGATTCCATTCACCCGCAGCTGGCCATATATTTATTAAAGCTGGCTGCTTTATCATCTTAGCAAGAAGGAGGAATGGCAAAGAAGGTTTATCTGGCATGCACTATTAATCAGGTCAGGCCTGATTCTCCTGCTCTCAAAGACAAATCCTAGACCTCAGCTGTGCTATCCAATACTGGTATGTCTTGTTCATGTAAAATCCTGTGCACGTGAGGCAGCCATCCCCCCTCTTTAAGTTATGCATCCTGGAACACGTGACCTCTGAGTCTGCCACGGTGAAAGAAGAGTGTGTGGCACATCACATTAGCTCTTGATGGCTTCAGGCAGTTACAATTAAGTGAAGTGGCACACATCACTTCTACTCATTGTCCATTGGGTAGAACTAGTTATTCGGCCCCAGTCTTTTCAAGGGAAGCTGTGAAGGGTAGAACACATGGAATATAAGTGAGCATTGTTACATGCCAACTGTGGTCAATTTGTAGGGAAATACCTGGGTACCTGTCGGGAAGGGTTCTGAGATCTGGTCTAAATTCATCAGGACAAAATGGCATGCATACACATAAGATGTGTTGGTATACTGTGTGGCAACACATTTCTCCTTTGGCCAGAATACCCTTTTCCTCTTGTCAATGTCTCTGAGAAATGAAATTAATCAGGAAAAAGTTGTTTGATTGGTATAGATTTACGCAAAAGAAATTAGAAAGTCTTCAGAATATTTCAACCAGGCTATGAAAAAAACTACTAAATGAGTCAGTACTTGAGAGTTGGATGGTATCCTTAACTTGGCCTCAACAGACACTTACAAGTAGACCATGGGATTTCTGGGAGAATCTAATAGCTGTTTAGTTTGTTCATGCTTGTAAAAATGTTAAAGTTTCTGGCTACTATCGTCCCACATGGAGCTAAGAGTGTCCGTACGCAAAGCAAATAATGGAGAGGAGAGGAAACAGCTTCTTCTCTCATCAGCATCCCAGTCCCCTGGCTACTGCGCACCTCCCGGCCCCACCTATTTAGCTTCTTGGACTGGATCCATTGTACGTCCAGATCTGTGGCACCCATTCCATTTCCTGTGAACAGCTTGCTTGCCAATCTCAGATCCTCCGAGACAGCGTGTCCCTTTGTTTCTTCCATCTGATGTCACCCTGGAGAGAGGAGAAGACACTCTCTAGCTCTGACACTGGGATATATCCATGGGCATCAGTTTTCTCCATTGTAAGATGCACACGTTGCATCAGCACATCATTTCCTAGATTTTCAGTACCCATTTCACTGGTGGCAATTATCTTAATTTACGTAACAGGGCACACAGCATATGATTTTACAAAAACAAACACAAAAAGGGGAGATTAGAGGGAAAGTTCTGGGTTAACAAGAATTCCTACCATTTATATTTGTTTAAAATATGTGGTGAAGCCCTGACTAAGCACTTTCCAAATCTGAGCATACCTATCCTATGAAGTAATGATGGTTGCAAAAAGACTTGAGGAAGCAGAAGCGAGGTGATGACACCAGGATTTGAACCCATGTGGGTCTGACGTCAGAGCCCCTACTATCTCTTAACCACTCAGCAATATCCCCCCAAGTGCTGAAAGAAGATGGCAGAAGAAATCGCAGCAAAAGCAAGTAAAGATTAAAATGGGTGAGGGGACAGTGGTACCCAGAGGTGGGTAAAGACTGAAAAAGATTAAAAGAAGAACATTCGCTGTGGCCAAGTGGGCGGAATAGATTGAAAAACCCTCTCAGCTGGGAGGTGTTTGAATGACAGATTTCTCCTCAAATCTGAAGGGCAACGGGATGATGGATTTGAGAATCCCTGAAGATGTGCACCGTGAGACGGAAAATGATCAGAGGGGGTTAGAGCTTTGGAGAACAGAGCAGAAGCCCTTGTAGCTGGAGTGAGCGGCACAGGGAGGGGGGCAGGCACCGTAGCCAGTAGTCACAGAAAAGATTGCATGACAAGCAAAGCACTGAACAGAGACAGAGAGGAGAAAAGAAGACCCAGCAGAGGAGCTTTCTAATCTCTTCCCTTAGAATGTTCACGAGCACATCTCTGACCTAAAAATTTCAGTCCTTGTCTCCACACATTCCTCCTGCAAACAGCTCCTGGAGGTTGAAGAACCAGACCCCGGCACCCAGCACTGTTTCAGTGAAGTCCCATTCTGAATGCTGAGGTTTCTACATCCTTTCAGAAGAATTAGCCATGCTTTTAATTGCTTCAGACAACTTCAGACAATGATAGAAAAATACAGGCAGCTTATCAGAAAGGAAAGCTCCTTAAAATCTCAAGGAATTTTCTTTTTTTCTCCTTGCAAGTTCCTTATCTCAAGAGGAAGGAAAAAGCTGAAGGAAGTGAGTTGAAAATGAACAGGAAAAGTGGTTCTTCTCTAACATGGTGGTTGTGACAGTGTTTCCATAAAATGAAAAATGTTATATATATGCCAGGCTTCTGAGATGCTAAGCCCAAGTGGTTGCAAATTAACTGAAAAATATCCTGGATGACCTGAGTTACAGTGAGTGCATTAGGTCTCTTTGGAACAAAGGCAAAGAGAGAGCTTTTGTTTGGCTGCTGGTGCAGGTGGCCTTGTGGAAAGCACACTATAAATTGCTGTAATTGTGGGATGATAAGCCAGGTTGATAGATTTCTGTCACTCTCCTTCTGTAAAGAATGGGCTCACCTTCCCGAAGTCTGCAGAGGCATATACATCAAAAAGCACATCACTGCTCCCATGTCAAGACACGTTTCTCTGCACATTTACAAACATCCACAAGATGTTTGAAATGAGGTGTCCACATTTCACCCATCCACAAGAACTCACCTTTCTTTCAATATCATTTTTGTATCTTTTTTTTTTGAAATTTTATTTCGTTTCTCTCATTTCTCTTTTCTTTCTAGACATGTATGTGGCTTTGGACATGATGTCTGGGTATGATTAGGAAATAGAGGTGGGAATATAACCCCAACATGGTGCTTATTTCATCTTCTTTATTTTTCAGAGCAGATGGGAACCAAACAAGAAGAGGGAAGGGGGCTGCTGACAGATAACTTGATAGGAATGAGCCTGGAAGACTGAAAGAGTCCTGCCCGTGAAATCTGCTGCTCCAACATCAAGCAGCAAGTCAGGGTGGAGGCAGCCTAGACCCTGCTGTCAGTAGAAAGAATATGTCAACAGAAGCTATAGCACATATTCTGTATTCCCTACAGAACACTTTTTTCTTTTTCTGCTTAGTAAATAGCATGCTGCAAGGGTAGCAATCCTTCTGCTACTTCCTCCAGCTAGTGAGAAGGAAACTCAACAAGACGGAAGCTCTTCTGCCTGAAAACCAAGGGTTCTGATTTGTGGGAAGGCGCTGACATAGAATTCCTAGGAAATGAGCATGCAGCTCAGTGTAGGAGTGAACTGGGTGGAGTCGGGCAAACAGGCAACCACCCTTGGGGTAAATCCCCACTTAGCTGTGTAACCTGAAGTCTGTTATTTGACTTTAAGGCTCAGTTTCCCTGGGTGCCACATGGAAACACCTAACTGGCACAGTTAAAATGAGGATTAAAGACTATATAGCAATAGAAAAGGCCCTGTGCATAGTAAGCTCCAAGCAATGGTAGTTTCCATTCACAAAGGAGTATACAGATGTGTTTCTAGCAGGACTTACCACATTACCTGAGAAAGCAGTGTGGAAGAGTAGGAAAAGCATTGACTCAAACAAACAACAAACAGAAACAGAGAGAAAGACAGAGAGATACTCTGGAGTCAAGTGGCTCCACAGAGGCTCCACACTAGCCATGTGGCTTCCAGAAAGTGGCTTAATCTTCCTGGGTCTCCTTTTCCTCATCTATAGACGGGGCATAATATCTTCTTCATGGGAACATTGTGAAGAATCAGTGGTGTTTATAAAAATAAATAAATACATATGTATTATACAATGCTTGGCACATTGTAAGCACTCACTATATATTTTCTCCTTTCCTCCTTTCCCACCTGAAGCACCATAACAATAAAGAAGCCTATAAAAAGTGTAGTATTCCTGTCTCCTGACATGAACACCATAAATTACATCTATAATGCTTTCTACAGCTTTAAGCTACTTTGTACATTGTATTAGTCAGGATTCTCCAGAGAAACAGAACCAATGGGCTGTATGTAGAGAGAGAAAGCAATTTATTTTAAGTAATTGACTAATGCAATTATGGAGGCCAGCAAGTCCAAAATCTGTAGGGTGGGCCAGAAGCCTGAGGACATAGGAAGAAAGAGTCATTGTAGTTGTTGAAGTCCATAGGCTATCAGGCTGGAGCCCCAGGAAAAGCTGATGTTGCAGTTCAAGTCTGAAGGCAGTCGTCTGCAGAATTCCCTTTTGCTCAGGGGAGGTCAGTCTTTTGTTCTATTCAGGCCTTCAACTGATTGGATGAGGCCCACCTGCATTGTAAAGGGCAATCTGCTTTACTCAAAGTCCACTGATTTAAATGTAAATTTCATCTCCTTTAACCCCTCCACACACACACATACAAAAAAAAACCTTAACAGAAACATCCAGATTAATGTTTGACCAAATATCTCATTTTGGTCCTATGATCCAGCCAAGTTAACACTTAAAATGAACCACAACATGTGTCTTAAGTCATTTCCAAGGGACTGCTGTTTGAAAACAAATAGAGGGAACTGGCTTGTTAAACCATATTTGAGAAATTAGAAATGGAGATTCTTGGTGGGGAAATTCACTTCTTAAATTAGCACTGGATCCTTGGAAGTGGGGATGGGGAAAGGATGTATGGTAGTGACATGAATTCAAGCTTTCACCATTTGTTCCTCCTCATGAGAGTTTCTGTCCCTTTTGGATCAAAGATGAATGTCTCTATCACTAAAGCAGAGTGCCCATCACTGGTTCCTCTAAGATGGTTCACATTTGTTACTGCCCTTCCAACATGATTCCCAAAACAAATAGTAAGTGGGCTCTAATGTTATCTGATTCTAGCTTGAAGGTAAGGAGGAATTCTAATTTTCCTGTGGCGTGGCATATTTTTCTAAATATGAAAAGCGAAACATGTGACATTTTCTGGTATATTTCCCATGCTGTATACTGCTTTTCACATGTACCGATTGCTTTGAGACTGGCTATAAAATAGCTATGTAAGTTGTTTCTAAAGGCTGTGTACTGAAACACCTTTCTAAATGCTCTGCTTAATTTTTTTCCCACATTGTAATTCATTGTTGGCCTTTTCTACACTGAATTGTTGGAATTAACCAATAAATCAGCAAGAAAAGACATGCCAATTTCCTTCCCAGTTGATAAATTACAGGGTGGGCATGGCATAGTATGTTTTATTTTGTGTTTGTATATATGTGTGTGTGTGCTTGTGCATGTGTGTTACTTTCCCCACCTAAATTTACTTTTTAAGAAATATTGCAATCTTGGTGCTTCTAAATTACTTGCCAGTTTTAATGGGTAACATAAATATAGTATTATATTCCAACATGTGTTATAAAAATCTACTTTATCAACTGACAATTTGAAAATATTATCCCAGATTTGCTCATATGCATTTACCATAGAAGGCTTTGCTTTTCGTTCCTATACTCAATTTGTGTTTGTTCATCAGGATTTCTCTACCTCCCAGTTTTCAGTTTTCTTAGTAATTAATATGTTAACTGTATATTTAAAGAGCAGTGTTTCCCATTAATCTATACATCGGTAACTCCCATAAATAATGCTGTAATCGTCTTTCTTTCTTTAACAAAATACTAATGTGGTAAAAATAGAAGTCCCTTTAAGGTGGGGAATATTTAATTACCCACTCTTATGAAATATAAGAAATGGGCCCTCTCCCCAGTAAGCTTACCATTAAGGCACTCTGACAAATATAAAATGACTATGCTGGTCAGTAGTAACTATACAGGTGGCTTAGTGTCTTGTTGGGAAGCCACCATACCATCCATGTGTACAACATGCTTCCTTCAATTCATCTCAGCAGTGTGGGCAGGAAGGCTGTCCAAGATCCCCCAGGGCAATCTACCTAAATGTTACTGAACCAAACTTGGGTCCGCTTGCCCACGTGCAGTAAAGCCAATCTACTGACACTGAGTTGTGGTGAAGGAAAGTGCAGCGTTTATTGCAGGGCACCAAGCAGGGAGTCCAGGTAGCTAGTGTTTAAAAGATCCGAACTCCCTGAAGGCTTTCAGGGCAAGGTTTTTAAAGACAGGGTGAGGGAGGGGGATTGTGGCATATGTGATCAGCTCATGGACATTCTTCTGATGGGTTGGTGGTGAGGTAATTGGGAGTCAACATCATCAACCTTCTGGTTCCAACCAGTCTGGTGTCTATGTGCTTGTGGGCAGCATGCAGTTAACTTCTTCCACCTGGTGGGGGTTTCAGTATCTGCAAAACAGCTCAAAGGACATGGTTCAGAATATTATCTATAGCCCTTGAGGAGGAACTAAAGGTCCTTGACTTTGTTTAATAGCTAAACTATTACTATTTTGTCTTGCTTGACTGTTTTCCTTTGTTTCTGCATTTTCTCACTTCTATGATTAAACTTATTCTTTGACTAAAGTTTTTCTACAGACAAAAGGCAGGCAGAGGACTTGGGGTGGAAGGGTCCTGTCCTGGGAAGGCCCCATAGGGTCCTGCTTGGTTACATTAAGGTACTACCTTCTACATGGTCTGGCCTGTCTCTAAAAGGCAGAAATTCTCCTTGCTTAACTTCTTTAGTGTGTATATGTCCAGTTCTTCATTGATCCAATAAGGCCACAGATATTTCAAAAGGGTTTTGTGAGGATTGATTGCAAAGTGACTTACACAATGGTTAGCCCAGAATAGGCCTTCAGTAGATGTGTCTTCACTGATTTGCAAAGAAAGAAATGATAAAGGCCATAGAGAGAACCTTGCAAGACACTTAAAACTAGAAGAGGAGAAAAAGAAAAACTAGTCAACAGAAATGAAGAGCATCAGGAAAAGGCAGTTAGTGGTCAGAACAAATAAGGCCATGGAAGCCAAAGGAAGTTAAGGTTCATGAAAGTTTTATGATGCAGTCTCTGAGAGCAAATAGCATCTAGAACAAGATAATCTAAAATGTTCTTTTCTAACAGTGTTTTTAAAATATTGTGCCCTGTGCTCTGTGTCCGTTTGGGAACAACATGTTAATACCACAGCCAGGTCTTTTCAATAATTCAGTCTCCTGACAAGGAGTAGATTATATAAGATGAGGGAGACCTGGCTTAAGAGAAAAAGCACGTGGAAAAAAAGTCTAGGAGTTTAATTGAATGAAAACTCCACATGAAGCACCAGAGTAATATAGCTGCCAAAAGAAACAAACAAAAGGAAACGCAGAAAAATACAGCATGGATCAACAGAGAAAAGGTACCATTAACAGGGGTGGTTAACGTGATGAACTAACAGGTTAAATCTGGATTGTTCTGGCCAGCTAGGGGTTAAACTCTTTAGGATAGACTTGACCAACTAGAGTGTGTCCAGACAAAAGCAACCAAAATAATAAGAGTGTCAGAAAAGTATATTAATTGAGGAGAAGTTCAAGAAACAGAGGCTGTTTCTTTAACCTGGGTATTAACAAAAGTCCTAGCAGGGAAGAGAATCCAGATGGCTCAGATGACCCAAGGACTTTAAAGAAGTGACTGAATACAGAGGTGTGGATGGAGTTAGGGGATTCATGCAGGAGGGGCAGTTGGACAGGAGTTGTAGTCGCAAAGCACATAAACACAGCCAAAAATGTAGGTCAGGAAGGTACAGGAAAGAAATCGCTAACCTCTCTTTCCTTCTGACCTCCAGGTTCCTCTTGGTCCTTCCCATTGACCAACCCAAATGGGAATCAACTGGTAAGAAAGCCCTGCATTGCATTCTGTAGGGTTCAGCTTCCCAGGACCCAAACTAGGGTATGTAAGGCAGAGAAAGGATCTTGGACAGGTGGGAAAAGGGAAAACCAATAGAGAAAACTCAGCACACCCTGGAAAATAACAAACCTCAAATATGTGTAGGGCTGACCTATGAAACAACAACTATACAATGATCATATTGGCACACTATACTGAAGAACATTCCAATAATCCAACTTGTGTGACAATGAAAGTCTTGCCACATATATCAGTGTGCTTCCTGTTCCTATGAAATTCGATCAGTAGTTGGATGATTATCTGTTGGGGGGTTGGTGTTGTAGATGGAATTTCTGCTTATGGTTGTTTGGTTCCAAAGACACTTTTATTCAAGATCTTTTCCCCAAGATCATACCAGTGTTTCACTAAATATTACAATCTGTTACCCTTTTTATCCCACTTGACTATTTTCTGGGGTTTTTTTTGATGGCTGAATAAGTGGGAATTGATATCTCATACTGAATCATTGATAAATAATATGATCCCAGTAAATTCTCAGTTACCCAAAGCTGAATTATTCTTCTTCTGGATTATCTATGACGTTTGGCTGCCTTCCTCCATTGCTTAGTGTATGCAAGAGGCCATTTTAAAAAACCATTATCACTCCCCGAAGGAAGTTCCAGCAATTGTTTCATGTTGGTCATATAAACAAACCTGGCTTCTCATTTCTCTAGAAAATACTTTCAGCCAGTACAGTATTAGAAGAAAACAGCCAAAGTGTCCATGAGGTTTTGTAGCAGAGCTACAAGAATTGGGAAGGAGAGAGTCATTGGCTCCTGTCTTGGACCTGACATGAATTAGCTTTCTTAACTTGTTCAAGTCATTTTAGTTCTCTAAATGGAGTGGAATTTGATGATCCAGGAGGAAAAAGGTTAAAGTCTAGGGTTCCAATTCTATTGTAAAATGTCAGACTGTGGGGAATTGTCTTTCCAATTCCCTAACCTCATCACATTTGAGCCCCCTCTCAATTCAGGGTTTGCTAAAACAAGAAAATATCCCTCAGTTTACTGTCCTTGTATTATTCATGCTAATTAATCAACCCCTCAGTTCACAGGGTAGATGACAGAAATTTCCTTGTTACTTCCATAAAGTCAATCTATTACTGAAAATTATCACTGAGAATTTATTTTTAATTTGCAACGATTTGCCTTCTGAGCAAAGAAATATATCTAGGCGACACATTGCTCACAGTATGGTACCCAAAGTGAAGTGACTGTTTTCTCCCTACTTTCAACCCCAGGAAGGGTCTGAATAACCTGTAATATAAAACCTTAGTTTTTGAATCTGTACCATGACTACCTGCTCTGTCCTAAAAACTACCAAAAAGATGTTTGGATTTCCACGAAGCATAACAACTTCTTTTGTTGAAACGAAGGCACTCATTCCACAAGCCATGTCTGTCTGTGACACGCAGTGGTATAATGAGGACAAGGCAATAAGAAGAGGCTCACATGAGCTGTGAAGGGGAATATTTCAGCAGAGATTAGGAAACATCAAACTGTGGTCACTTTGTTTTGAGATCAGAGTTAATTCAAGAAGTTTGAGCTAAGGAGCATGTCTTCTTTGCATACTTTGCCCCAAATCCTGGGGGCTCTACCCAGGATGGCAGTCTGCCTGGGATGCTAATTTATTCCTCTTTTCTATCCACCTCCCTTAAACTGTACTATGTACATTTAGAGTTCTCAATGGCTATCAGTGAGTTAATCTAATAAATCACAACTGTGAGGCTTAATTAATGTTTCTAAAATTTCTCAGGATCTCAGGATGAAAGGAACTAAACACTCAAATTGGAAAGTGTAACTATTATTATTGTGAATTTTTTTTCCATTGAACCCAGTCCTCAGTTATAAGGTATTGATGGCTGTGAGACTCTTGAGATTCATTAATTTCAGTTCATTCTTAGGAGGACTTTTCGAGACTTTGTAAATGATCCCGGGAACACCTCATTTCAATGTCTGAACAGTACATTATCTTTACTAATTAAAAAATTATCACAGTGATGGATTCTGCTTAATTTAAATTGACTTCTTTGTGGGGTAAAAAGGCAATTAAAGTTAAGAATATTTGAAAGGATTCCTAAGTGGGGGACATTATTTCAGTGGGAAAATAAAAATGGCACCTGAAACACACAACATGATTCTTGTTTCCTCTGATTAGAGAAAACACAGTCCCTCTGAACATTCTCTCTGAAGCCTTTGAGGCCAAAATTGGTGAACTTGAACCATCTGGAAAAGCTGTTTTACCAGCCATATGAAAATAAACAAAATAAATACTTCTCAAAGGGGGAAATCAACAGATAATGCCTAAAATTGATAAATTAAGCAAAAATAAGGGATATTATTTACAGAGATAAAAATGTCTCTGAAGTAAGATATAACATGACCAATGAGTAGTCCCAGTTTGTTTGGAACTGTCCTTGTTTATTTTTACCAAAAATACCAAGTCCTTCGAAATCCCTCAGTTCTGGGAAAACAGGGCCAACTGGTCACCTTAGAAATAGATGCCAAGTTTAAAAGTGGCTCCTGAAAGGAGTGAACCAAGAGGTGGAGAAAAAGACTACAGCTTTTATTTTTATATATAAACCTTTGGTAATCTTTGAGTTTTAAATCACCTACATTTATGGCTTTGATTTAAAATTTAAAACAAATATAGTTCTATGTTAGTAAAGAAGAAAAAGGTAACTGTGCACGTCAGAGAAATAAGCAGTGGAGAGGAGCTTCAAGATGGCGGAAGAGTAAGATGCGGAGATCACCTTCCTCCCTACAAATACATCAGAGCTGCATCTACATGTGGAACAACTCCTACAGAACACCTACTGAACACTGGCAGAAGACCTCAGACCTCCCCAAAGGCAAGAAACTCCCCACTTACATGGGTAGGGCAAAAGAAAAAACAGAGACGAAAGAATAGGGATGGGACCTGCACCAGTGAGAGGGAGCTGTGAAGGAGGAAAAGTTTCCACACACTAGGAAGCCCCTTCATGGGCGGAGACTGTGGGTGGTGGAGTGGGGGAGCTTTGGAGCCGCGGAGGAGAGTGCAGTAACAGGGGTGTGGAGGGCAAAGCGGAGAGATTCCCGCACAGAGGATCAGTGCCAACCAGCATTACCAGCCCGAGAGGCTTGTCTGCTCACCCGGCGGGGCTGGCAGGGGCTGGGAGCTGAGGCTTGGGCTTCGGTCGGATGCAGGGAGAGGACTGGGGTTGGCGGTGCGAACACAGCCTGAAGGGGGCTAGTGCGCCACGGCTAGCTGGGAGGGAGTCCGGGAAACAGTCTGGAGCTGCCAAAGAGGCAAGAGACCATTGTTTCGGGGTGCACGAGGAGAGGGGATTCAGAACACCGCCTAAACGAGCTCTAGAGACGGGTGCCAGCCGCGGCTAACAGCGCGGACCCCAGAGACAGGCATGGGACGCTAAGGCTGCTGTTGCTGCCACCAAGAAGCCTGTGCACGAGCACAGGTCACTATCCACACCTACCCTCCCAGGAACCTGTGCAGCCTGCCACTGCCAGGGTCACGTGATCCTGGGACAACTTCCCCAGGAGAGCACGTGGCGTACCTCAGGCTGGTGCAACGTCACGCTGGCCTCTGTCGCCGCAGGCTCGCCCCACATCCGTACCCCTCCCTCCCCCCGGCCTGAGTGAGCCAGAGCTCCCGAATCAGCTGCTCCTTTAACCCCTTCCTGTCTGAGAGAAGAAAAGATGCACTCAGGCGACTGACACGCAGAGGCGGGGCCAAATCCAAAGCTGAACCCTGGGAGCTGTGCGAACAAAGAAGAGAAAGGGAAATCTCTCCCAGCAGCCTCAGGAGCAGCGGATTAAAGCCCCACAATCAACTTGATGTACCCTGCACCTGTGGAATACCTGAATAGACAACGAATCATCTCAAATTGAGGAGGTGGACTTTGGGAGCAACGATATATATATTTTTTTCCCTGTTTCTCTTTTTGTGAGTGTGTATGTGTATGCTTCTGTGTGATTTTGTCTGTATAACTTTGCTTTTACCATTTGTCCTAGGGTTCTGTCTGTCCTTTTTTTCAATTACTTAAAAAAACTTTTTTTCTTAATAATTATTTTTTATTTTATTTTAATAACTTTATTTTATTTTACTTTATTTTATTTTATCTTCTTCTTTCTTTCTTTTTTTTTCTCCCTTTTATTCTGAACCGTGTGGAAGACAGGCTCTTGATGCTCCAGCCAGGCATCAGGGCTGTGCCAATGAGGTGGGAGAGCCAAGCTCAGGACACTGGTCCCCAAGAGACCTCCCAGCTCCACGTAATATCAAACAGTGAAAATCTCCCAGAGATCTCCATCTCAATGCCATATCCAGCTCCACTCAACGACCAGCAAGCTACAGTGCAGGACACCCTATGCCAAACAAATAGCAAGACAGGAGCACAACCCCACCCATTAGCAGAGAGGCTGCCTAAAATCATAATAAGGTCACAGACACCCCAAAACATACCACCAGACGTGGATCTGCCCACCAGAAAGGCAAGATCCAGCCTTATCCACCAGAACACAGGCACTAGTCCCCTCCACCAGGAAGCCTACACAACCCACTGAAACAACCTTAGCCACTGGGGACAGACAACAAAAACAAAAGAAACTATGAACCTGCCGCCTGCAAAAAGGAGACCCCAAATGCAGTAAGTTAAGCAAAATGAGAGGACAGAGAAACACACAGCAGATGAAGGAGAAAGGCAAAAACCCAACAGACCTAACAAACGAAGAGGAAATAGGCAGTCTACCTGAAAAAGGATTCAGAATAATGATAGTAAAGATGATCCAAAATCTTGGAAATAGAGTGGAGAAAATATAAAAAACGTTTAACAAGGACCTAGAAGAACTAAAGAGCAAACAAACAGTGATGAACAACACAATAAATGAAATTAAAAATTCTCTAGAAGGGATCAATAGCAGAATAACTGAGGCAGAAGAATGGATAAGTGACCTGGAAGATAAAATAGTGGAAATAACTACTGCAAAGCAGAATAAAGAAAAAAGAATGAAAAGAATTGAGGACAGTCTCAGAGACCTCTGGGACAACATTAAATGCACCAACATTCGAATTAACGGGGTCCCAGAAGAAGAAGAGAAAAAGAAAGGGACTGAAAAAATATTTGAAGTGATTATAGTTGATAACTTCCCTAACATGGGAAAGGAAATAGTTAATCAAGTACAGGAAGCACAGAGAGTCCCATACAGGACAAATCCAAGGAGAAACACAACAAGACACATATTAATCAAACTATTAAAAATTAAATACAAAAAACAAATATTAAAAGCAGCAAGGGAAAAGCAACAAATAACACACAAGGGAATCCCCATAAGGTTAACAGCTGATCTTTCAGGAGAAACCCTGCAAGCCAGAAGGGAGTGGCAGGACATATTTAGAGTGATGAAGGAGAAAAACCTACAACTAAGATTACTCTACCCAGCAAGGATCTCATTCAGATTTGACAGAGAAATTAAAAGCTTTACAGACAAGCAAAAGCTAAGAGAATTCAGCATGACCGAACTAGCTTTAAAACAAATGCTAAAGGAACTTCTCTAGGCAAGAAACACAAGAGAAGGAAAAGACCTACAATAGTAAACCCAAAACTATTAAGAAAATGGTAATAGGAACATACATATTGATAATTACCTTAAATGTAAATGTATTAAATGCTCTAACCAAAAAACATAGACTAGCTGAATGGATACAGAAACAAGACCTGTATATATGCTGTCTACAAGAGACCCACTTTAGACCTAGGGACACACCAGACTGAAAGTAAGGGGATGGAAAAAGATATTCCATGCAAATGGAAATCAAAAGAAAGCTGGAGTAGCAATGCTCATATCAGACAAAATAGACTTTAAAACAAAGTCTATTACAAGAGACAAAGAAGGACACTACATAATGATCAAGGGATCAATCTAAGAAGAAGATATAACAATTGTAAATATTTATGCACCCAACATAGGAGCACCTCAGTACATAAGGCAAATACTAACAGCCAAAAAAGGGGAAATTGACAGTAACACAATCATAGTAGGGGACTTTAACACCCCACTTTCACCAATGGACACATCAAGAAAATGAAAATAAATAAGGAAACACAAGCTTTAAATGATACATTAAACAGGATGGAAATAGGACATTCCATCCAAAAACAACAGAATACACATTCTTCTCAAGTCCTTATGGAACATTCTCCAGGATAGATCATATCTTGGGTCACAAAATAAGCCTTGGTAAATTTAAGAAAATTGAAACTATATCAAGTATCTTTTCTGACCATAACTCTATGAGACTAGATATCAATTACAGGAAAAAATCTGTATGAAATACAAACACATGCAGGCTAAACAACACACTACTTAATAACCAAGAGATCACTGAAGAAATCAAAGAGGAAATCAAAAAATACCTAGGAACAAATGACAATGAAAACACAATGACCCAAAACCTATGGGATGCAGCAAAAGCAGTTCTAAGAGGGAAGTTTATAGCAATAAAATCCTACCTTAAGAAACAAGAAACATGTCAAATAAACAACCTAACCTTACACCTAAAGCAATTAGAGAAAGAAGAACAAAAAACACCAAGTTAGCAGAAGGGAAGAAATCATAAAGATCAGATCAGAAATAAATGCAAAAGAAATGAAGGAAACGATAGCAAAGATCAGTAAAACTAAAAGCTGGTTCTTTGAGAAGATAAACAAAATTGATAAACCAATAGCCAGACTTATCAGGAAAAAAAGGGAGAAGGCTCAAATCAATAGAATTAGAAATGAAAAAGGAGAGGTAACAACTGGCACTGTAGAAATACAAAGGATCATGAGATTACTACAAGGAACTATATGCCAATAAAATGGACAACCTGGAAGAAATGGACAAATTCTTAGAAATACACAGCCTTCCGAGACTGAACCAGGAAGAAATAGAAAATATGAACACACCAATCACAAGCACTGAAATTGAAACTGCGATTAAAAAACTTCCAGCAAACAAAAGCCCAGGACCAGGTGGCTTCACAGGCAAATTCTATCAAACATTTAGAGAAGAGCTGACACCTATCCTTCTCAAACTCTTCCAAAATATAGCAGAAGGAGGAACACTCCCAAACTCATTCTATGATGCCACCATCACCCTGATACCAAAACCAGAAAAAGATGTCACAAAAAAGAAAACTACAGACCAATATCACTGATGAACATAGATGCAAAAATCCTCAACAAAATACTAGCAAACAGAATCCAACAGCACATTAAAAGGATCATACACTATGATCAAGTGGGGTTTATCCCAGGAATGCAAGGATTCTTCAATATATGCAAATCAATCAATGTGATACACCATATTCACAAATTGAAGGAGAAAAACCATGTGATCATCTCAATAGATGCAGAGAAAGCTTTTGACAAAATTCAACACACATTTATAATAAAAACCCTCCAGAAAGTAGGCATAGAGGGAACTTACCTCAACATAATAAAGACCATATATGACAAACCCACAGCCAACATCGTCCTCAAGGGTGAAAAAATGAAACCATTTTCACTAAGATCAGGAACAGAACAAGGTTGCCCACTCTCACCACTCTTATTCAACAATGTTTTGGAAGTTTTAGCCACAGCAGTCAGAGAAGACAAAGAAATAAAAGGAATCCAAATCAGAAAAGAAGTAAATTTGTCACTGTTTGCAGATGACATGATACTATACACAGAGAATCCTAAAGATGCTACCAGAAAACTACTAAAGCTAATCAATGAATTTGGTAAAGTAGCAGGATACAAAATTAATGCACAGAAATCTCTTGCATTCCTAGATATTTATGATGAAAAGTCTGAAAATGAAATTAAGAAAACACTCCCATTTACCATTGCAACAGAAAAAGTAAAATATCTAGGAATAAACCTACCTAAGGAGACAAAAGACCTGTACGCAGAAAATTATAAGACACTGATGAAAGGATTTAAAGATGATACAAATAGATGGAGATGTATACCATGTTCTTGGACTGGAAGAATCAGCATTGTGAAAATGACTCTACTACCCAAAGCAATGTACAGATTCAATTCAATCCCTCTGAAACTACCACTGGCATTTTTCACAGAACTATGTCAAAAAACTTCACAATTTGTTTGGAAACACAAAAGACCCCAAATAGCCAAAGCAATCTTGAGAAAGAAAAACGGAGCTGGAGGAATCAGGCTCCCTGACTTCAGAGTATACTACAAAGCTACAGTAAACAAGACAGTATGGTACCGGCACAAAAACAGACATATAGATCAATGGAACAGGATAGAAAGCCCAGAGATAAACCCACGCACATATGGTCACCTTATGTTTGATATAAGCAGGCAAGACTATACAGTGGAGAAAAGACAGCCTCTTCAATAAGTGGTACTGGGAAAACTGGACAACTACGTGTAAAAGAATGAAATTAGAACACTCCCTAACACCATACACAAAAGTAAACTCAAAATGGACTAAAGACCTAAATGTAAGGCCAGACACCATCAAACTCTTAGAGGAAAACATAGGCAGAGCACTCTATGACATAAATCACAGCAAGATTCTTTTTGACCCACCTCCTAGAGAAATGGAAATAAAAACAAAAATAAACAAATGGGACCTAATGAAACTTAAAAGTTTTTGCACAACAAAGGAAACCATAAACACGATGAAAAGACAGCCCTCAGAATGGGAGAAAATATTTGCAAATGAAGCAACTGACAAAGGATTCATCTCCAAAACATACAAGCAACTCATGCCACTCAATATCAAAAAAGCAAACAACACAATCCAAAAATGGGCAGAAGACCTAAATAGACATTTCTCCAAAGAAGATATACAGATTGCCAACAAACACATGAAAGAATGCTCAACATCATTAATCATTAGAGAAATGCAAATCAAAACTACAATGAGATATCATCTCACACTGGTCAGAATGGCCATCATCAAAAAATCTACAAACAATAAATGCTGGAGAGGGCATGGAGAAAAAGGAACCCTCTTGCACTGTTGGTGGGAATGTAAATTGATACAGCCACTATGGAGCACAGTATGGAGGTTGCTTAAAAAACTAAACATAGAACTACCATACTACCCAGCAATCTCACTACTGTGCATATACCCTGAGAAAACCATAATTCAAAAATAGTCATGTACCACAATGTTCATTGCAGCTCTATTTACAATAGCCAGGACATGGAAGCAACCTAAGTGTCCATCGACAGATGAATGGATAAAGAAGATGTGGCACATATATACAATGGAATATTACTCAGCCATAAAAAGGAATGGAACTGAGTTATTTGTAGTGAGGCGGATGGACCTAGAGACTGTCATACAGAGTGAAGTAAGTCAGAAAGAGAAAAACAAATACCATATGCTAACACATATATATGGAACCTCAAAAAAAAAGAAAAGAAAAAAAATGGTCAGAAGAACTTAGGGGCAAGACAGGAATAAAGATGCAGACCTACTAGAGAATGGACTTGAGGATATGGGGAGGGGAAAGGGTAAGCTGGGACAAAGTGAGAGAGTGGCATGGACGTATATACACTACCAAATGTAAAATAGATAGCTAGTGGGAA
The DNA here is from genome assembly GCF_005190385.1 of Monodon monoceros. NCBI lineage: Eukaryota > Metazoa > Chordata > Mammalia > Artiodactyla > Monodontidae > Monodon > Monodon monoceros. The sequence goes on along the minus strand of NW_021703784.1, from coordinate 80,232,100 downwards.
GCACCCGTATAGCACTGGGAGATCAGCTCGGTGCTTTGTGACCACCTAGAGGGGTGGGATAGGGAGAGTGGGAGGGAGGGAGACGCAAGAGGGAAGAGATATGGGGACATATATATATATGTATAACTGATTCACTTTGTTATAAAGCAGAAACTAACATACCATTGTAAAAGAATTATACTCCAATAAAGATGTTAAAATAAATAAATAAGCAGTGGAGCAGGAAGGGCAGGTGGTGAATGGGACAAAGGAGGAAAAGACAGTGAGCTGAGCATTATTTTGCAGAGCTCACACGGAGAGAGGAGAGACTTCCACACTTAGAGTCTTGTCTTTCTGCCTCCCACTCTGTTTCTTCCGTTCCCATATTTCTTTCCCTCCTTCCTGGTTCTTAAGCTTCATGTTACTTCTTTTCTAGATATTGATTGCTTTCAACTTCATTTAGTGAGGTTTTGAGTTCTTCCTGTTCACTCAGTTTTTTGCCACTTCAGCCAGATTTCTAACTGAACACTTTCAAATCTTTTTCAGAAGGTAGAAATCTTAGCATTGTTTATTTGATTTAGGCTAGGTTTGCCAGATAAAATCCAGGATGCTCATTTCGATTTGAATTTTTTGATAAAGAATGATTATTTAGTGTAGCTATCTGTCCCAAATATTGTCCTAAATATTACATGGGATATATTTATACTAAAATGTATTTATTTACCTGAAGCTCAACTATAACTGGATATCATGTGTTTTTATTTGCTAAATCTGGCAACCCTAACTTAGACTTTTTTCCTCCAAAATTATAGGTGGTGTGGGGAAAGGGTCAGAGACTAGAATTAAGAAGAGTTGGGCTTGTTAGTAACAGCTCTGGGTTTCAGTTTTCACTTTTGCAAAATGAGGGGGTCAATCCAGATCATCTCTCTACTCATCTCCAGCTGTAGTATTCATAAATTAAATTCATCTTGTTTGAGAATGTCCTTGACATAACCAAAGACATGTCATGAGCCACAGTTGGGAACTGTTGATCTGATCTTATCCTGCCTCTGTGGAGAAAGCAGTAGTCAGGAAAGTGGGCCTGTTTCCACCCCATCTGTCTATGGCCAGACCCTATGAGGTAATGGAGAGATTCCTGAGAGGCTAAGAGTGCAGATCACATTTTATGGCTGTTTCGGAATTTGGCAGCAAGAGAATCTGAACTAGACTTAGAAGGTCAACAGTATGTCCCACAGTGTCAGTGTGAGGAGGAAAGACAAATCAAGTATTCCACAGCAGCTTCAGCCACAAGGTATACCGGATATGTCGTGTTTACTTCCAGAAACATGCACCCAATTCCATGGCCCAACACGGGGTATCCACCTCATGTGACTAGGCTTGGAAATTTTGTATTTTAATAGATTGGGCAATTTCCATACATGAGCTAAACACCACCATTTCGAATTTATAGCTGGGGGTCAGTCTAATGCCGTGGAAAGTTCACAAGCTTTGAGGTCAGTCAGGCTGCAGTGTAAATCCTAGTTCCACCCCATCCTACGGTATGACCTTCAGCAAATCACTGCATCGTCACTGTAAAACATGGCAGGGCTCACGTTTAATGAGTTCTTACCATGTTCTTGTGTTACATGCTTTCTTTGCTCACTTCAATAAACCCTCACAATGTCTCTGAAATGTAGGTGATGTTATCAAAGATAATTACAATATAATTTCATCATATTTTATACGCTCAATTATAAGTGAGGAAATTAAAGTTGAGAGGGGCATGAGATCTAGCCAAGGTCACATGGAATATTGTGGTGAAGCCAGGACTTAATATCAAGTCTATCCATCCAAAACTCACTGCCTCACATCTATAAATTTTCTCTTTCTCACTAAGCTCTTCTATCTCTAAACCTGTATCTTTCTTAGGGTTATAGGGAGAACTGAAGACTGCTGTATAAATAAAGTACATGTGGTACTCATTAAATTGTTATCTTCATACTCTCTTCATCTGACAAGGAAGAATAATTAGAGTCAATACGAGCCAGAGAAATAGTCCATAGGACTCAAGATATTTGCTTTTTTATTCCCAAATCAAATGATCTGACCACTTAAAACCACTCAAACCTAGGCAACAGAAATCTCACAGGTTTGAGATGTCTGCCCAGCACCTTAAAATATCATTATTTTAGGCAAGCGGTTGACAAACGACAGCTTATGAGCCAAACCAGCCAAGCCTGCTCCGGTAAGTAAACTTTTATTGAAACGCAGCCATGCCCATTGGTCCACCTGTTGTCTGTGGCAGCTTTCATGCTACAACACTATTGAGTAGTTATGACAGAGATCATATGGCTCACAAAGCTTAAAATATTTATTACCTGGACTTTACAGACAAAGTTGCCGATCCCTGTTGTAGACCATACCGATTCAACAACTGGGATAACTGGAAAGCTGGGCAAGAATTTGGGCTTCAGCATCAGTTGGGGAGGGGGGTGTTTATAGAGTTAGCTCCTAGATTTGAGAATCTGTATATGAGGCAAGCTTTGCCATGAACTAAGCCAGTACATTTATATGTGACTATATTCCAAACGCACATGAATGCCGTGTGATAGATAAAATAAAACTTTATTTAAAAGCTTTATTAAATTCATAGGAGCTTTGGGTCATCCAACCAACACATAATAAATATAACTTCTGTCCTGAAAAGGCCCCCAGAATTACTTTTTTAAAAGGGAAGCCTAATGATATAACAGAATACATTTTAGCCATCCTAAGGAGTAAATCTAACAAATTCTTGAAACTGCATTGAGCAGGGCCCTTTGTACTACAACAATGACTAATGGTGTCAGTTATAAGTGATTCTTAGTCATTTGCTTAAAAACAAAATAGACATAAGTTACTTAAGATCCACAGGATGTCTCCCTTTGCCATTAAATACTTTTTTAGTGTATCCCCAAAGTTAATGAAATGGAGTTCCTGCTGTTCTGTTATTGTTCTCGCTGTTGAATAATGATAAATTCAGCCTTTTAAAAATGTTTATTCAAGTATACTTGATTTACAATATTGTGTTAGTTTCAGGTGAATTCAGTCATTTTACTAATTCAGATTGGCCATCACCCCTTGAGTAGAAATAAATAGGTTATACCTCTTATAGAACATAGTGTATTTTATTGTTGCTTTTGTTTGTTCTGTTTACTTTTGTATGAGTTAAGAATCTTTTTTGCTGCAAGTGACAGAAAAACCAACTCAAAATGGATTAAGGTGAAAAGAGGAATTAATTGGTTCAGGGAACTCAAAGGTCCACAGGTACCTCTGCCTGCAGGTATGGCTTGATCATGGTCCAAGCAAAGACAGGATCATCTGACTCATTGGCTTTGCTTCCTGTGGGTTGGTTCCATTTCAGGCTTTATGAATTTCAGTCCTGACCCAAGGAGTGTTAAGGTGGCTGCAGATCCAGGCTTCACATCCTTACTCTGCCAATTAGAGTGGTAAACAAAGAATCCTTCTTTCCCCAGAAACACCAGCTAACTTCTCCTCACACTGACTCCAATCCCCAAACCGATTCAAGGGAGAAGATAGGCTAGCTAATTTAAGGCAATCTGGATGTATTTTTAAAGCAGGCCCAGGTCAACCCCAATTCAAACCATGTTGGTTGAAGGTGAAGTACCTGGCGGAACCAGAGTACCATCGCTGAAAGCAAGAGAGTGTGAGGGGCACCTTGCATGATCAGGAGGTGAGAAATCCATGTCCTCTACAGCTCTAAAGCAGATTTTGTGTTGTCTAAATTGGTTTAAATTTTGAATTACCCAGAGGAAGTAGAGCTTTGTAGTTAAAAATAAGCATTTTGGAATCAGGCTCCTAGAATTCAAATCCCAGCTCACTGACTAGCAATGTGAGCTTGGGTAAGGTATTCAAACTCTCTGTGCTTAGTTTCCACTTCCTATCACTCTCCTGCTGGGAGGCAGTGGTGGTAACAACAGAGGTGCTAGCTTCAGGAAGCACCTAAAAGCAGAGAGGAACCAGTACTCATTTGTCCCCAGAGAGAGCAGGCTCTTTCCTGGGGCCTTGGGGTCACAGCGGATTGGAGGGAGTAGCTGATTTCAGACATTGCTAATAGGGCCTCTCCTGCTTCATCCACCTGGGAAATGTGGTCCAGTCTTGGAGCAAATGGCAGTGTGTCTGCCTAATGGAAGGGACAAGGGTAGTACACAGTTATAACACTTGGGGCCTAAAGCAATTAGTTTCTGCTACAAATTGCTCTTCTGGGAGTGAAACTGAGAGATAAGTAGCTTCCTTCCACCTAGGAAAACTATTACAGGGTTCTGTAGAAGCAGCAAGAATCAGGACCAACTGTAGGTTCCTAATTCAGGGGCCTAAGCTGGTTGAGGGTGGGAAGTGAGAGGCAAAAGGTACAGGGCAACCGGCAGGGCAATTGGGATACTTACAGCTTGGCGTCTGGGTGTCTCACATGGGAGGGACATGAGACAAACGGCCAAAACACTCTTGGATTTCTAGGGCTTGTTACAGACCAGGGACCTCAGGACAAAAGAAAGACATTCTTTAAGGTTTTATCCTTATAAAATATGTAAAACTCAGAAATGTGCACAAAAGAATTTAAAAGACACACCATGTACCCATAATCCAGATTTAATACATTCTGACATTTTGACATATTTGTTTTACATCTTTGAAAAACTAGAAAGAAAACATATCAAGTCAATAAAAGCCTATGTCTTTCCCTTCCTTCTCTCCCTAGATGAAGTGGTGCTGTGACTTCTATATTTACTACAAATTCAGATGTTCATATAAAGTATGTAGTAATATTTTCTAGATTTTCAAACTTTACATGAATGGCATCATACAATATACATCCTCTGGCCACTTGATATTTTTATGTATGTTTGTGATGTATCCACATTGATAAAGATCTAGTGCATTTATTTTAAGTGATGAATAACATTTCAATGAATGAATGAATGAAGGAGTGAATGAATGAAGAGATTGTAATTTATTTATTCCCTGCCATATCAGAGATTATGGGCATCCTTGTTTCTTTCCTCACTTTGAAGAGATTATTTCTAAAGGGAACCCTCATACACTGTTGGTGGGAATGTAAATTGATACAGCCACTGTGGAGAACAGTTTAGAGGTTCCTTAAAAAACTAAAAATAGAACTACCATACGACCCAGCAATCCCACTACTGGGCATATACCCTGAGAAAACCATAATTCAAAAAGAGTCATGTACCACAATGTTCATTGCAGCTCTATTTACAATAGCCAGGACATGGAAGCAACCTAAGTGTCCATGGACAGATGAATGGATAAAGAAGATGTGGCACATATATACAATGGAATATTACTCAGCCATAAAAAAAATGAAATTTGAGTTATTTGTAGTGAGGTGGATGAACCTAGAGTCTGTCATACAGAGTGAAGTAAGTTAGAAAGAGAAAAACAAATACCGTATGCTAACACATATATATGGAATCTAAAAAAAAAAAAAAGTCATGAAGAACCTAGGGGCAAGATGAGAATAAAGACGCAGACCTACTACAGAATGGACTTGAGGACACGGGGAGGGGGAAGGGTAAGCTGGGACGAAGTGAGACAGTGGCATGGACATATATACACTACCAAATGTAAAATAGATAACTAGTGGGAAGCAGTCGCATAGCACAGGGAGATCAGCTCGGTGCTTTGTGACCAGCTAGAAGGGTGGGATAGGGAGGGTGGGAGGGAGACGCAAGAGGAAAGAGATATGGGAATATATGTATATGTATAACTGATTCATTTTGTTATAAAGCAGAAACTAACACAGCATTGTAAAAGAATTATACTCCAATAAAAATGTTTTAAAAAAAAGATTATTTCTAAAATTTCAGCATTAAGTATGATGTTGGCTAAAGGTTTTTGACATGTGCCCTTTATCGTGTTAAAGAAATTTCCTAACATTTCAAGTTCACTAAGAGTTTTTATTACTTTACCAAATGATTTTTTGGCACTAATGAGATGATCATATGTATTTTTTCATTTAATTGTTAATATAATGAATTTCTTTAATTTAAGGCAGACACAACTAGTTGTCTACTCAGTATTCATTCTTCTTTTTCTTCCACACAGAATCCTGGTTCTATTCAAGGTAGCAGTGATGGAGGCTAATTCTGATTATACCTTTCAACGTTTGTTTTTTCATGCACTTAAAGTTTGTTTGTTTGCTTTAATTTTTATTGGAGTATAGTTGACTTACAATGTTGTGTTAGTCTCAGGTGTACAGCAAAGTGAATCAGTTATACATATATATATGTATATATCCGTCCTTTCTCAGATTCTTTTCCCATATATGTTATTACAGAATATCGAGTAGAGTGCTATGCAGTAGGTCCTTATTAGTTATCTATTTTATATATAGTAGTGTATATATGTTAATCCCAATCTCCTAATTTATCACTTCCCCCCACGTTTCCCCTTTGGTAACCATAAGTTTGATTTCGAGATCTGTGAGTCTGTTTCTGTTTTGTAAATAAGTTCATTTGTATCATTATTTTTTATTAGATTCCACATATAAGTGGTATCATTATGATATTTGTCTTTCTCTGTCTGAAGTATTATCATACTTCACTTAGTATGATAATCTCTAGGTTCATCCATGTTGCTGCAAATGGCATTATTTCGTTCTTTTTTATGGCTAATATTCCATCGTAAATACGTACCACATCTTCTTTATCCATTCCTCTGTCGATGGACGTGTAGGTTGCTTACTCTTCACTGTTTTAGCATCCTCCCTTTCAGCTACAAGTGGACTTCTGGCCAGTCTGGCTGACCTGGATGTGGAATTCTGCCAGGAAAACTCCGGGAAAATAAAAGGAGAAAACATGGCAGACCGATCCCTTCACTTTTCCTTCCCTTTCCTTTCTTGGACCTGGGTCCAGTGCTGGAGCTGGCAGCAGTACTCATATGACCATGAAAAAAAAAGGCTAAAGGATCACAGATCATCAATCCTGATATCGATGAGCCACTGATCCAGTACTAGCAACCGTCTAACTCCAGATTCTTGTGGCATGAGTAAAGAAAATGCCTATTTGTTTGAGCCATTCTAGACAAGTTGACAAGTTTCCTATTCTTTGAACCTGAATACACTTCTAACTGACAAAGTTTCAATTATAACCATTTTTGTATTCTTGAAACAGATTCTGCTTGGTCATTATGTATTTTTAATACAATAATGTATTTATTCTGCTAATATATTATTTAAGTTTTTTGCATCTGTGTTCATTGGTGAGATAGGTCTATAATTTTCCCATTAAATACTATTTTTGTCCAGTTTTGATAGACCCAAAAGAAATGGGTGGGCAGCTTTCCCTCTCATTCTAATATTTGGAATAATTCTATAAGATGATGCTTATATGTCAATATTGAAGACACCTGTCTGGGTCTGATACTTTATTTTGGTGAATAAAGTTCCCATTAATTTAGTTTCTTCAATAATTGTATGTACATTACAATAGTCTGTTTCTTCTTGATTTCACTTTGGTAGTTCCTGTTTTGGGGTGGCATATTATATGCTTCATCTAAAATTTCAAAGCTCATGATTTTTTTTTTTTTGTTTAACCATCTTCAATGTCTAAAATTATCCTCTTTTTGTTCCTAATATTGTTTGTCTACGTGTTATTTCTTTTTCCCTTGATAAATCTTGTCAGTTTATATAGTGTGTTAGTCTTTACAAAGACACAGCATTTAACTTTCAGATCTCAAGTCTTGTTTTGTTTTCTGTGTTATTTTCTGCACTTATCGCTTCCTTCCACTTGACTTAAATGTATGTTGCTCTTTTCTTTTACCTCCTTGAGCTCAATGCTTTACTTATTTTCAATGTTTCTTATGTTAAAATTTGTGTATTTAGGGTTATAATGTCCTTTTTAAGTCCTTCTCTAGCTGCATGTTGGCAGTTTAGATATGGAACGATTTCACTATCATTCAGTTCCAAATGTTTCATGAATCCCACTGTGATTTCTGCTTTAACTCATGAATTATTTAGAACCATATTTTCCAGTTTCCAAATACTGGGTTTTTTACCTCATTTTCCTAATTGATTTCTGATTTTATTACATCACTGAGTGTAGTCTACAGTAAAATGACTCATTAATACATGTTCACATGCCTTTGCCAAGGATTACTGATTAATTTTTATATGTGCAAATGGCCTTAAGAGGAGTACATAATCTATGTTTGGTGAGTACAGGATCTACATATGTCCGTTAGATCAAAGTTGTTAATTGTGTTGTTCAAATTTTCTGTATCCTTAATTGATTTTTGTTTATTTCACTTAGTAATTTCTAGAAGTATAATTTAAAAATCTATTATGACAATGTATTTGGGTTTTTTGTTATGTATTTTGAAACTGTATTTTGGGGGCACCCAGAAACAGGATGGTTATATTCCCCTTGGTAAGAAGAATTTATCAGAAATGATCATCTTTTTTCCCTGAAACTCCACTTTGCTTAATAATAATATTGTTACACCAGAATGTTTTGTAAAAGGTGCATTTTTTAAAAGACACATGCCATAAAAATCAAAATATTGTTAAAAGATAGTGTGCATAACATAAGTGTCCTTTCCACTCCCACCCCCGCTCCCTAGGTTTCCCTTCTCAGAAACAGACTGTTGCCAGATTTCCATGGATTCTTTCACAAATATTCTATGAGCATTTGATTTCAATGAAAATATATTTATATATTAGGAGTTTTGTGAATTTATCTGTTCTTTTCTAAGTGCTGACTCTTTTGTTTGTTCCATTTACTGTCTCTATAATACTTTCATCTAATTTTAAATTTATGTTTTATCATTTTTAATTTATTTTTTAATTTTTATTTTTGTAAATAAAATAAATTTTATTTATTTTTATTTTTTATTTTTCATCTTTTGAGGGAATTTTTTTGTTGCTTGGTTTTGTAAATAGGCATCTGTGAATCCTGTGTTGTGAAAACGTCCATAAAAAGATTTTATAATCATGTCTGCCAGAGCCCTAGTTAATTAACATTCCCGGAATTAAAAATTTTTAAATTTCCATCTGGTTTTCCTTCACGTTGAAGGCACTGTGTATGTGTTCAACGTACCAGGGTGAGGTGCAGAACTCGGGTTTTCCATCACACATGTAACATTTTTTTCTCACCCAAGTAAACCTTCTTGATCTAGAGATATAGAAACTATATTCTTAAGCTACATTCTTTTTCCTGAATGGAAGATTCTTTAGGACTCCAGGAATTCTTCAGGAAATGAAATTCTAGCTTCCGTGACCTATGTCTCCATTATCCCCTAGAACATCAGAATCCCAGTCCTCAGCATTCAGGAACAATAAATGCATCCAAAGCTTCTGTTGATTGCTGCTGCATCAAAAAACTTATTATTGGGCTTCCATGGTGGCGCAGTGGTTGAGAGTCCGCCTGCCCTGGTGGCGCAGTGGTTGGGAGTCCGCCTGCCGATGCAGGGGACACGGGTTTGTGCCCCGGTCCGGGAAGATCCCACATGCCGCGGAGCGGCTGGGCCCGTGAGCCGTGGCCGCTGAGCCTGCGCGTCCGGAGCCTGTGCTCCGCAACGGGAGAGGCCACAACAGTGAGAGGCCCGCGTACCACCCCCCCCAAAAAAGAAAACTTATTATTTGGCCTTTATTTCTTTTTTTCTGGCACCTAGGAATTTCCCTTCTTTCTTTCAAAATCAGCTATGAGATATTTAATTCTTCATTTATAAGTATTTTTAATAGGAAGGGGATCCTTTGTCCCTCAGTCAGTCTACCATGTTTCCTTGAAGTCTAGAATTGTGCGATTTGAATATTAAAATAAATCAATTACATTATAAGTATTATTAAATCTTTAAAACCATGACTATTTTTTAATGTGAACAGGCGACAACTGAGCTAAAAGTAAGCCTGTCTTGGACAGGGTTGAGTGTGTTTAGGATATGATTCACACTATGAAAACTCGGGTAAGCAAGAATTATCACATTCATTTTCTATAATTATACCTAAGTTTTCATCTCAGGCAAAGGTTTAACCTCTATCCTACTGTTTTTCTTTCTCTTCCTCTTCACTTTTTCAATGACCTACCTACTCCTCTCCAAACCCCAAATTGGTTCCACAGTTCTACAATGCCTTGCAGTGCCAAGACTTTGTGGGAAGTGTGCTGCCATGCTAATAGGTCGTATATCCACACATTACCACTGAGATGTTCTTCACACCATGCAGCATAATTCTTCAGATCTGGAAATTCTCTGATTTTACTTTTTTGGCCACAGGAACCTTTTTTTATAAGGCTGTCCATGGTTCCCTCTACTTACACCATAGCTGTTGCCTCTGTGATGATGTGTTGCCCATTTGGTGATATTTCTAGAAAGAAGGAGACAAGTTATTTCTTATATTGAGTTCCACAAACCTTTCTGAGGACTTGCACTATCTCTACCTCTCATAGGAGGTGAAGTGGAGTTCCACTTTACCCTGAGTCTTCCAGACCTCCCTCAATCTTTCTCTTTCTCCCTCCCACCTTCTGTTCTCTTAGCATGGGAAGTCATAGGGGCAAGGGGACAGGATGGGGAGACTGGAGTAAGGCGTTTCTTTTGAGACTTAGAGAACTTCTCCCTCATATCATTATATCTTGTCTATTTGTTTTTGGTCTATGCCTATGGATATTTTTAGAGTCTTGATCTTCTAGAAATAAAATCTACGATGAAAAGTGTTTGAAAAGCAATTTACCTCATCCCTCTCCTGAAACAATAAACAGAATGGGTGAATACCTGCCTGAAACAGGGAGCAGGGAAAGAAGGTAAAGTGGAGAAAAAGAAAAGGTAAGTAGTTTTTCAAGCCAAGAACTCATCACAAATGACAGGATATATTTGTGACTGTCAGGATCTTGGGATCTCCCTTAGAAATCTTTCTGCAAGTTGCCCATAGTTCCTTCAATTGGTCTAATCATCACTGACTGCTGCCTACGAGGATCCTACTGCTCTCAACTTCCATCCCCCTGCCTGCCCCATGATCTTGCCCAAGAGCAAGTCCCTATATCCTACTTAAATGATAAATAAACTGAGTATAGAATTCTAGGTTGATGGTTATTTTCCCTTAGCACTTTGAATACATTATCCCATTGTCTCCTATGGAATTTACCCTTCAGAAAAATTTTCTAGAGAAATAAATTTCTCCTTATGTCCCTGTGTTATCTTTCCTGAACCACATAGTCTCTTAAAAAATGAACATATATACACTACCAAACGTAAAATAGATAGCTAGTGGGAAGCAGCCACATAGCACAGGGAGATCAGCTCAGTGCTTTGTGACCACCTAGAGGGGTGGGATAGGGAGGGTGGGAGGGAGACACAACAGGGAGGAGATATGGGGATATATGTACATGTATAGCTGATTCATTTTGTTATACAGCAGAAATTAACACACCATTGTAAAGCAATTATACTCCAATAAAGATATTTTTAAAAATAGAAAAAAAATTCTCTACATGCTAAGATCTTTGAGTCTATAATTGACAAAATTTTTTAAAACATATGTATGGAACTTGGCCATTTAAAGCACTGGTTGACGACTTTTTAATTGGGAAGCAATAACATCTTCCTTGCTCAAGCCATTTTAGAGACTTCTCTTCCAACACGAGGGCCTACATCTCATTCTTTTAAAACATTGCATCAGTGCCAAGTCTTGGTCCCTTTAGGAATTTTGCAAGTTGCAGTCATCTTAAAAGCTCTTGTCAAAAAGATAGATGGTCAAGTTGTGTGCAAAGAGGACCATAAACTACTGAAACATTATTTTGTGAATTTCATAAATAGATTCCAAATGTAGGACTCAAAGACAACTTCTAAAAATTGTTCTAAACAATGGCATAACTATTGGAAAAGTTAACAAACTCTCATTTGGTAAACAAGTTGTTTGTCAGACAAGCGTTGTCCCTATGATAACAAGATTTGAGAGCATTAGCTTTTGGAGTCTGACAGAAAAAGTTTGTGCCCCAACTGTACTACTTACACAGATATATGACCTTTTGCAGATCGTTAAAATTATTTGTGATTTAGTTTCTCATATGGAAAAATGAGGATAATTATTCTCATCTTACAGTATTTGTGCCTGGAAAACCCCCTTAAAGGGTTAATTACCTGAAATAAAAATGAAATTCCTATTAATTTCCAACAAATTAAGTTTTATATGTTCCTGAACTCTAACATTTACACCCATTTATGCCAAGGCAATACCAAAACACATAATAATAGAATTTCTTCAATAGTTAATACTGATTATCATTATAAAATCTAACAAGGCATCACCTTCATTAATTATTTTATAATTTGGCAATTTGTTTCCTCCTCTAGTTAAGTTCTTCTATAGCTCTTATGTACCATATTATTAGGATTACACTCATACAATTACATGTAACACTCAATGTTTAAGTAATTCAATTTTAACACAGAAACAAAGCAATAAACAAAAGTATAACAGTACAAGAGAAATCATCAAAACAATGCAGTTTATAGAGCTCAATGTATGAGACTGACAGGGCTATTAAATCAGAGCTCTCTGAGGGGAGAAGGTCACAAGATCCACCTTTAGGACAGTAAAGAAGTCATAGTAGCTCCCCACTCAGCCCTCAGCATTGTGTGGGACACACAGAATCCATGTCAGTCTTTGTAAACACAACTGACATAAATACCTTTTATGCTAAAGAAGTGGTATAAAATGAAATGGATCTAATTTGAAAATGCATGCACTCCTATGTTCATTGCAGTATCATTTACAATAGCCAAGATATAGAAACAACTTGGGCTTCCCTGGTGGCACAGTGGTTGAGAGTCCACCTGCCGATGCAGGGGACACGGGTTCATGACCTGGTCTGGGAGCATCCCACATGCCACAGAGAGGCTAGGCCCGTGAGCCATGGCCACTGAGCCTGTGCGTCCGGAGCCTGTGCTCCACAACGGGAGAGGCCACAGCAGTGAGAGGCCCACATACTGCAAAAAAAAAAAAAAGGAACAACTTAATTGTCCATCGATGGATGAATGGATAAAAAAGATGTGGTATATATGTATATAATGGAATACTACTCAGCCATAAAAAAGAATAAAATCCTGCCATTTCAACAACTTGGATGGACCTTGAAGGTACTATGCTAAGTGAAATAAGTCAGATGGAGAGATACAAATACCATATGATTTCACTCATACGCAGACCTAAAAAAAAACACACAAAAGAAAACAAAAACAAACTCATAGTACAGAGAACAGATTAGTGGCTACCAGAAGGGAAGGGGGTTGGGGGCAGGTAGAACAGATGAAGGGGTTAACTGTATAGTGATGGATGATAACCAGACGTGGTAGGCATTGCTTTGTAGAGTACATAGATGTCAGATTATAATGCCATACACCTGAATAATATATAATAAAAAGAAATAAACTTTTTAACAAACAGAACTATTTTCTCACTCAAAAAAAAAAAATGAAATGGCTCAAGATGTTGAGCTATAATCCCAATAGGCTCTGTGGATGTGTCTATATATGAGATAAACACTATATTTAGTACATACCTGGCACATAGAAAATGTTCAATAAATGGCAATTCGTGTTACCTTATTGTCACAGTTTTACTATTACATCTTTCTCATTCATCTAGTTCAATTTTTACATTTGATTATAAAAGATATAACTCACCTCCTTTTTTTAACCTTGTCATTTACAACTGATTTCACATTTAAATGGCTTTTATTCTGTTTTCCCAATGAATTTTAAATATCTTCTATACACCCCAATCCCTATACCTGCATGGAATAAATCTACAGTATTTGGAAAGATAAGTAATTGTCTTGTGGCTTGGGCAAGAGTCAATATGTCATCAAGCAATCACTTACATTTCCAAAAGAAGATAAATCAGTGAGAAGTTAAAAGACAGTGTTTTATGAAATAAAAGTTTACCAGTTAAAGAATTTTCTTTGACATCTTGAATTTTTCTCTAGAGAAAAAGTAGTCAAAACTCATTATAGTTATAAAAGATTTGTAGTTGTTGTTGCCATATTCAAATTTTCTCCCCAAGTTTTATATAACATGATTTTCTCTTCTTTAAGTGACCTTTGTCCTAAAACTCAGAGTCAGCGTATAATGAGCATGAGACCCTGAGCTGGGGTGGAAACTATGACAAAGCAGCATCAGAGATTTTAATGAGAAGAGAAAATACCAGGAGAAAAAAAAATGGTTGAGTCCAATGTTCATTTAGATAAAATTAAGTATAAATATTTACTTTTGGAGCCATGCAGGATCAAATCTTCATCTCCATGGTACAAAAACTACCCTTTAAACATGCCTGAGCCAATCATATGGAAATGTGAACAATAACTCTTTTTATTCTTCTACCTCACCAGTCCACCAAACAGACTAATGAATAAGCCACCAAGTGCACCCAACAGTGCGTGCTTCGTGATTTTCACATACAGTCACTATTCTTCTTAAAAGGACCGAGTGCAGTCTGATTCCCCGGTAAATCATGCGGTGATGATTTTGGCTGTGCCTGCTGGATTATAACATGTGGGTGCTGCCACCAAACACACACTGGCTGCTGGTACAGCAGCCATGAATGTCACCCTGTGAGCAAAAAGCATGCAAGCATCACTAAGAAGACACTCTGTATCTGAGTTTGATTGTAGAATTCATCTGTAAGATTTTATTCTTCAGTTCTTTTCTTATTTTATTTTTGCTCTATTGTGAGCAGATAGGCACTAGAATCATTCTAAAACAATGCTCAGAAAGTAATATGTCCCCCAGGAGCCAGGGACCTCTTATATTAACCAGAGATTTAAATTAAGATAACTGATGACAGCCATGAACATGAAGAAATTCAGATTTGCCTGAAAAGAACAAATAATATTCTCCTTTCCAAATACTCCAACTCTTGTTAAACAGACATTTCTTACCCTGTCTATCCCCAGCCTGATCACATGCATGAAAAGGTTTTCTTTTTTTTAAGTTGATCATTAGTTTAAAATTAGGAAATACCATATTTTATTATGGTTTGTCTTAGATAATTTATGCTAAAAACTTATGCAAAAAGTGATATTTTTAAAGCTGCTGATAATTTCTAAAAGGTCACAGAGGGATATATACAAAAACAGAAAATTTATCTTTTGGGTATTAGTACACATCAAAAAGGAAACTGTATACATTCAGTTATTTTTAAGAAGCAATTACTGTCTCAATTGAATTATCTGGTGATTAACAGAAAAATATTTTAGAGGGCAGATAAGGCAGACCTGATATCGATCACATCAAGCAGATTGTTGGAAAGGTGGGAGAGAAAAATGAATACAGAGTTTCAACATTGTGACCCCAGCCTTTGATAGTCAGATAAGAATGTCCACCATAGAGGAAATGAAACTCAGCAAAGTCTGATTAGATCACAATGTGCAGAGAGAGGAGGTCTTATTTTATTTTATTTTATTTATGATGCAAGAATCAAAGCATTGTTTTAGTTCTCTCTCAGATGATATATATTTCACTATGTGTGAAAATAAAGAATTAGAATTGAGTCTGCTTTTATGTCCTACCGAATTTCTCCCCTGGAATGTGAAAACAAATTAAGAGAGACTTTTAAATCGCTATAACTTTACTTATATGATTTTGTGAACATTTATAATTTAAAAAACCCGTTTACATTCATCATCTCGTTTGATTCTCGTCACAACCCTGAGAGGTAAAACTAGCTGAGATGATGACTATTCCCTCTTTCTAAATGGGAAACAATGTTCAAAGAGGTGAAGTGATTAGTCTGAGATCACATCGCCCCTGTTTGAGGCAAGACACAGTCCTTTTTTTTTTTTTTAACATCTTTATTGGAGTATAATTTATTTACAATGTTGTGTTGGTTTCTGCTGTATAACAGTGAATCAGCCATATGTATACATATATCCCCATATCCTCTCCCTCTTGCATCTCCCTCCCCCCCTCCCTATCCCACCCCTCTAGGTGGTCACAAAGCAAGGAGCTGATCTCCCTGTGCTATGTGGCTGCTTCCCACTAGCTATTTTACATTTGGCAGTGTATATGTCCATGCTACTCTCTCACTTCGTCCCAGCTTACCCTTCCCCCTCCTCATGTCCTCAAGTCCATTCTCTATGTCAAGACGCAGTCCTTTTCTCCAGAATTCACAGCTGGGACATTGTCTCTGCACGCGCTTACAGGCTTTCCTTTCTTTTCTCACTTAACTCAGTTTTTGACTCCATCACCGCAGAGCTCACCATGTCCCATGCTGGCAAACTATTTTATTGCATCAGATTCACGAAGCTTTTAACCAGTATGACTTGTGTCAGTTTAGTTTAAGATTTACATCAAAGGAATACTGAAAACTTCTCTCTCATACCTATTTTTGTTTCCTACAAGCACTTCTCCATCGTATATGATAATTTGTGATATGTACGTATGGTCCAGAATAAAAGCTCCAGATATGTTGTCACTTGTGCATATAGAAAAACAATTGGAAATAAAGTTACAAGAGTCCTTTGCAAAATATAATACAATTCTTAGCTCCTGCTTTGCTTTGTTTTAGAGTCACATTTTGCTTGTATGTAGTTCTAATGACCGTAACAACAAAAAAGACGAGAGAAGAAATCTCTGAATTTCTCTATGCTCTAATGGTAGTGTTGAGAAATCAGAATGTTGCTGTTTTATGCTTTGTTTGTTTGTTTTACCTTAACAATGTATTTAAATGAAAACCCAGTAAATAGAACAATTTTCATAGCAGAAATAATAGCATTGCTTTTCAGCCAAGCTCATGATCCTACAAGACAAGACATACAAGGTTTCATTTTTTAAAAAACTGTTTCACTCTGCAAAGAGATAGGTGCAAATGATGGAAAGGCATAGCACATAACTGCAGGAGAAGAGTTAAAGGCAATTTATTCCCACAGTTTCTGGACAAATGAATTTGTGTTCTTATGTAAGTACCCAGGAGGCAAGGTGAGTTTGTAAGTCACAGAGAAGGAACTGCTTCCCACTCCACAAATTAAAAGGCATCTCTGCAGCCTTGAATTACATAGGTTTGCATCGGGTAATTTAAAATTGATAAGCAGAGTCCTGGCAAGGAACTTGTAAAAAAGGTTGGGTCTCTTTAATTTGTTCATTACAAAGCCTGAAGCAGAGATATTGTGGAAATTAGAATAATCAAAATAATAATAATAATAAATAGCAGATGTGTACAGAGCACTTGTTCTGGGTCAGGCATTATGCTTTCTGAGGAAGCACCCACATGATTTATGTAATTCGATATTCATTTCATGCACTAAGGTAATGAGGCTTACTTAGGTTAAGTGACCTGTCCAAGATCACACTGATAATAAAAGGTTTAGCTGTGGTTCCAGCTCAGCCCAGGAAAGAGCCTTAGAGGAAAAACCAGGCATTCTGGTTCCATTTCTAGCTCCTTTCTAACTCTGTGATTTGGATAATTAACAAGATTTTCATGCACTTTAGTTTCCTCATTGGTTAAATTATGAGCTCAGTAATACCTAATTTGCAGTCAACAACCTCCTAAAGTGGAGAAGGGGCAGGAAATGGGTTTGAAGTTCATTACAAGTGACCCATGTCATGAATAAGTGATATGTTTTGCTTATACACGTCCTTCTTTTTAAGAGGGGTGTAGATTTATTTCTGGAATATTGAAATAAACTTAAAAATTATTTCTGAATTTATAGACTCTTTGTCATGATGCATGTTCTCAAACAACAAACTAAAAGAGTTATTACTATCAAATCAGGACTCCAGAAAATATTTTTAGATTAAAATTGGGCCTTTGCTTCTTCAAACTTAAGAAATCATAAGTCAAGATGATAATCTCAAAACCCTCCCAGTTGTATATTTCTGTGATCGGAAGAGAGAAGATAATGACTTGACTATTAATTTTTAAAACTTTCAGGAGCAATTTTTTTTTTTTAACATCTTTATTGGAGTAGAATTGCTTTACAGTGTTGTGCTAGTTTCTGCTGTATAACAAAGTGAAGCAGCTATACATATACATATATCCCCATATCTCCTCCCTCTTGTGTCTCCCTCCCTCCCCTCTAAGTGGTCACAAAGCACCAAACTGATCTCCCTGTGCTATGAGGCTCCTTCCAACTAGCTATCTATTTTACATTTGGTAGTGTATATATGTCCATGCCACTCTCTCACCTCGTCCCAGCTTACCCTTCCCTCTCCACATGTCCTCAAGTCCATTCTCTACGTCTGCATCTTTATACCTGTCCTGCCCCTAGGTTCTTCAGAACCATTTTTTTTTTTAGATTCCATATATATGTGTTAGCATACGATATTTGTTTTTCTCTTTCTGACTTACTTCACTCTGTATGACAGACTCTAGGTTCATCCACCTCACTACAAAGAACTCAATTTCGTTTCTTTTTATGGCTGAGTAATATTCCATTACATATATGTGCCACATCTTCTTTATCCATTCATTTGTCGATGGACACTTAACGTTGCTTCCATGTCCTGGCTATTGAAAATAGAACTGCAATGAACATTGTGGTACATGACTCTTTTTGAATTATGGTTTTCTCAGGGTATATGCCCAGTAGTAGGATTGCTGGGTCATATGGTATTTCTATTTTTAGTTTTTTAAGGAACCTCCATACTGTTCTCCATAGTGGCTGTATCAATTTACATTCCCACCAACAGTACAAGAGGGTTCCCTTTTCTCCACACCCTATCCAGCATTTATTGTTTCTAGATTTTTTGATGATGGCCATGCTGACCAGTGTGAGGTGATACCTCATGGTAGTTTTGATTTGCATTTCTCTAATGATTAGTGATGCTGAGCATCCTTTCATGTGTTTGATGGCAATCTGTATATCTTCTTTGGAAAAATGTCTATTTAGGTCTTCTGCCCATTTTGGGATTGGGTTGTTTGTTTTTTTGTTATTGAGCTGCATGAGCTGCTTGTAAATTTTGGAGATTAATCCTTTGTCAGTTGCTTCATTTGCAAATATTTTCTCCCATTCTGAGGGTGGTATTTTCATCTTGTTTATGGTTGCCTTTGCTGTGCGAAAGCTTTTAAGTTTCATTAGGTCTCATTTGTTTATTTTTGTTTTTATTTCCATTTCTCTAGGAGGTGGGTCAAAAAGGATCTTGCTGTGATTTATGTCATAGAGTGTTCTGCCTATGTTTTCCTCTAAGAGTTTGATAATGTCTGCGCTTACATTTAGGTCTTTAATCCATTTTGAGTTTATTTTTGTATATGGCTTTAGGGAGTGTTCTAATTTCATTCTTTTACACGTAGCTGTCCACTTTTTCCAGCACCACTTATTGAAGAGGCTGTCTTTTCTCCATTGTATAATCTTGCCTCCTTTATCAAAAACAAGGTGACCATATATGCGTGGGTTTTTCTCTGGGCTTTCTATCCTGTTCCATTAATCTGTATTTCTGGTTTTGTGCCAGTACTGTACTGTCTTGATTACTGTAGTTTTGTAATATAGTCTGAAATCAGGGAGCCTGATTCCTCCAGCTCCGTTTTTCTTTCTCAGGATTGCTTTGGCTATTCAGGGTCTTTTTTATCTCTCTACAAATTGTAAAATTTTTTGTTCTAGTTCTGTGAAAAATGCCCTTGGTAGTTTGATAGGGATTGCATTGAATCTGTACATTGCTTTGGGTAGTATAGTCATTTTCACAATGTTGATTCTTCCAGTAAAGAACATGGTATATCTTTGCATCTGTATTGTCTTTAATTTCTTTCATCAGTGTCTTATAGTTTTCTGCATACAGGTCTTTTTTCTCCTTAGGTAGGTTTATTCCTAGATATTTTATTCTTTTTGTTGCAGTGGTAAATGGGAATGTTTCCTTAATTTCTCTTTCAGATTTCATCATTAGTGTATAGGAATGCAAGAGATTTCCGTGCATTAATTTTGTATCCTGCTACTTTATCAAATTCATTGAGTAGCTCTAGTAGTTTTCTGGTAGCAGCTTTAGGATTCTCTATGTATAGTATCATGTGATCTGCAAATAGTGACAGCTTTACTTCTTCTTTTCCGATTTGGATTCCTTTATTTCTCTTTCTTCTTTGATTGCCGTGACTAAAACTTCCAAAACTATGTTGAATAATAGTGGTAAGAGTGGGCAACCTTGTCTTGTTCCTGATCTTAGTGGAAATGGTTTCAGTTTTTGACCATTGAGAATGGTGTTGGCTGTGGGTGTGTCGTATATGGCCTTTATTTTGTTGAGGTAGGTTCCCTCTATGCCTACTTTCTGGAGGGTTTTTATGATAAATGGGTGCTAAATTTTGTCAAAAGCTTTTTCTGCATCTATTGAGATGATCATATGGTTTTTATCCTTCAATTTGTCAATATGATGTATCACATTGATTGATTTGCATATATTGAAGTATCCTTGCATTCCTGGGAAAAACCCCACTTGATCATGGTGTATGGTCCTTTTCATGTGCTCTTGGATTCTGTTTGATAGTATTTTGTTGAGGATTTTTGCATCTATGTTTATCAGTGATATTGGTCTGTAGTTTTATTTTTTTGTTACATATTTTTCTGGTTTTGGTCTCAGGGTGATGGTGGCTTTGTAGAATGAGTTTGGGAGTGTTCCTCCCTCTGCTATATTTTTGAAGAGTTTGAGAAGGATAGGTGTTAGCTCTTCTCTAAATGTTTGAAAGAATTTGCCTGTGAAGCCATCTGGTCCTGGGCTTTTGTTTCGTGGAAGAGTTTTTTGTTGTTTGTTTGGGTTTTTTTGCGGTACGCGGGCCTCTCAGTGTTGTGGCCTCTCCCGTTGCGGAGCACAGGCTCCGGATGTGCAGGCTCAGTGGCCATGGCTCACGGACCTAGCCACTCCGTGACATGTGGGATCTTCCCGGACCAGGGCACGAACCCGTGTCCCCTGCATCGGCAGGTGGACTCTCAACCACTGCGCCACCAGGGGAGCCCTCTTGGAAGAGTTTTAATCACAGTTTCAATTTCAGTGCTTGTGATTGGTCTGTTTATATTTTGTATTTCTTCCTGGTTCAGTCTTGGAAGGTTGTGCTTTTCTGAGAATTTGTCCATTTCTTCCAGGTTGTCCATTTTATTGGCATATAGTTGCTTGTAGTAATCTCTCATGATCCTTTGTATTTCTGCAGTGTCAGTTGTTACTTCTTCTTTTTCATTTCTAATTCTATTGATTTGAGTCTCCTCCCTTTTTTTCTTGATGAGTCTGGCTAATGGTTTATCAATTTTGTTTATCTTCTCAAAGAACCAGCTTTTAGTTTTATTGACATTTGCTACTGTTTCCTTCATTTCTTTTTCATTTATTTCTGGTCTGATCTTTATGATATTTTTCCTTCTGCTAACTTTGGAGTTTTTTTGTTCTTCTTTCTCTAATTGCTTTAGGTATAAGTTTTTTTGTTCTTCTTTCTCTAATTGCTTTAGGTATAAGTTTAGGTTGCTTACTTGAGATTTTTCTTGTTTCTTGAGGTAAGATTTTATTGCTATAAACTTCCCTCTTAGAACTGCTTTTGCTGCATCCCATAGGTTTTGGATCATCGTGTTTTCATTGTCATTTGTTTCTAGGTATTTTTTGATTTCCTCTTTGATTTCTTCAATGGTCTCTTGGTTATTTAGTAGTGTATTGTTTAGCCTCCATGTGTTTGTATTTTTTACAGTTTTTTCCCTGTAATTGATATCTAGTCTCATAGTGTTGTGGTCAGAAAAGATACCTGATACGATTTCAATTTTCTTAAATTTACCAAGGCTTGATTTGTAACCCAAGATATTGTCTGTCCTGGAGAATGTTCCATGCGCACTTGAGAAGAAAATGTATTCTTTTGTTTTTGGATGGAATGTCCTATAAATGTCAATTAAGTCCATCTTGTTTAATATGTCATTTAAAACTTGTTTCCTTATTAATTTTCTGTCTGGATGATCTGTCCATTGGTGAAAGTGAGGTGTTAATATCCCCTACTACTATTTTGTTACTGTCGATTTCCCCTTTTATGGCTGTTAGCATTTGCCTTATGTATTGAGGTGCTCCTATGTTGGGTGCATGAATATTTACAATTGTTAAATCTTCTTCTTGGATTGATCCCTTGATCATTATGTAGTGTCCTTCTTTGTTTCTTGTAATAGTCTTTATTTTAACGTCTGTTTTTTCTGATATGAGAATTGCTACTCCAGCTTTCTTTTGATTTCTATTTGCATGGAATATCTTTCTCCATCCCCTCACTTTCAGTCTGTATGTGTCCCTAGGTCTGAAGTGGGCCTCTTGTAGACAGCATATATACAGGTCTTGTTTTTGTATCCATTCAGCCAGTCTATGTCTTTTGGTTGGAGCATTTAATTCATTTACATTTAAGGTAATTATCGATATGTATGTTCCTATTACCATTTTCTTAATTGTTTTGGGTTTGTTTTTGTAGGTCTTTTCCTCCCCTTGTGTTTCCTGCATAGAGAAGTTCCTTTAGCATTTGTTGTAAAGCTGGTTTGGTGGTGCTGAATTCTCTTAACTTTTGCTTATCTTTAAAGTTTTTAATTTCTCCATTGAATCTGAATGAGGTCCTTGCTGGGTAGAGTAATCTTGGTTGTAGGTTTTTCCCTTTCATCACTTTAAATATGTCCTGCCAGTCCCTTCTGGCCTGGAGAGTTTCTGCTGAAATATCAGCTGTTAATTTTATGGTGATTCCCTTGTATGTTATTTGTTGCTTTTCCCTTGCTGCTTTTAATATTTTTTCTTTGTATTTAATTTTTGATAGTTTGATTAATATGTGTCTCAGCATGTTTCTCTTTGGGTTTACCCTGTATGGGACTCTCTGTGCTTCCTGGACTTGATTGGCTATTTCCTTTCCCATGTTAGGAAAGTTTTCAACTATAATCCCTTCAAATATTTTCTCAGATCCTTTCTTTTTCTCTTTTTCTTTTAGAACCCCTATAATTCAAATGTTAGTGCATTTAATGTTGTTGCAGAGGTCTCTGAGTCTGTCCTCAATTCTTTTCATTGTTTTTTTTTTTTTATTCTGCTCCCTGGCAGTTATTTCCACCATTCTATCTTCCAGCTCACTTATCCAATTTTTCTGACTCAGTTTTTCTGTTATTGATTCCTTCTAGAGTATTTTTAATTTCAGTAATTGTGTTGTTCATCACTGTTTGTTTGCTCTTTAGTTCTTCTACATCTCTGTTAAATGTTTCTTGTATTTTCTCCATTCTGTTTCTGAGATTTTGGATCATCTTTACTATCATTACTCTGAATTCTTTTTCATGTAGGTTGCCTACTTCATCTTCATTTATTTGGTCTTGTAGGTTTTTACCTTGCTCCTTTTTCTGTAACATATGTTTTGTCATTTCAGTTTTGTTTGTTTTTTTTTTTTTTTGATGGATGGCACTGTATTCCTGTCTTACTAGTTGTTTGGCCTGAGACATCCAGCACTGGAGTTTGCAGGCAGTTGGATAGAGTGGGGTCTTGGTGCTGAGATGAGGACCTCTGGGAAGCCTCACTGTGACTGATATTCCCTGGGGTGTGAGGTTCTCTGTTAGTCCAGCAGTTTGGACTCGGAGCTCCCATCACAGGAACTTGGGCCCGACCGCCAGCCTGGGAACCAAGATCCCACGAGCATGTGGCAGCCGAAGTAATGGTCTCCCAGAGGCTCAGACATCCCAATCCCTGGAACCGCCTGGCTGGTGCATGGTGATGGGGACCCAGAGCCGCCGGAGGGGCAGGGCAGTGGCCTGAGGTGCACAGGGCAGCTTGGTGTCCTCGGGGTCAGAGCCGGGCCATCTGTGCCACCCGCACTGCCCAGCGCACCAGGGACTCTGCCTGGGCTTGACAAGCGTCTGCACCCCGGATTCATGTCCAGGAGCAATGCTTTTTGATTACTTTTTCCCACTCAAACATAGAACTATCATGTATTACTTTATTTGGGCAAGGACAGTGATGCCCCAATTCTTTGTTAGGGTAGTCAGTGAGAAGCAGAAGCTGGTAGATTTAGCAATTGCTCCTCTTTGAGCCCTCAGTGATTTTTTTTTTTTTTTTGCATAAATTGGCTATTTCCTATACTAATGGTGATCAGTTTCAAAAAGCTTAGGAACTCTTAGACCTTGTCTAGATAATGTACTTGAAGAAGACTGATAGTTGAATCACTAAACAGTCATGTGAGCGTTTCATTGGATGGGGTACCTCTCATTCTGTCCACAGAGAATGATTTGGCTGATTTTGAGCTACTTCAAATGGCTCAGGGCTGCCAGCCCCAGTGATTGTAGAAACAATTGCTAATGAAAAGTTGCTCATGGAGGCAACCTGAATGATGGCAGCTCCAATAATATTTGTGGCTTTGCTTGGAAGTAACTTGCACAATTCTCCTTCTGTTCGTATGATACAAAACAAGCTAACTCTAATCAGGTGTCTAACCTCCATTATTGCTGCTAAGGAAACCCACTTACCTGTGCACAGCTCATGGGGCAGTAAACTGTTACAAACTTTTTAAAGGGCAAATTGGTCAATTGGATTAAACTTTGACTCAGCAGTTTCTCCTCTAAGAATCTGTCACAAGAAAAATAATCATGTATGCACAAAATATTTAGAATTCAAGATATTTACCATAGAGGTTTGTTTAATCTATGTTTATCATAGAGATTTGATTAAACTATAGCTACATCCATGGAAATACTATACAGCCCATAAAATTTTTTTAAACAAACCTATTGGTAATGAAAGATAAGTTAAGAAAGGGGAGTAGGGGATATATAGATATACAGTATAATTTTAATGTCATTTCAAATTCATTTTAAAATATATTAACAATTTTGTTTCTTTTGATTTTCTTAAATATAAACCCTGCCATGGCATTTGGGAATAGAGCTTAGTGTATATAACTGACTTTTTTCCCCTCAAATACACTGCAGTGGCTCCCACTCTGGGCCTTTGCAGTCAGGGTCTGTCTGACTGGAAAACTTTTCTCCCAGATTTCCACATGGCTGGCTCACAGAAGTTTTCTCTGACCACCAGTCAGAGACTGTCACTCATCTCAACCATATCACCCTTGTTTTATTTTCTTTACAGCCCTTATGACGGTCTGAATTTACCTTATTCACATTTTTGTATGTTTGATTATTTTTTGTCTCTTCTCAAAAGAACGTCATATCTATGAGAATTCAGGACTTGTTGATCCTACTTCCTACACTTAGAACCATGATAGAAACATAGTAGGTGCTCCGTAAGTATTTGTCAAATGAATGATTTAGTGAATGTGTGAATCATATTTCTGTCTTTTCTGATGGCTCTTTGGGGTTCTTTGATTCTAATTTAGGGAGAAAAAATGATATCTTGATATTCAGCAGAAATAATTCTATTTACCACTAACTGTCAAATATTCCTCCCCCATCTCTTTTATTCTTTTGAGAAACTTTGAGTCACTGCAATGTGCAAGAGGTGTGCTAGGAGCAAATATAGATATAAAATAAGAATTAGTTTGTTTTTTTTTTTAATCTCAGAAGGCCCATAGTTAATGGAACATACAGACCTATATGGTGGGATAGATAATCAACACACAGTGGGATAAGAACAGAGAGAGAGGTATGCAGGATGCTATGGGAGCAAAGTAGGTGGGGTGCTGAAACACCTTGCTGATACAGAAGGCTTTATGGATGTCAGCTGGAAAGACATTCCAGGCAGAGGGGATGGAATGTGCTTTGTTAGCTGTGCCATGTTCCCAAGAGGATGAACAGAATGACTAGATGCAGGAGAAGAGGTGAGGCTGGCCATTTAAACAAGGGACTGATGGAGGCTGGCCTTATACTGCGCTAAGGAGTGTGGATTTTTTCCTACAGGCAATAGGGAGTGACAAAGAATTCTAAGTTTGAAGATACCAGAAAGTGATCTGGCCTCTGCTCATCTTTCCAGCCTATTTTGTTTGTCTCTTTCTGGCCACAGTTATATCTGCAAAATATATAATATCCAAAGGCCCCTAGAAAGAAAAAACATTCTTGCTACCTTAGTAAAATAAGATCTACCATTTATTAAAAGGAAACAAGCCACTGATACACACCAAAACATGAATGAATCACGAAAAGATTATGCTGAGCAAAGTCAGACACAAAAGAGCACACTCTATATGCTTCTATTTATATAAAACTCTAGAAAAAGACACACGTAATCTATAGTGACAGAAAGCAGATCAGTGCTTGCCTGGAGGCAGGGGTGAAGGGGTAGATTGACTGCAAAGAGGAACAAGGGAACATTTGGAGGTGATAGAGATATTCCATATGTTGACTGGAATAGTCACATGACTGTACACACGTTTCAAAATTCATCAAACCGTGTCCTTAAAATGCATGCATTTTATTATATGTTAATTATATCTCAATATAGTTGATGAAAAAAATGTACAATTTTCTGAGCATTCGTGAGCCAAGTGCTTTACATAATTATCTCTAGTACAAAAGCAACAGCTTTGTGTTTTGAAAGTGAAAATTGAGCCTCAGAAAGATTAAGTGACTTCTTCAAGGCCATAAAATCCTAGGTCCAAACTTTTTGTTATAAAGAACTTTATATGTCATCTAATTCGGTGATGGCGAATTCCAATATTTTTAGGAGCTTGGCAACAAAAGTGTATAAGGGAGGGTTGAGGATAAGACGACATAGAGAGGTTGGGATTCTGTGTTTCTTGGGGGATGGGGGAGACATTAGTCAAACAAACCACAGGGTCATAGTCCATCTTTGGACATTTTACAGATGAGGACCCTGGGATGAAAGAGATCAAATAAATCACTTGCTATGGTCATCCAGCTAGGAAATCGCAGATTTCCTGATGGGGAGAGACACGCTGATGTAGGTGGAGAAGAGAAAAAGATGAAAAGTGGGAAGGCTAATACTTAAAATAAAATCCCAGCATGTGAGAGATGATTGCACTTATGCATTTATATAATATAAACCAAAAGTTTAGTGTGGGGCATATATAGCATAGCTTATGTCAGTTTCGATGACTATTTCATTCGCCTGCTCATTTCTCCATCCACACAGCACTTATGGAGCCCCCACTGCATGCAGAACACTACATTTGGGGCCCCACCCATCCCGTGTGCTAAATGCACCAGTGCCTCTGAATCTTCCACAGCATCAGCTCCCATTAGCCTCCGCTGAGTCAAGCCACTCTTTTATGACCTTCATCCATACTGCACTTGTAGAACCTTGCTCCACTGCCCTTGTCTCCAATTATCTATAAAACACACTTTACGCTTTGTTATAGCCCTATATAATTCTGTCTGGCCCACTAATTGTTTTAAATTTGTATGTCTTACCTTCCAAGCTAATTTGCAAGGGATTTCTGAGCAGCATAAGAGTAAATATCTTAAATGGCTTAATAGCCCCATGGTACCTGGCACAAGGTTAGGCACACAGGAGACTCTCCATCATTTCTTATCAATTGATTCCCCAGGTCACCTGGGATAGCAGCATGTCTTAGATTGGGTTTCCCAGAAGCACGACCTGAGATAAGACTTGAGTGCAAGTAGTTTATTGGAGATGCCATCCCTGGAAGTACTGGTAGAGGCACCACGAGGAGGTGAAACAAGAAATGAAAGGAAGTTTTGATTTGCATTTCTCTAATAATTAGTGATGTTGAGAACAGACTTGTTCTTGCCAAGGGCGTGGGGGGGGAGGGAAGGACTGGGACTGTGGGGTTGGCAGATGTAAACTATTATACACAGGATGGATAAACAACAAGGTCCTACTGTGTAGCACAGGGAACTATATTCAATGTCCTGTGATAAACCATAATGGAAAAGAATATTTAAAAAAGAATGTCTCTATGTGTATAACTGAGTCACTTTGCTGAATAGCAGATTGCCACAACATGGTATATCAACTTGACTTTGATAAAAAAAAATAAAATTAAACAAAAAAAGGAAAGGAAGCGACAACAGGGAATGTTCATGAGCAGATTGCTGTGTGGGTAACTGAAGTTCAGTCCTACTGGGAACTTCTGGAAAAGTCTGTAAAATACACCTTGGAGTTGTCCAACCTGAGGAGTGTGGGGGGGATTTATTCAGCAACTCCCATTGATCACTGGTTGAGAGTAGCTTCTTGAGGCACTAATTCCCTGAGGCAATCCCAGCTGGCCATGGTCCCCACCCCCATCCCCCAGTGGAGCAGGGCCCAGTGGCCAGAGAAAGCCCCCGACAGAGA
This sequence comes from Monodon monoceros, assembly GCF_005190385.1. Lineage (NCBI taxonomy): Eukaryota > Metazoa > Chordata > Mammalia > Artiodactyla > Monodontidae > Monodon > Monodon monoceros. Next base: position 80,203,981 of record NW_021703784.1, on the reverse strand, counting down.
GTTCTAGGTGCCTGAAGTAAGACTCCATCGGTGGGCACAGGGATGAGGACCACTAATGGGATATGTCAGGGCACTAACAGCTTCTGCTACACAGCATATTTCAGGAAGGAAGCCTTTTTCATGGCAACCTTTATTTAGTGCCAACCTGTGATGTTCTTTGGAATTCAGAAATAAATACAACATGTTCCTTGCCTGCTAGAAACTTAGCTCTGTTACTTCTCATTGAAGATTATGGAGAGAAGCAGAAAAAGAAGGAGGAAGAGAAACTAGTTCAACCTCCATTCCCATTTAGTCTATATTCTGATGAGAATTTGATGCTGTTCTACCCATCAATTCATTACTGTCATGGTTCCCAAATAGCCATCATGTTGAATGGCTTGCAGTCACAGTCAAAGTGGCATGGAGACAGAACAGAGTTTGGAAGATGAAGGCTGTATCTCACCTGTACTCCCCCGTGTACCCCAGCTCTGTTTCAGTGAAATTTCTACATCGTTATGTCATTAACCTATACCAAATATGCAATATGATTTTCTGTTCAAATTAAACTAATATTTGAAATAAAGAAAAAAATAATGGGAGAGAGAGGCATTTACCACAAGGACCCTGCAAAAGAAGTTATGTGGGAAAGGTGGTTGTATTTTCTGCTTTTGCCATAAAATGAAGCAGACTGTCTGTTCTGTGAAGTACTATAATTATACAACAATTTGCAACCTCTAATGGGAGAACTTTTCTTTCATAAAATATTAACTAAGTATAATATCAGTGCAATAGATTAGGAACAGTCTTAGTTTCTCCATAAAAAGTCAATTTGTAACCACTGTGACTGTCTTCTTCAAGATGATGGCATCCAAAAACATCCTCTGTGCCCATAGTCACTTGGCCTTGAATTAAGAAAAACACATTTCCTGTCCTCTCTAGCTGATTTGATGCTAAGTGCTTTTCCCTGTAAACATGTTCATTTACAATGCTTTTCTATCTTATTGCTGAACCCTTCTCCACTGAATGCACTGCTGTTACGCGGGAAGTTTTCTTGTAGTGATTGTGGCCCCCAAACCTAAATTGTCAACAATATAAAACTCAAGTTTAGATTGAGGACTTATTTTGCAAAACCTCAACCTATTTGTACTGTGGGATTACCTGTGCTTTTTCTTTATTTTTAAATTTATTTATTTTATTTATTTATTTTTGGCTGCATTGGATCTTTGTTGCGGTGCACGGGCTTCTCGTGCTGCAGAGCACGGGCTCAACAGTCGTGGTGCACGGGCTCAGTTGCTTCGCAACATGTGGGATCTTCCCAGACCAGGGCTTGAACCCACATCCCCTGCATTGGCAGGCAGATTCCTAACCACTGAGCCACCAGGGAAGCCCTTGCCTTTTCAAATTATGGAAAGGGATGGTACTTTCTGTGAGATGGGTGTTCCTTGGGCAGAATTGCTAGCCAGACTGCAAACACAAGCAGAGCCGCCTGGAATTATCTAGGTGGGGTCTGCCGGCAGGGCAGACAAAAGCTGTGGTTGCCAAGTGGGGAAGTTAAAGACCAGCTTCTTTTTTTTCTCTACTTTTTTCTCCTTCTATCATATATCCTTACGTAAAATTTTGTAGTTTAGCTTTATGCTCTGAAATGTCTAATGGCTTCAGGAACTGTTTCCCCATGCCCTTTGGTTATTATGATTTTCCACTGGAGGAAGTAACCACTCTCTAACTATCCTAGACAATTTGTTTTTCTAGGGAAAAGAGGCAATCTAAAGTGAAAAGTGAAGATGTTTATCTCCCAGTATTACTTCAAGCCACTGGGCCATTTTTCACTGTCTTCTCAAGTTAGAGAGGGGAAAAACCAAACAAAAACACCCAAATAACAAAACCCCAACAAATCCTCAAACAATGCTGTTTTTAAAACCTTTTTTGTTAGAAGTAATGTATAGAAAATCCATACTTGCTCATTTAGAAATTGCCTAAGGGCTGTATCCATTTCTACACATTCCTGCGTTGATTTACACTTCTTAAATGAATCGTCAAACTCTATTGATCTTAATCAGCAAAATCCTCTTTGTTTTCTGGTTCTTAGGAATCTCCAAATTACCCAGGAAGTTTTGCAAGGAGAATGTATGGTTTCAAAAAATTAAAACCAGGAGCAGAAACATTTATTAGATAAATGCTAATGCAAACTGGAAGTAGACCTCTTGCCCTATGCTCCCTTCAAGGTTTGCATATTTTGCTGTAGGTTAACCGTCCATATATTTTCTGAATGAATCCATGAGTTTAACCAAATATTCACATTTAAATATTAGAATGTTGTTAAAGCAAGTTACAAAGTGTTCAACATGATCTAATATTTAAATATATATTATTTTGTATATATTCAACTATTATGTTGAATATATTATGTTACATATTATTGTATTAAATGGATTGCTTATATATTATTATATTGAATACATTATTTTTGTATATGTACATATATAGGAAAGAAAAATAAACTGGAGGGATATACAAATACTGATAAAACCGATTCTCTCTGGGAGATGGGATTCAGTAGGTGGGGGAGGCTTCATTTTAGTTAGGAAAATGGGAAAAAAATTTAGTTGTGACTATTTCAAACAAAAAGCAGGGATAGTACACAGAGTAACATAAGAAACACCCTAGAACCATCTCTCAGCTTAGTCAAATCCTAATATCGTGCCACACTTCGTTTCAGATCATTTTTTAAAGAAATTAAACATTTCAGATACGATAGAAAAGGTTTTCATTTTTCTACATCATGTGTTTCTATAATGAAAATATTTGTGATCAGTAAAAAAAATCAGCACCAAATTTAAAATAAATATTAGTCACACCACACTGGAAGGGAGTGAGTTTCAATGCATCATCTGAATTTGTGTTTCCAAAGAGTTTTTCTGCATCTGTTTTTAACAGGAGGGGATCTTACTGTCTGTCTGTCTGTCCACTCACAGCCGTCTGGCAATTGGAAGTGGCAAGCTGGCGCTGAAGAAACACAATGTCAATTTATGTGCTGGCGGGTTGGCAAACCCCGTGCTCTTATTCATCTCTGTCAGCTGCAAGCCCTATTAACTATTTTTAATGAATCACCACTGCTTTTACTTTTGCCATCAGCCATGACCTTCACCATTTAGAAACACATGGTCTCTCATAAACGATAGCCCACGACATATAAACTTGAGAAGGATTCTATCACAGCTCAAACTACAATATCGATCACTAAAACAAACGGCTCATTCTAGCTGAAGAGACACTCATATATATCACGGAACCAACCTTCCATATTTTGAAATTTACTGCCCCGTGTTGGCTGGCTTTTTTTAAGGAGGCCAGGCAACCTTGCTCACTTAATACTTTTGATAAACTTCTGCTGACAAGGAGTGTGATTAATGATGGTTAAAAGAATTGAATCAAGAGTAGGAAAGACAGAGCCAAAAAAGCAGACTGCTGGGCTGATGGAAATGAACGTCTCTACAGAGATATATGATGGACCCTCCTTTTTTACCATGCCAAGTAATTACTTGCACAGGCCTGTTGTAATAATTCCTATTACAGCCAAAACGGAAAAGTCAGTAACTCACCACCCTGGGACAAGGTGGAGGCAAGGCCAGAGGAGCATGGATCAATATTTCATTTACTCACTGAGGTTAGTTTCTATCCCTGTATCAAATTCTTTTACAGAAAGCCGTGAAAGAAATGAGGTTTGCTACAAAACACCAGTACAGGGGCCTTGTTTCCTTGGGGTGCTTATGAAGGAAACAGAGCAACAAACCCTTTCAGGAAAACAATATGCACTCAAGGTCACCCATTACTTGCTACTGTTGGAAAATAAAGTGCCATTAGCCTGATATGAGTAATGTACATCAATCAACTGCAGACTCGAAAAAATATGTTTTCAACTTGGTGGTGCTGTTGATAATGAATAAGCCATCTGAACACTGTCTACACAATTTGATAACTGTGAAAAAATTTTCTCTTGACAGTGCATCATTTGTTTAAAAAAAAAAATCCCATTAACATTTATCTCTGATTACCTCCAGCCTTAAAAAAAAAAAAAAAGAAAGAAAGAAAGAAAGAAAAGAAAAGGGGCGAAAAGGCCATAATGGCATAATGGTTCCCTCTGCCTCCAAGAAGTTTTTCATTCCGTACTTTTCCTAAAGAGAAATTACGGTGCAACCATCCAGCTGCCCTAGAAAACAAAAAATAAAGCGTATTGTTTCTCAATAGGTTTTCATTTTAAAGAGTTTAAAATGTGTAATTCCCAGTTTTAGTTTTCTTGATGCTTTCTGGAGAAAGGATTTGGTACTGATCAATTTCAGGTCCCATGTGAATATAATGGAATAGCTTATTGTTGACACTGAATTCTTAGAATTTCACCCTAAAATTAGATTTATTTTAAATAGCCCCAATATATATGAACTTACATAGGATGCAAAATCTGAATGTTATTTACTCATTACATTTATTGTTTAGTGTTTTGGCTAGAATAGACTCCTATGCGGCATTGTTCTCTTCTTTAATAATTTATAAGAACCTGTATTTATAAAGCAAATTTCCACTATGCAACACACTTGCATGTGGAGTGGTGTTAGGAAAATCCTCCTGTACTTGCTTTTCTCCCTCACATCTATATTAATTCCCAGCTGCTTTTCTTATGATTCCAGGAAATAAGAAAGCATAGAAGGATTGATTTACTTGCTTAGAAACATAGGCTACTGGCAGTAACGACTGGTAAGCTTGAATGTTTCTTACAGTTCATTTTTTCTCTGAAATAAATCTAATCCCCTTCCCTGGAACTTCAAAGCCACCCTCTATCAGATCTCCCTAGCTCCATGCCATGGAATGAAGTTTAAATCAAGGCAGGGAAGTCCTGAGCTGTCATATGGGCCTTACATGCATTCTAATCTCCAGAAACAAAGGTCAGCTGGACTCAACATTGATTCAGGCCAGCAGGACTCTTGGCCTGGCCAGTTGACATCTTGGAAGTATTTTCAAGTGCTTGGGGTCTGCAGAACAATACGTTAAATTTTCCTAAGAATTTTCACCCCTCCTCCACTCCACCCCTTAAACTTGGACCCCAGGAGTATTTCGAGGGAAATTCAATCCATATGTGCCTGATTCGTGTTCACTTAACTCATTGACATGTTGTTTTCCAGGAGCTGATTGATGTACAAGGAGTCTTCTGACCTTTTTTCCTGAACCTTGCAGAACTGCCTTTCTTTGAGCTGGAAAATTGCTTTTTACGTGGGGTAAGTAGCACTTTTGAGAGTTGAAAGTTTTGAGCTCAGCTTGAAACATAGTTCCCCAATCTGCGTGGGATCCTGGGTTTGACAAATGTGGCCTCGATACCTTTGTATAAAGCCCTTTCTTGCCTCATTTTTTTTCATGTGTGACACCCGTAGCTAGAGAGAAAAAAATACAAAGCTGATGATAACTTTCAGAGCATCCAAGCAGGTATCTTTGGAAGTCACAGCCTCACTCCGATGGTGTAAGATGTCCAAGTCCATCTGTTCTCTTCAACCACCCTTCACTTGCCTTGATTTCTTTCATGTGGTCCCAGCCCAAAGAACTTCATCTGCCAAGTTTTAAGTGTGTAATAAAGGCAGCAGCTGACTTTAAACCCTGCTTTGATTCTGTTAGGCAACATCTCAGCTTGGGTTAGGTTCCCTGGCAAAGTATTTCAGTAGACTTTCATAATGCTACCCCTTGGAACTCATCCTAAATTATGCCACTAAATCATAAAAGTTATAAACTACTCTCTCCATTTTTTTTGTTAGGTTAAGAGGGAGCTGTGACTGGGGCCATGCCTCTGCCCATGGACAGCTGGTTAGTTGATCTAGAATAGCTGGAATAACACCATGAACAGACAGTCTCTTAGCTCTTCTAAAACTCTGCATAGAGAGGCTGAATTAGAGCCTATAAACAAGAATCTACAAGTCCAAATGTCACAGGGGACAAAGGAGAAAGGTAAATAAGTGGAGGAGAGTGAGTGGGGACTGGTTCAAATAGGGAGCTCACGTCTAAAGGGACAACCGATGTCCAGGAGCCGTCAGTGTAAATTGTTGCAAGCTTGGTGTTGCCAGACCTCTTGGGATTTCAAGAGAATCCAGAAATCTTGTAATTAAAAAAAAAAGTGTATATAAGTCACATATGGTAAAGTCAGTTTATGAGCCAAATTTAGCCTACCAACTGGGAATATGTGCTATACCATGTGACAAAGGGAAAGAAGAGTAACAGCAATCGGTAATTTAGTGATAAAAAGTGGCACGTGCCGGAAACTACACTAAGTGCGTTACAGATGTAATTTAATTTGCTCTTCACCTTTATCCTACTGCACAGTCTAGGATAATACTTTTTCGAGTTCTAACAAGAGAAAGCTAAGATTTGGAGTCTTTGTTAAAAATGCAGATTCCTGGGCCCTTCCCAGACCTACTGAATCAGGACCTCTGGGCATGGGACCTCCAGGTGATTGGGAGGTCCACCAAACTGCAGAACACTGTATCCTGACATATCACAAAGTGCCCGCACTGAGCTTTAGAAAGAACCTGGTCCAACTCCCCACTTTACAAATGAGGCTCTCAGAGGCTCTCAGCTTAGGTAACAGAGCCAGGACTCAAACTCAAACTTCCTGGAGCTAATGATAATAATAGCAATAATAGTGCTCCTAGGTCCCATTTGCTGAGGGCCTACCATGCACCAGGCACGAGTGGTTTTGCCCCCATTTAAGCCTCCTAGGAACTCTAAAGCAGATGTTATTTTCTCCATTTTATACACAACTAAACAGGCTCAGAGGAATAAAGTAGCTTTCAAGGTCACCCAGAGGAAAGTAAAGGGTTGAGTCTGTTTTTAAATCCAAGTGTGTCTGTTTCCAAATCCAGAGCTCTGGACTTCCCTGGTGGCGCAGTGGTTGAGAGTCCGCCTGCCGATGCAGGGGACACGGGTTCGTGGCCCGGTCCGGGAGGATCCCACATGCCGCGGAGCGGCTGGGCCTGTGAGCCACGGTCGCTGGGGCTGCGTGTCCGGAGCCTGTGCTCTGCAACGGGAGAGGCCACAACAGTGAGGGGCCCGTGTACCGCAAAAAAAAAAAATAAAAAATTCCAGAGCTCTTTTTCATTACACAAGACGGACAAATGCAGCTGGGTCCTTGCCACTGAATACTGATGGACCTGAATCAGAAGGTATGGAGAACAAATTTAAAAAAAAAAACAAAAAATAATATGTTTATGATGGTGATGATAATTAGGAGGCAGACAAGGAGGAGAAGGAGGAAGAGTCAGAAATTGTCAAATTGCCCAAAAGGAAACCAACTGGTAGAATCACTACCGTAGTAAACAACCTAGCCTTTTAGGGGACTGCCGCCCTCATCAAGTGAAAGCGATCTTGATAGGTCATCTTTATGCTCCTTTCCAGTTTGAAAATTCAGTAAATACAAACTGAGAAGCAAGCTGAGTCATAAGTATTTATGCAAACCTGAAGGCAGGAATGAGCGCTTTGACCCTGCTGAGGCAGCCAGGCGAGCTGCCCTTGCCACAGCCCCTGGAGGGCTCACAAGGCCACTGTGAGAAGACTTACCTGCAGCCTTAAAATCCTCTGCGAAACATCCTGAAACAAAACTGCAGCTGGGGTCAGGTTATCAAGCTCCCTCTTAGGAAGGCAGCCTCATCTGGTCCTTGAAAGTGGCCTTTTACCTTCAGGCCTAGGGAGTGGCTTCTACTGCTCTTTCTCCAGGCTCGACTCCACCATCCTTTCTTCATATACAGGAAGTTGGCTTCTTCCATGATAAACATTCCACTTGAGGTTAAGGTACTTGGACCTCTGCTGTACTTAGTTCAAGATGCAGCCAAAGGCCAGACTCAATACCACAAATCACAACCAAGTGACAGCAAGGAGGCTCTTGTCCATTTTCTCCCCTTTTAAAAATGCCATTCCTAACACTTGGCAATTTCATTGTCAGTTTCATTAGCCCATGTTTTCTTAGGGGACCTGCGCTAAAGGCTGTCTTTGGCACCAGAAAGACCTGGTCCCTGCACCATTACCTGTGCAATACATAGCTCCTCAGGGGCTCCTACATGTTTACAAGTGGCTGTGCCTCAGACAAACAGCTCTCAATATTCAAAATCACTCTGTACAGAAAGAAGATCAAAGGCATTATGGGGAAGCATCTGTCTCTGCTGAGTGTATCAGTCAGGGCAGTACAATATAAATGCGACTTGTCATAAAGTTATCTTTTGTGGAAAAGAAATGTTTCCATTCAAAAACACATAAAACCCCCCTGCTTCAAATAGTGCATACATGTTACATCTTCAGATTCCCACAACTAAATCAAGTCAGGGGTGAGGTAACAAGACTGGCTCAGAAAAGTTTAATTTCTGTGCGTACTGCATGGCAAAATAAAGGGAAAGGGCTTTAATCTTTCAAAGCTTCTGGGTTTAAAGAGTAAAAGAGGGCTATTCATCCCTCTCAGTTTCTCAAAAGGCTTATTTTGATTTTGGTTTTTAATATTTCTGCTGTTCAGTGTACACACACACACATGCAAGAGTTCAGGAAGGAATTTCTGATGCCAAGTCTAAGATTTGAAATAGATGAATGATTTCATTAGACTCATCTGGACATTTTAGCTATTATAGCTTGTACAAAGATATTCATTAAAGCATTGTTGGTAATACTGAAACACTGGAAATAACCTGTGTGACCATTAATAGAGAAACAACTAGATGAGCTGTACTACGGTCATATTATGTAGGCAGGGCTGAGAGCTGCCACAAACAGTTGTGCAGGTTGTTCACTGCACAATTCCACAGCTGCCATGTGTGAAAAGTAACCCTGTTGTGACCACCATTGTAGCATCTTAAAAGAATGAGATAGATTAAAGGGTACTAATATTGATAGATTTCTAAGACATGTTGTTGAGGGGAATAAAATTTAGAAAGACTATACATGCATGCTATTGTTCAAATTAATGTACACTTGAAAAACAATAATGTGTGTGCATGTGTCTGTGTGTGTATGTGTACATACATACATACAAAGTCTCTGGAAAGATATGGACTAACATCATAGCAATAGTTACTTGTGGTGGATTAAGGACCTAGATTGGGGTGACTATTAAAGCACTCTCTCCATATATGTAATGTTATAATTTTGAATGAGATGAATAGGAATTCAAAAGAAATTTTTAAAGAATTTAAGTGAAAATTGTGGAGCAGCTTAAACTTAAATTTATGCTGATTTCTACTTATTATTTTATTATTATTATATTTATATATACTTATATAAATATATTTATACTACTTATCTATATTTTGTATTTATATTTCTGTTTTATTATTATGTTTATATTTTATTTATTATTATTTGTGATTCTTTTCCAAAAGAATCAGTAAGAGCAGGATCATGGGACTTATATGTTATTTTATTATATATTTTTGTGCCTGTTTCCTTCACTAGGCTAGGCGCTCACAGAGAGTAGCAACTGTGTCCATAGCATTCTTTCACCTCTAGCAACTAGCACAATGAAGAGCAAAGAAGATTGTAGGTTAATAAACTCATTAATTCATCAACTCATTCATTCCAGAAATATTTCACAAGCATCTGCTCTGTGCCATTAGAATAAATTAGGGAACACAACAAAAAGAGTTTACATTCTAAAAATGAAAGAAAGAATGAATGAATAGGCTGAGAGAAACCAACCAAAGATCACCAAATCCATTCCAAAAAGATCTCCCAAATATATAATTCATCTATTTTTTAACTGAAGTATAGTTGACTTAACAATTACTTTGGTTTTTTCCTCCCAGTTTTATTGAGATATAATTAACATACAGCACTGCATGTTTAAGCTATACAGCACAATGATTTGAACTATATGTATCATGAAATGATGACCGCAATAAGTTTAGTGAACATCCATCATCTAATATAGATACAAAATGTAAAAATATAAAAATAAACTTTTTCCTTATGATAAGAACTCTTAGGATTTACTCTCTTAACTTCATACATAACATACAGCAGTGTTAATTATAGTTATCATGTTGTACACTACACCCATAATACTTATTTATCTTATCACTGAAAGTTTTGTACCTTTTTACTGCCTTCATCCAATTCCCCCAATCCCACTCCCCACCTCTGATAACCACAAATCTGATCTCTTTTTCTATGAGTTTGTTTGTTTTTGAAGTGTAATTGACCTACAACACTATGTTAGTTCCTGTTACACAAGGTAATGATTCAACATTTCTATACATTTAAAACTAATAATTGGGGCTTTCCTGGTGGCGCCGTGGTTGAGGGTCCGCCTGCCGATGCAGGGGACGCGGGTTCGTGCCCCGGTCCGGGAAGATCCCGCATGCCGCGGAGCGGCTGGGCCCGTGAGCCATGGCCGCTGGGCCTGCGCGTCCGGAGCCTGTTCTCCGCAACGGGAGAGGCCACAACAAAGAGAGGCCCGCGTACCGCAAAACAAAACAAAACAAAAACTAAAAACTGTGAAGTCTAGTTACAACATGTCACCATACATAGTTATTGATGATATTCCCCATTGCATACCCTCGACTCATTTATTTTGCGACTGGACGTTTGTACCTCTTAATGTCCCTCACCTATTTCTTTCCAATTAATCATTTTTGAGAATTTCATGGCTTAGAAATTCCACTATTTGGTAATCATTTCCATAGATAGCATAACTTTCTCAATTTTGTGTTCATTTTCTTTCTGTCTGTGTTTTTTGTTTTTTTTTTTTTTTAGTATAGACTTTCTGTACATTTATATTTTAAATTCAGAAACAGTTTAGTAGTTTCTCTTCTGGATTGTTCTTTCACTGTAAAATATATTGCTTAAAATATCTGTCCCTTAATGTTGTCTCACAACATTTCTGCAAAGTTTTATTTAATTATGCTAATAATTTCTCACAACAGTATTGCTCTTTACATTTTACTAAATATTTTCTATATATTTTTTTGCATGATCCCAACTATGATTTTTATTCACTTCTAACAGAAATCCAGACAAGTATGCTAGGCAGTATCTATTTATTTAATAGATACACTAACGAAGGCTTGGAGGTGTTGAGCAACTTGCCTGAGGTTACACGGCTAGGAACTGGTAGTACCGGGACTAGAACATAGATCTTTTTAGTTCAAAGCCAAGATTTGCCCAGGCATCACACCTACACGCTTAGTCCAAAAGCTCTGGGGCAAAAATAATTATTTTAAGAAAGCAGGTTTATTTGAAAGTTGAGACAAAGGCAACTCAAGATAAAGCACATAAAGCAGTAAATTTACATGCTTTCTCCATGCCAAGGTGTGTTAAACATCTAAATTGGAGTTATGCACGCTCGGTTAATATCTTTGGCTTCTTTATGCTCACCATTGAGATTTCAATGCATGAAGGCAGTAACGACAACAGCGAAGACAGTTTCTTAAGGCTTTTCCTGCACTTCTGTGCCCTCTATTTGATCATCTGCCAAGGTTTGTGAATAGTGCCAAATCAAACAGCACAGCATCTCTATGAGGCTCCTCCTGGGAGTTGAGGAATTCTGCAGTTGGAGCACATGGTAAGATATAAAAGGCACAATTACAGTCTTTTTTCAGGAGTTTAGAAGCAGACAACGTTAATGTGTTCGTTTGGAATTTCAGGTGGTAACCTCCCTTCACTGAGCATCCTCCTCACTTTCTTGTGCTTTCCTGACCAGGTTATCCTGCATTCATTCAAACATTTTAAAATGAGGAGGGATACAATGAGTTGATGCTTTTGAGCTTTCTCAATGAGAAGACCATATATAAGCATCAAAGAAAGAAGCACACTATTTCCATTTGCAATCGCATATATCTAAGAAAAAAATTTTAATTTCCTCATTCTGATCTTGTATATGAATCTTTAATGATCTCCTCTTTCTTGCTTCTGTTTCCCTGGCTTCGTTGTTAGGAAGATTGTGTTAACATGTCAAGTGTGATATTATTTTTTATTTAATGGTGATTAATCGTAGAAATTGTTTTGACAAAATTTAAATTTTCTCTTCAAAGATGCTTCTTTTTTTTTTTTGCCATTTAACGTACTGATTTTCTACTTGGCTTCACTCAGTGAGGAAAACCAGTGGCTAAATCTTCTTACTCGAGAAAATTAGCGAAATTTGGGATACTGTTATAATAGCATGTGGCCAGTTACAAACGCAAAGATACACTTTAATATTTTTAGTGTAAGGACCCCCTCAAAAAACCACAAAAATATTTATAGTTTTATCATCAGCTATCTATTTTTTCTTACAGAAATATACATGTTATATTCGTGTTTATTAGCCAGTATTTTGTATAAAAGAGTACTAGTCTTCACCATACACATTAAAAGGACTTCAAAAAAAGTCCTGCAATCTGGAGGTTAAATTTTAGTTATGTGGTGAGAGTGACTGGTTGTTCACCAAATCCATTTCTTTCCCCTGGGCGTAGGGCTAACCTACATTTCTGTCTCTCTCCTGGGTGAAGCCAAGTGATGTCATCCCCAGTGGGACAGGAGCAGAGGTACTGTGTCACTTGCAGGTTCAAACAGTGAAGGGAATGTCCACCTTCTCCACACTGTGGTTCCCCCATTGCAAGGTGGATTTCAATGTACAGGAAAAAGATGAAATGAGGATGGTGCAGTTTTGACAGAGTCTGTCCTTCAGTGACTCCACAGAGAAGTCACCAAAGACCTGCACTGGACTGAAGCATGAGTGAGAAATAAACCTTTACTGTATTAAACTCCTAAGAGTCAAGTCTTGATTGTTATAATAGTTAACTTACCCAGATTAATATTATCCATGTATGTTCAACTTCTGGATGTGGGTCCCTTAAATTAGGTGTTATACTGGATTTTTAATGTTCAATTTTAAGAAAAAAATTAAATGACATGCAATAAAAACACCCTCCTATTTGTTGAAAAACATTTTGAATCCACAGAAAATAGATATAAATATTCAATAAATATCCAAGTACATTTTAAAAATAGTAATTAAAATAAATCAAAATAATGAGATATCACTAATTTAATTGATTGTAATCTATATAAGTGAATGCATAGAGAAATCAGGGCTTTTACTCTCACTTAGTACAAGTATAATCTTTGCAATATTTTGGGAGAGAAATTTAGTAATGTATATCAGGAGCCTTAAAAATTTTCATCCCCTTTCACCCATAATTCCCTTTCTAAGAATTGATTTTATAGAAATAATTATTAATGTCATGTGCAAGGATGTTGATCTTAGCATTGTCTATGTCAAAGTTGGACAAATATAGGCCACAAGCCAAATCCTACCTGCCACCTGTTTTTGTACATAAAGTTTTATTGGAACACAGCCACTACTATTCATTTACACATTGTCTATGGCTATTTCTGCAACAGCACAGATGAGTAGTTGTTACAGAGACGTTATTGTCCACAAAGCTGAAAATATTTTCCATCTGACCCTCTATAGAAAACTTTTGCCAGCCTCAGATCTGTATTGAAAAATATGAAATGTACCTAACTTCTAATAATAGAGGAATTGTTACATAAATCATGGTACATTCTTATAATGAAATTACCACATAGATATTTTTTAAAATTTTAATGGGTGAAGGGGGTCAAAAGGTAAAAGGAAAAGAAAGAAAAAAAATTCATGAACTATTTAAGGATGAAATATATTATTCATATAATACTAAGCGAAAAAAAGCAGAATTCAAAATTATTTTTACAGCATGATCCCAGTATGATTTAAAAATATACACACAGATACCCAAGATGAAAAATCGGGAAAAACAGAAAAAATGAGGGAAACTAAACACCAAAGTTTAGTGGTTGTTATTTATGAGGGGTAGAATTTCCAGAGGTATTTATTTTATTCTTTATAATCTTTCTATATTTTCTGAATGTTCTACATTAAACAAGTTTTACTTTTATTATTGGATAAGTATTCATTTTATTTTATTACTAAGAAGAAAGAATTAAGTGGCCAAATTACTGTGACAAAAGAAGCCTAGAACATGGGTAGAATTCTTTCTCATATTCCCACCTAAATAATAAACGTGAGGGATGAGACACACACGTAAGGAGACCCCAGATATGACTTGGAATCAGACTGTCCAACAAAAGAAGAATCAAACAGTACAATATGTTTAGCCCTAAAGCTGAACCCCTAGAGAAATGAAGTTAAACTGGCAAGGTGTTCATCATCTCCTACCCACTTTAAGAGGCAGAAGTCTGGACAGATATCACATCTGGACAGAAACTTCCATATCAGTCACTAGCTGCAGTGGGTATGCCCACTGCCCTGGACATGCTTTACAGAAGCCAGGTGTACTACAGAGTAACTGTTTTCTCCTTGGATTCCTTTGTCTAGATTCATTTAAATCTTTCTGCTTAGTTGTGTTGCCTTTGCAAATACGTCTTTCTGATTCATCTACACACAGATCAACTATAAGGGTAAAATTTTATTAGTCTAGATATGCTAGTCCAACTCAACAAGTAGGTTATGTAACCTCCATGTAATTGTTGAGGAGGGAAAATTCATGTTCAATGTCATGGATCCAGAGAGAGGAAGGAGACTATTTTCATGTGAACTCAAGCTGCCCAAACAGAAGGAAGCAATTCGGAATCTCAGGTGTGGAGCCAAGAATTCAAAATCCTAGAAAAAGAGTTGATTGGGGAGAGATTGAGGATGACGATGAGCACATTAAAATGAGATCTATAGCCAAAAGCGAAAAGAAATAGTACGTAATATTCGTCTTTAATAAAATATATTTGGTGATATTCAGACCCCCTTACCTATATATATATTTTAAATTTCAGTGCTTACTTAGTGCCAGGCACTAAGCTAAGCTCTTTACTTGCATAATTTAATTTAATTTTCACAACAATATATATGGGAAAATAGAGGCAGAACAAAGGTAAGTCATTTTCCTGTGGTCACACAGTTGGTTAATGGTTGAACCAGGAACCCAACTCAGGTCTTGTTCACACCAATGCCCACAGTCTGTGCTACAATCAACCCAAGGCTGCCAACATGGTGATAAAATCATTCCTCTGCGTTGTATGGTCCAAGTAACCTCATCTTCTCTCTCTTTTGTGTGTACATTCAGACAAACTGATCAGAAGCATCTTCAACATTTTATTTCAGAAGGTCAGCTTTTATCTTGGGATCACCAAATCTGATAAGGCTTTATTTTTTAATCACATTTAATTTAGCTTTATTTAAAAAGCGCTTTATTTTTTAATCACATTTAATCTTAATGGTTTTAAATGGAATACTTTTAATTTGTTATTTTATTTTAATCTTATTTATTAAGATAAATGCCTGCATGCTTTGCACACCATAAAGTGCCAGAGGAAATAAGTGAAGAGTTAAAAATCATGACGCTTGATATTAATAATAGCCATGGGTGCATTCTCTAACATGCTTATTGTATTCTAAATGAGAAATTAAAATATAGAGATTAAGAGAGAGATTGAAGTACAAATCAGTGCATAAATCCATTGCATACCTGGGTGGCTTTAACTTCTCTGAGAATGATTTCCCTCATCTGTGAATTGGGGACCCTCTATATAGCATCAAAGGAGTGTTGTGAGATTAAGTGAAAAAGTAGATATAAATCACAATGCCCAGGTACAGAGTTCATCTTCAATAAAAGGCAGCTCTTTCCTTAATAAATAGTGAACAATTGTAAAAACTGGATCAACCTCTTCAAAACTACATTTTACATTGTTTGCTCTGTTTTCACGTGTTACACTGTTTTCTCTGCTTCTCTGTTTTAAGAGAATTACCCTTAGCATAAATTCTCTGTTCTTTACTTTTTGCCCCCTTGCTCATGAAAGAAATGACATGCTACAAGAATACCCTGAAGCAGGTTCTCTACCCAATGGTGGAATTGAGTGACCCATGGTAAGAGCTTTGTGTCAGCTCCTACCTGGAAATAGTTTAGCACTTTAGAGGCTTTAGATATTCAAAGGGTGAACTGCAGACCAGCCATGAAGGCACTACCTGGGAGCTTATTAGAAACACAATATCTCGAGCCCCACCCTAGACTCACTGTATCAGAATCTGCATTTCAACAAGATTCCCAGGTGATTCACATGCACTTCTAAGTTTAAAGTGCCCTACAACAAGCCTGTCAGAAGACAGAGACTACTGGGACAGCAGACCAAGAAGTAGGTTAGCTATGTTGCTGTTATAATGGCTATTGGATAGGAAGTGCATGGCGTGACTCCTGGCATGTATTCATTCACTGAACAAGCGTTTTTGAGTACCTGTTACATGCCAACTACTGTGTTGGTTACTGGGGATAGAAAGTTCAAGAAGAATTGGTCATGCTCTCACATTTCACATTCTTGTTTAACTTTTAATCAACCCTAGATTCTCCCCTAGTGTTCTCTGACTAGTCAGCATCTACATTTTTCTCCAGGAAATTGATCTCATTAATAAGAGCAAATATTCATGGATGGTTTGATCCATGGTCAGGCACTGTGCTGAATGCCTTAAACACTGTAGTGGACATCTGTTGTTTTGTCTACCCCCAGTTTTTCTTGTAGCAATACAAAGCCCCATTGTTTTTTGATAAGAGGAGGTATCCTTCATCCACTTTTCTGTCCATGTTGTTTTGGGTGGGGTTGGCATAGCCAACTGGCTCCAGGATCAGGCCTATCTGAGAATCCATTCCCCTGGCCTCAGTCTGGAGCACATGACTCAGGACCCAGAAGGGTGATTCAGTCTTAGGACTTTTGCTGGAACCTTAAAAAAAGAGGTACTTGCTAAGCTGTAAGATGTAAGTTTGGAGCTTGCTATTGGTGACCTTTGCCAACACAAAATCTCAAAAGTCGTAGAGAGACTACTTGAGAACAAAGCCAAACCAAAGAAAAGCAGAGCCAAAAGTTGGAGAAGAGGTAGATTTTGATTACGTTCATTGAATGTCTCCATCCAACCTTGCCTAAAGTCAGCCTTGCACTTCCAATTCCCTATTGCATGAACTAATAAATTCTCCTTTATGTTTGACTTGGTTTGAGTTGGATTTTTGTGAGCTACAACTGATGATAACCTGACAGTACACAAAAATGTTTTCATTTATCTGTACAACATGCTCTTAGATGCTATTAATGTATCCATTCTCCAGGTGAAGAAACTGAAGTTCAGAGAGGTTAAGTATCTTGCTCAACTATACATAGCTGACAAATGGTGGACTAAGGATTAAATCTCAGAATCTCTCATTACAAAGATTTACAATTCATCATTACCATCGTAAATATTGCTTATTAGCTGGAAACATTAAACCCTGCATTTGAGAAAGATTGAAAAGAAGTAAATATTCTAGAAACTCACTCTAATGGCCTCTATGCTATTAAAGTACAATGCTGAAGGACCATTGGAATAACTGGTCCATTGATAACTTCCCATAACTGAACCTCCTTTCACAGGGCTTATTAAAGACTTCATCTTAATTCAGTCTGTGCAATAACAGGTTGCAGGTTTATGGCTACCACAGTGGGTAATTTACTCTAAAGTCAAAGGCAGCTCAAGGTGAACTTGGAAAATAAGAAAGGTTTGTCTTCATGAATCTTTCAGCTTCATAGTTCTACTTCTCCCATGTTCTTCTGTGTCACTTTTCCCAACAATGACATTTCACTCTAGCACTCTTTTCTGGAACCTGGTTTTAAAACATCAAAATCTTTTTCACATTAAGATGGTTATGACTGAAAGCAACCTTCATATCTTGGAACATCTAGTTCAAATGGAAAATAACTAGATTAATAGTGGAAATCTATGTTCAGGGAAGTCAACTTTTACCAAAATTTCTGTAATTGTAGCACTGACTTCATTTATACTTGAGGTTAAATCTGAGGTGGTCTGTGAATGTTTTGGGCCTGTGAATAGTCATTGCTAAACAAAGCAACCTTTATAGCGTCATGTCCATTGAAAGAAACTAGAATGTAATTTTGCTGTTTTGCGGGGGAGGTGGGAACTCAAACGGGAATGCCCTGGAACTTTCACAGATATTATGGAAAGGCAAGATGGACAGAGATAAATAAATAAATAAATGCAAAGTGCCATTTATTAAAATGACCTACCAAAGTAGCTCTGACCTGTAGAAGGAAGAAAAAAGCACTGGAAACATTGAAACACCAGCATGTTGTTGCCTGAGCTCCAGCACTATCCCCCATTCCAATCTCTCATCTTGCTGCCACTCCACTTCTAAGACAAATTGTTAATTTGTCGGTTCTGCAAACCAGCTTTGCATTTGCCAGACTGAATCCTCAAATGTTTTATTCATAGGTGAGGTTAGTTGGAAGTACATGAGAAAAATCAAATCTCATCTACCTGGTCCAAGTATACTTGGAGAAAAGTTCAATGTATAAAAATGTCCCTCTTTGGGCTTCCCTGGTGGTGCAGTGGTTGAGAGTCCGCCTGCCGATGCAGGGGACACAGGTTCGTGCCCCGGCCCGGGAAGATCCCACATGTCGCAGAGCGGCTGGGCCCGTGAGCCATGGCCGCTGAGCCTGGGCGTCCGGAACCTGTGCTCCGGAACGGGAGAGGCCACAACAGTGAGAGGCCCGCGTACCGAAAAAAAAAAAAAGGTCCCTTCTTAATAGGGAGGTTCTTTTCTCTAGTTGTAGTCCTAGCCGTGTAGAAAAGAATGTGTGTATAAATATATATTATTTCCCCTTTAATTTTATTCAATATAAATATGCGTTCATTTATTTATTTAACAAGCATTTATCAGTGCCTACTATTCGTGAGACATTGTATATGATACATAATGTAAAGACATGAAAATTAAGGAGCTTCAGCCTGTGCCTGATTTTTACCTAGCAAATATTTACTGAGCACATAACTAAGGGCCAAGAGCTGTTGGATAGTGCTATGAACAATTTATCTGTTTTCTGCTCTCATAGAATTTATACTCTAGTGGTAGACACCAATAATAAAAGGAAACCTAAATAAAGTAAGAGAATTCCAGAAAGTGATATGAAAATAAAACAAAATAATAGAATATTAAGTAACCTGGGAAAGAGGGATGAGAGAAGGTGCAGGTGGTACAAGGAGATTCCTTTAAGAAGGTTTCCTGCGAGCTGAGTCTTACGGTCGTTTGCATTATTGTTTCCCAATTCTCTCCCTCTTTCCTATAAGAAGATTAGGCATCCCCACCATATGACTTGCAGCATCCTCTGTAGGAGGAGTTTCCTTCCCTACCACGTTAATATCAAGCTTGGCGATGTGATATGCTTTGACCAATGAAATGGGAGCACGAGCAACAGTGTGCCAACTCCATGGTGAAGCTCTGATAACCAGCATTTGATTTCATCAGCTTGCTTGTTCTCCCTCTGCCGTGAATTTGACATTTCCAGATTGGGTTTGCTCCTTGAACCTGGATCCCAGAATGAAGAAGATATGGGGGAGCAGATCCACAGTTAACTCACAGTTCATGCATCAGCCATGCAATAAGCAAGCAATGAGACTGTCTTTTTGAGACAGTATAATCTGGTAAAAGCTGACTAATCTATACTGCTGAACAATGAGAAAGAGCCAATTTTTAGAAGATCACAGAAAGATTGTGTGCATGTGCGTGCGTGCATGTGTGTGTGTGTAGCTGAGCATTCATTTGGCATGCTCAAGGAACAGAAAGAAAACTAGTGTAGGTGGCGCAAAATTGGAGATGACAAAGCAGAGGTAAGAAAGAAAGGGCCAGATGGTGTAAATTTTTGCAAGCCATGGTAAAGAGTTTGGACTATATAAGCTCTTGAAAAATTGGATAAAGAAAGTCAAAAAGTACATACTTCCAGTTATAAGGTAAATAAGTACTAGGGATGTAATATACAGTATGATAAATATAATTAACATGCTGTGTTATATATGAAAGTTGTTAAGCAAGTAAATCCTAAGATTTCTCATCACAAAGAAAAAATTCTTTTTCTTTTCTTTTGTATGTATATGAAATGAGATATGTTCACTAAACTTACCATGGTAATCATTTCATGATGTATGTAAGTCAAATCATTGCGCTGTACACCTTAAACTTATACAGTGTTGTATGTCGATTATATCTCAAAAAAAACCGGAAGGAAATAAATTTTAATAAAAATTATTTTAAAAATTTGAAGGACACAACAGTTGTCATTAAACAAATTTTCACTCATCATCTTATATTACATGTTTAAATTTTTTTATTTTTAACCTATTTTACACTTACAGAAAGGTTGCAACAATAGCATGAAGTTTCCACGTAACCCTCACCCAGCTTCTCCTGTAAACATCTGACATGACCACAGTACATTAATCAGAACAAGGAAATTAACATTGGTAGAACACTATTAACTAAGCTACAGGCTTTATTTGAATTTCACCCATTTTCCCACTAATGTTGTCTCTGAGTTCCAGGATTTCATCCAGGATCTCACTTGAAATACCACGCTGCAATTCTTATTTCTCCTTAAGTCTCCTGCGTTCTGTAACATTTCTTCAGTTTTTTTCCTTGGCTTTCATGACCGTGATATTTTGAAGAGTACTGATCAGATATTTTGTGTAATATTTTGTAAAAACACAAAAACTTGGGTTTGTCTAATGTTTTCTTGTGATTGGAGTGAGGTTATGCATTTTTGGCAAGAATACCACAGAAATGATGTTGTGTCTTTCTCCTTGTGTCATATCATGTCAAAAGCTCATGATATGGATGTGTCTTTATTGCTAATGATGTTGATCCCGATTGCTTGGTAAGTTCGTGTCTGCTGCATTTCACCACTGGAAATTTACTATTTTTCCTTTTGTAGTTAGTAAAAAAACACATTTTGGTGATTTTCTATTTCCTTCCTCCCTTACACATTTATTAACTATAATTCTACAGTAAGGAAGAGCTCTTCCTTATCCCTAATTTAGTTATTTAACCAAAGACTTATTTATATCAGTGTGGACACCTAAATATTTATTTTATTCTACAGATTATAATCCAATACTGCCATTTATTTCATTGCTCAAATTGTTCCAGCTTTGGCCATGAGGCACTCCTTCAGGTAGGCTCTTGAACAAAAGGGAAATTTCAATAGGCTCCATCTTTCATTGAGCATTTCCTTATATACCAGTACCATAAGATGTCCAGGTTCATCTTGTGTTTTTCTTGACTCGGGCCTGGAATCAACCGTTTCTCCTTGGAGCCCTCATTCCCTTCATTGTCAAATGGTGCTTAGAAACCAAGATCTCTTTTGTACTTTGCTTTTTTTTTTTTTTTTTTTTTTGCGGTACGCGGGCCTCTCACTGTTGTGGCCTCTCCAGTTGCGGAGCACAGGCTCCGGACGCGCAGGCTCAGCGGCCATGGCTCACGGGCCCAGCCGCTCCGCGGCATGTGGGATCTTCCCGGACCGGGTCACGAACCCGTGCCTCCCTGCATCGGCAGGCGGACTCTCAACCACTGCGCCACCAGGGAAGCCCTGTACTTTGCTTTTTAATGTAACAGTATGCCCTGGAAATCAACAGTATACTTTAAAATATGGGGGGAGGGGGAAGATGCCGTGTCTTATCAGTCAGCTTGATCCTCAGCACCTACAACTTAAGTACATGATAACTCTGAATTACAGAAAAAATGTTTCAGTATCATGTGTCCTTTAAAGCACACTGTTGAAATTTAAACCTTTAAAATGTTCCTATTTTACATCCATCTGTATTTCTGGCAGAGGAGCAAGTATTTGAGATGAGACCACAGACGTGCATACTCTGGGCAGTGTTCACCATTGTCAAGCTCAGCTTTCCTTGAAGGTCAGCAGGCCTGACATACGACATGAAGTCAAGCAAATTGTCTCTCTATTTCCGCAGTTGGAAACTGTGCACACTGATGGAAAAAACTGGAAATGACTGGCTGTGTTTGGTTTGGACAACTCATTCGAATGAGAGAGAGCCCAGCACGAGTTCTGCCTGAGTGATGTCTGAAAATCTGGCTCTTGCGTCTACCTTAACAGCCTACCTATTTCACTTTGACTGAAGTTCAGATGCATAAACCAAATATTTTTGCTTTGGCTTCTCTTGAGTCATATCAATCTACACCTCATCAAGAGTATGAAGTTTGGAAGAACAAAGAAACTATTGAGCGTCCTAAATTCAGCTGTTAATTTTGGCCTCTGAGAATGTCAACGAAAGGACTTCTAGTTGTTTGTTTAATGGTTTTTCATTGGTACTTTCTGTGGTTAGAGGAATTTGAGTAAAAGGAGATGTCTTTTCTATTGTCAATATGAAGAAATCACATCTACAAGTGCCAACTTTTAAATTTAGGAGTTAAAAAATTACACTTTTATAAAAGAAAACACTTATCCATAAAAGTAGATGTCAATTAACATTTTAGGAGATTGATTTGTTTGAATATTGAGAAAGCCAATTATACTTTTATCTGTCAGTTAAAGAAATTTTTCTGTGTTTGTAGGAAAATGTTTCAAAACCCAGTTTTAGCAGTGTATCTGCAAATGGAAAGATGAACAGCTTGAAAATTACATCTTCACGAAGAAAGAAAAAGTAGAGTTTAATTTAAGAGTTACAGCTTTCCAACCAAATCTGGAAATACTATATTCTTGTCTACTTCCATCAAGAACAGGGGAAATTCTCTCGATAGAAAGGCCTTATATAAAATATCTATATGTCTAAGGAAAGAGTGTTAGGAATTAGAAAACCAAATTAACTGGATGATCTCCTTTACTCTCCACCTGCCCTTTGCATGCAAATACCTTGGTGTGGTCAAGCTCTGACTTCTAAACCTATTTAAGATACCCGTTTTGGCTCCAGAACAAATTTATTGTGCATAAGAAGAGTTTGTGAAGCATTAAAAGGGAAAGTACCTGGGCTCCATCCCCAAAGACTTTGCCTCAGTTGGGTCCTGAAATCTGTATTTTTAACCAGGGTTAGTAGTTAAGAAACTGTCTTATTTTGGAAGATGCCAAAAAGATCATCTAGCTCACCCAGCTCATTTTACAGATGAAGATGCTGAGAGTAAGACAGAAGTTATTGCCAAATGCAATTTTTAAAAAATTCATTCATTCAAAAGATATTTATGTATATGTACGGCTGAGTTGCTTTGCTGTGCACCTGAAACTATCACAACATTGTTAATCAGATATACTCCAATATAAAATAAAAAAGTTTAAAACAAAGACATATTTAAGGGACACATGCTCAACACAGTAGGCAGTGGAAATACAGTGGCAAAGTAGATAGGTTTGGGCCTTGCCTAGTGGGAAGATAGGGTTAATGGCAGAAGTAAGATTATGAGGTCTAGATTATGTCCCAAATCAGTGTTCCTGCCATTATGACACACAACTTTTGCCTTAATTTGGGTTGCCATTACAATCCCAGTAACTGAGAGAGACATAACATCATTGAAATGAAAGAGAGTTATCTTTCAAAATTTTCCTGTGTTTAAGAAAGAGGTTACATTTCCAACAGCTGTACCTCCTTACCCACTCTCACCCCTGGAAAGTTTCAGGGTTGCATTGAAATGTTAAGATCTGGAAAACATCTGCCTCTTACCCACCTTCAATTTCTATAACCCACACTGGGGCTAAACTAATGTGAGCCCTAAATCCTAATGACGAGTTCATAACCTTTGCTGATAACCTTTGCTTACACTAAGGAAGGCAAGCCCTTCTGTGGTCAATTTTATGTAACTTTTACTTACAGAAAAATACCTTGTTTTGTTTTGCTATCAACGGGGTAAGTAATGCAGAAACTGATGCTTAAAACAGTTCCTTCTCATTTTCCTTTGAAAGATGGCTTGGTTGATATATTCTGCATGGACTTGAAAGATTTGGGAGTGAAGCAAATCTCAAAATGAAGATTTTGGCATATTAAACCTCTGTTAGATATCAAAAGAGCTAATAACTAAAAGCTGATTGTTTGGAGATTAGTTTGAATTCCAAGGCTCAATATCTGGTCTCACTATTGTTAACTCTAAAATCTGGACTAGGGCTTCCCTGGTGGTGCAGTGGTTGAGAGTCTGCCTGCCGATGCAGGGGACACGGGTTCGTGCCCCGGTCTGGGAAGATGCCACATGCCGCGGAGCGGCTAGGCCCGTGAGCCATGGCCGCTGAGCCTGCGCGTCCGGAGCCTGTGCTCCACAACAGGAGAGGCCACAACAGTGAGAGGCCCGCGTATCGCAAGAAAAAAAAAAAAATGTGGACTAAATAAATATCCACTTTAAGGGTCTTTATCAAGATTCATCAGGTCCCATTTGTTTAATTTTGCTTTTATTTCTATTGCCTTAGGAGATTGACCTAAGAAAACACTGCTACAACTTATGTCAGAGAATATTTTGCCTCTGTTCTCTTCTAGGAGTTTTATGGTATCACGTCTTATATTTAAGTCTTTAAGCCATTTTGAGTTTATTTTTCTGTATGGAGTGAGGGTGTGCTCTAACTTCATTGATTTACATGTGGCTGTCCAGCTTTCCCAGCACCACTTGTTGAAGAGACTGTCTTTTCTCCATGGTATATTCTTGCCCCTTTTGTCAAAGATTAATTGACTGTAGGTGTGTGGGTTTATTTCTGGGCTCTCTATTCTATTCCATTTATCCATATGTCTGTTTTTCTGCCAATACCATGTTGTTTGGATTACTGTAGCTCTGTAGTATTTTTTGAAGTCTGGGAGGGTTATGTTTCCAGCTTTGTTCTTTTTTCTCAGGATTGCTTTGGCAATTCCTAGTCTTTTGTGGTTTCATATAAGTTTTAAGATTATTTGTCTAGTTCTGTGAAAAATGACATGGATAATTTGATAAGGAACACATTAAATCTGTAGATTGCTTTGGGTAGTATGGCCATTTTAACAATATTAATTCTTCCAATCCAAGAGTATGGGATATCTCTCCATTTCTTTGAATCATCTTCAATTTCCTTTATCAATGTTTTATAGTTCTCAGCATATAAGTCATTCACCTCTTGGTCAGGTTTATTTCTAAGTATTTTTTTATGGGATTTAAAAAGGGATATTTTTTTACTTACCCTTTCTGCTATTTCATTCATAATGTAAAGATTCATTTCTTAACGTGTATCCCTGTCTTCAAGGTATTAGGTACCCAATCAAATACTGTTGAATGAATGGTGAATTACAGTACCACAGTTTTCAGCAAATTCTAAACAAAATTTTAACAAAATTTCTGTTGAATGATTAGTTTAACATCTACCATTTAAGTTGTAGATTTCATTGTATGCTTATAGTGGCGATTTCTCAAGCATACTAATAATGGTATTAACTTTTAATTTCATATTAACTTAATAGATAATACAATCTATTAAAATAAATTTTAAACTTCAGATTGCTTCACTCTTTCCAATTAAATTGTCATTTGTACTTGAATACAATTTAGATGGAATTTCGTACAAAATTTTTAAAAGGTCAAAGGCATGAGAAAGTATTCCTTTTGGTATCATAAAGTTTCCATATTTATTCAGATCTTCTTAACCTTGTAAGTCTGATGAAAGTGGTATGGAAATTGTTCATGAACAGGCTTTCTCATTAGATTTTTGGCATCTCTACCTCAGTCTCAGCCAGAACCCTGAAGAGCAAAGGCAAAATTGGAACACATTTATCTGAATATTTCAGAACTTCCAATGAGGTTACTTCCAAAAGCTAAGGAAGGGTCATGGGGATTCTATTTTCCCTGCTTCTTCTTCTTCTTCTATGAAAATCTTTCATTATCCAAATTCATTATGAAAAAAATCGCTATCTCCAAATGTGCTTTATTTGTAGAATGTCGATGCAAAAACTTTTTGGTTGAGTTTCAGGTCCTGAAAACAATTGTATTAAACACAGTGGCCATCCAAGTGCAATTTAAAGACCCCATGGAAATTTTCAAAAGGAGCAAGGATTAATCCCCAATCCTGGCCAATATCAATAAAACTGCCTCTAATTTCCACAGTCCCATTTGAGCTACTGTCAAGAGCATAATAGGTTTCTCCCATTAGCATACATAGTTTCTCATTACCAGCGTTTAACTCATTACTTTGTAAAGCACTTTAAAGTCCTTTAAAATACCCCAAGTATGAAAACTGCTATTTAAAAACAATTCTCCACTGTTCTGCACTATATCAGAATAACCTAGCTAACCCACCTGAAATAACACTAATGACTCTTAAACTTGGGGTTTTACAAAAATCTTTTTTATCTCCACTAATTCCAAATAAAGTAGATGGCACCATGTAGATTACTTTCAACCCATATCTAATTAACATGCTATATCTTACACTTTTGTTTGAAAATGACCATGGGTGATGCAAGCCCCCTCCTTGACGACAAACATCTTGAGAGCGGGATCCACTTTTAATTTGTCTCCCCCAGAGCCAATCATGGTACATTAGGAAAGTAGATAATAAACATTTGGTATAAACATTATTATTTACTTGTTAGTCCTTTCAAGCATCTGTCCATTCATCTATACTTCATATGTGGAAGTCATGAGTCAGGCACTAAGGATAAAGAAATTTTTAAAATAAGTCAATATAAGGTACATAAATTGGTTGATTGATTTTGTCCTCAGGAGCTCTTAGAATAACGTTGGAAAACAGAGAATAAAGTACAATCAAATTCATAAGAGTCCTAAGCAGAGGGTCTATGGCAACACAAAGAAGGAGTAACTGGAGCTTTACAGAGGATTTCCTGGTTGAGAGACACCTGAGGTGAGTCTTTAGGGGTGAGTGAATAGTAGCGATTCCAAGTAGAGGAAGAACATCTCATGCAGAGAGAAGAGAATAAGCGAAGGCTGGCTGCTCAGAAAACTGCAGGTACTCAGTATGACTAGAGCAGTATTCTCAGTGGCGGCAGGACCACCCCCTAGGGTGGGTGTCCTAGTGTCCCCCTAGGGGACACTTTGAAAAAGCAATGGGGATACTTTAGTACTAGGTCCCAATGATTGGTGGGTACTACCAGCCTATAAAAGATAAAGAGCCAGGGATGCTAAATGTTCTGTAATGGTCAGGACAATCCCACATAATGAAAAATTGTCCCAAGTTCTACACAGGTATGGAATGTCCCTTCAGACATTCATGTCAATGAAAAATTTATAACTCTCTTGGCTTACAGCCTAACCCCACATTACATATAATACAAAATATGTTTTGCAGAGTTTTAATGTACATTGAAATTTATAGGAATGCAATCATCATGTAAATCAAGGAAAGATTATATTTTACTTTGTTTGGAACTTTATCAAGAGTCATTCACCATTTCAGAAAATAAAAAATGATGCAGAACACTTCTTGGTATCTGAGTTGTCAATTCAGCAACGTGTATCAATCCATATCTGTAGTTATCACAGTCAGAGTGATGTTATTTATAAGCACAAGCATCCGATGACTTCATTAAGTCCAAGCATTTTATATTATTTTATTATTTATTACTTTCTTTTCATTTTTCCTTCATGTTATAACTAGGGCATTTAAAAAATTATTTGCACAGATAGATTTACTCTATGAGTTTCATTTCAGGATAGTAAAAGTGTGTTACAAAATGCTTGTTGTAACAAAGGGAGCTTTAGATTGCAGAGAAGAGAATGGACTGATGTGCTGATAGCATCTCTTTCCCCAAAGACCTCAGTTGTTACACATGAACCTCTAATTGCCATGAGATGTTCCCAGTTGTAAGGGTCTGATTATGGTTTAATGCTTGCTGGAAAAATAAATGAGCAAAATCAAGTTAGGGGACCACTTATTTTTCCCTGCATGAAACATTTTAATGTGATTTTACACTTATATTTACCTGGCTATTTCAGCAACATAAAAAGCCTATCCCATCTCAGGGCCCTAGTGAATAAATTCAAGAGCTGTTTTTATCTTAACTTTCCTAATTGGTCCTTCAGCATCATTCAGAGATGGTAGCAATAATACCAATACAAATGAGCTAGCATTTATTAAGCACCTACTACATACTAGGTACTATGCTAAGTATTTTCCATAGGTAATCTCCTATCCTCACAATTAACCTGTAAAGGTACATAATTTTATCATCTATTTTATAGATATGCAAACAGAATTAAGTGACTATTCTGAAGCCACACCAGATTTAAGTGGTAGAGGCAGGATCCAAGGCCAGATGAGTTGAAATCCAGAGCTCATATTCTTTCCAGGACAGTAAACTTTGCATATGCAAAAACAGTTTTTCTCTTCTGGATTTCTGTGGTTTCTCACATTTTAGACAAAGAAGATTTCAAATGGACAAACTGCAGCACACAATTCGAGTCTATTCCCGCTTGAAGCTGTGGTGGGAAAATACCTAAGAAAGGAAACTTGACTACTCAACAATTGCTATATGACCTCATGAGAAAATGACAAAATCACAGGCCACTCTCCGAAATGTCATGAAAGCATATCAGATATGAATATATTGGTGTTGTATTTGTCAATGGATAACTATTATTACTCAGAATTTGGAATCACTGAATAGGTGTTATTAGGTCTAACTCTGACATTGCCCATTATTGGCTGAAATATGGGACATGATCATGACATATAGGAAGAAGAGGTAGTGCCTGAGCATATTGTCCTTGGGAAGATAGTACTTTTTTCCTGATCTCTCTTTATTAAAAATGTATTGTAAAAAGAAAATGTGGCAGTAAAATCTTACCATGTGAAGTGAGGGATTCCTTTACACCAGGAGTAAGTTGCCCAACACATAGCCACTATGATAACTAGCTCCCTCTTCTTGTCAATAATGCTTCAAATAAAGATTTCAAGTTAGCTATGAAACAGATCTGAGCAGTACTGGCTTTAAATTTGCTCTAATATACAGAATTTAAATGCTTGCTAAGTTTTACTTTGATTTCATTTTCTTTTGCTTTAAAAAGAAAAAAAGTCTCCTGGTTCATCTTCCTCATGATCATCACCACTATTCACATGTGGAGGCAGTGGCATTGAATAGAAAGATGGCTGGTTTTGGAGCCAGAGAAATTTAGATTGCAATTCTGAGTCTAGATGGGAAGCCTGGAGCAAGTCACTTTTTTTTCTTGCACTTCATTTTCCATAGCTGTAAAGGGAGGATTATGCCACATATATTAAAAAAAAAAACATGCCAGGCATATAGCATGTGTTCGATAAATAGTAATCATCACTGAATATGGTGAGTGCCAAGGAGGGGAAGAGGTATAAAACATGGTCATTGCCCTTGAGCAGTCTAAAATCTATTTGGAATAAAAGGACTCATACATAAAAGATAAATGATAATAGAATGTGGAATACACTAATTGCAAAATGAGTTAGACAGTAACTATTGAAAAAATTCCCACAGACAGGAGCAGGAGGGCTTCATGGAGGAGGGGGGCCTGTGATAGGACTTAGAACATAGTTGGGAAAACAAGAAGGTGTTTCTAACAGCACGGCTGACATCCAGTACTGGAGTCTAGAACCCCCAGTACTTTTAGGGATCCATGAAATCTTTTCATCTGAATTTCTTTTAAAATCAGAAGGAATAAATGAATATAATAACAATGAATGTATAATAATCAACCCAACCTGGATTATATTTGTCTTTATATGATTACAGTCGTAAAATATAATTATTGAGTTGTTGTTGTTGTTGTTGTTGTTTTTTGTGGAAGAAGGAGCCCATGAAGGCAGATATGCCCAAGGTCCATGTAAGTCATAATGCAGCCCTGCCAGAGAGGGGACTGGGAAACTTTTGCCAGAAATTTCTCTCACTCTGTTATTAGTTTACTCTGCTATAAACTGAATGTATCCCCCCAAAATTCATATACTGAAACCTAAGCACAACGTGTTTGTATTAAGAGGTGGGGCTTTGGGGAGGTGCATAGGTGATGACAGTGGAGTGCTCCTGAATGATATTAGTGCCCTTATAAAAGAAACCCCAGGTTTAGCTCCTTCTACAAAGTGAGGTTACAGTCTTCTAGAAAGCAGGCCCTCAGCACTCACCAAATCTGCCAGCACCATGGTACTGGGCTTCCCAGCTTCCAGAACTGTGAGAAATAAACTTTATTTGTTTATAAACCACCAAGTTAACCCACAACTAACATAATATTCAGCAGTGAAAAGCTGAAAGCCTTCCCAGTAAAATCTGGAACAAGGCAAGGATGCCCACTCTCACCACTTCTATTCAACATAGTATTGGAAATCCTAGCCACAACAGTCAAACAACAAAAAGAAATAAAAGGTATCCAAATTGGAAGAGAAGAGGTAAAATTGTCTTTATATGCAGATGACATCATGCTATATATAGAAAACTCTAAAGACTCCACACAGAAACTACTAGAACTGATAAAATAATTCAGCAAGGTAGCAGGATACAAGATAACATACAGAAATTTGTTGCATTGCTTTACACCAACAATGAAATAGCAGAAAGGGAAAGTAAAAAAAAAGCAATCCCTTTTCAAATTGCATCAGAAAAATAAAATACTTAGGAATAAATCTCATCAAGGAGGTGAAAGACTTATATGCTGAAACCTATTGATAAAACATTGATAAAGGAAATTGAAGATGATTCAAATAAATGGAACGATAACCCATGCTCTTGGATTGGAAGAATTCATATTGTTTAAAGGCCTAATCTGTCCAAAGCAATCTACAGACTTAATGTGATCAAATTACCCATGACTTTTTTCACAGAACTAGAACAAATAATCCTAAAATTTATATGAAACCACAAAAGACCCAGAATTGCCAAAGCAATCCTGAGGAAGAAGAATAAAGTTGGAGGCATAACCCTCCCAGACTTCAGACAATACTACAAAGCTACAGTAATCAAAACAGCATGGTATTGGCACAAAAATAGACATATGGATCAATGGAACAGAATAGAAAGCCCAGAAATAAACCCACACACCTATAGTCAATTAATTGTCAGCAAAGGAGGCAAGAATATACAATGGAGAAAACACAGTGTCTTCAGCAAGTGGTGTTAGGAAAGCTGGACAGTTGCATGTAAATCAATGAAGTTAGAACACATCCTCACACCATATGCAAAAATAAACTCAAAATGGCTTAAAGACTTAAATATAAGACATGACATCATAAAACTCCTAGAAAAGAAAATAGGTAAAACATTCTCTGATACAAATCACTGCAATGTTTTCTTAGGTCAATCTCCCAAGGCAATAGAAATAAAAGCAAAAATAAACAAATGAGGCCTACTCAAACTTATAAGCTTTTGCACAGCAAAGGAAACCATAAGCAAAACACAACCTATGGACTGGGAGAAAATATTTGCAAATGTTGTGACTGATCAACAACCCAATCGAAAAATGGGCAGAAGACCTAAATAGACATTTCCCCAAAGAAGACATACAGATGGCCAATAGGCACAGGAAAAGATACTCAACATTGCTAATTATTAGAGAAATGCAAATCAAAACTACAATGAGGTACCACCTCACACCAATCCAAATGGCCATCATTAAAATGTCTACAAAAAACAAATGCCAGAGGGGGTATGGAGAAAAGGGAACCCTCGTACACTGTTGGTGGGAATGTAAATTGATTCAGCCACTATAGAAAACAGTATGGGGGTTCCTTAAAAAACTAAAATTAGAGTTGCCACATGATCCAGCAATCCCACTCCTGGGCATATATATAGACGAAACTATAATTCAAAAAGATACATGCACCCCAATGTTCACAGAAGCACTATTTACAGTAGCCAAGGTATGGAATCAACCTGAATGTCCATCAACAGACAAACTGATAAAGAAGATGTTGTGTATACATATACACTATGGAATACTACTCAGCCATAAAAAAGAATGAAATAATGCCATTTGCAGCAACATGGATGGACCTAGAAATTATCATACTAAGTGAGGTAAATCATAAAGAGAAAGACAAATACCATATGATATCACTTATATGAGGAATCTAAAATATGACACAAATGAACTTATTTATGAAACACAAACAAACTCACAGACATAGAAAACAAACTCATGGTTACCAAAGGGGAAAGGGGATGGAGGAGGGATAAATTAGGCGTTTGGATTAGCAGATACAAAATACCATATATAAAATAGATAAACAACAAGATCCTACTGTATAGCACAGGGAATTATATTCAATATCTTATAATAAACCATAATGGAAACAAATATGAAAAAGAAGATATATATGTATGTATAACTGAATCATTTTGCTGTACACCAGAAACTAACACAACATTGTAAATCAACAATACTTCAATAAAAAAAAATTTTTTTTAAGACCACCCAGTTTTTGCTTTTGTTATAGTAGACCAAATAGGCTAAGACTCTCTTCAAGGTGTTTTTGCATCAAACCAAAAGCAACAGTACATTATATAACAAAACCAACTATTATTTTAAAGAAAGGTTTTAATAGCACACAAGATTCCCTCTCTTTCAGTTCATCAAACCTTACTTGTCAGTTTACCAGATTTCCAAGGGCTCCAGAGGCAAGCTCTTCAATCCACGGGGATCCAGAAAGATGCACCCCCTCTTTGTGCCTGTGTGTTCTTGGTCTGTCACCAGATGCTCACTTAGACTTATGTCACTAATTCCTTTCCTACAGAAAAAGTAAAGGGGCAATCAGAGCCACTGGCTGGAGTCCCCGAGTCCCTACCTAGATAACTCACTACCACTGGGAAAGAGACAGTCATATCATCCACCGGAGAAAGGAAGAAAAACTAAATTTCAGAATTCTTCTTGTTTTATGTAAAGAGCTCAAGGTTATCTATCTTGTTTCCTACTTGGTTTCAAAGAGGAGTATTATGCTTCCCCACTTACTGTCCCCAAATACAAATAATATCAACAAATTGATAAGTGGGTTGCATAAATCAGAATCTTGTGTCTGAATTCTTTCTAGGTAAGAATCATAGAATTTCAGAGTCAGATGAAATCACAAGCACTATCAAATTCAACCATTTTATTCTGTTTCTGTCTCTAAGCTTATAACTAACTAAACATCCATCACCAGATTTTCACCTCTTATTCTTCCACCCAACCTTGTCCTCTTAGGCTGTGATGATCTTCCTTAAGATATTCTGTGTTTTCCTTTCTTTTGCCTACCTTGTAATGATGGCATTCACCAGGTTTTCGTATTTTTTTCATTTTAAAAAGAATTCTATCCACTTTTGAGGAGTAACTTCCAAGTTGTCCTTGCCTCAGCAGGTCAGGGGATGCCAGCACATGACCAGAGTTTGGAGCTCATCTTAAAATAATTTTTTTTTTAACTTTAAAATTTTTTTAACTTTACTTTTTATTAATTTTTATTGGAGCACAGTTGCTTTACAATGCTGTGTTAGTTTCTGCTGTACAGCAAAGTGAATCAGCTATATGTATACATATATCCCCTCTTTTTTGGATTTCCTTCCCATTTAGGTCACCACAAAGCACTGAGTAGAGTTCCCTGTGCTATATAGTAGGTTCTCATTAGTTATCTATTTTACACATAGTAGTGTATATATGTCAATCCCAATCTCCCAATTCAGCCCACCCCCTCCTTATCCCCCGGTATCCATACATCTGTTCTCTACATATGTGTCATCTCTATTTCTGCTTTGCAAATAAGATCATCTATACCATTTTTCTAGATTCCACTTATACTCGTTAATATGCGATATTTGTTTTCTTCTTTCTGACTTACTTCACTCTGTATGACAGTCTCTAGGTCCATCCATGTCTCTGTAAATGACCCAATTTCATTTCTTTTTATGGCTGAGTAATATTCCATTGTATATATGTACCACATCTTCTTTATCTTAAGTTTATTTTTTTTATGTTATAAAACTGCAGGTCAACCTTCTGCAAAAGTGGTAAGGCCAATTTATTTTCTCCTAAAATTTTTATTTCTTCAATATAATCAATGAAGGATGAAATTAAGAAACTCTTGATTTTATGAATGGCTGCTCATAGGCCCAGCCTTACCAGTGGATTTTACACTTTCTTTGATGATAGGTTTGGAATTTATTCTCTGACATAGGATGATTCACTCTTCTGCACACTGGAAGACTCTGCATTTGGGAGACTTTGAAAATGTCCTTCCATCTGATGAAAGAGCATTGTTTATCAATTAAATGTGAAAAGGTGAGCTCTTCTGGAATACAACTAATTCTAATGCTTCAGTCTCTATAAAACTGCTATCAAACACATAATGGCTATTGAATGAACCGCATGGCTTTAACAGTTTGTAAAATAAAATATAAAATGCAATACATAATAAAATTCACTTTTATTTAGTAATCTGGTATGTGGTACAGTAAGATGGTATGATAAAATAATTATGGGACTTGGAATTAAAAGATCTGGGTTCGAGCATCCACTTCAGAAGACTTACTGCTTTGATACTCAGTTTCCTTAGTTGCAATGTTGGAAGGATGATAATATTGATAATAATACATCGTCAGTTTGGTGGCAGAGAACTTTTCATATATTCAGTATAAAATGTTATGCAAATATTTCCCTTCTATCTCATTGCATAAGTAGCTCATAATTTTCTTTATTAAAGTGCTATAAATTCTTTGAATATGGGAAGAATACTGAGATAAGTGGCTCTATATCCATTCTGATCATTTCTATTATTTCTGACCTTTATATTTATTCACTAAGGAAAAAAAATTATCTTTGTTCACTTGACTCAGTAAATTAGCTTGTCTCATCTCTACTACACTGGCACATAAAAGGTGCTCAAAAAGTGTTTGCTGGAATGTTGACAAATGTTATGAAATTCCAGTGGAACACCCAGAAAATTTTAGTGATGAAAATAAACACAAGAAACTCATGGTAAAGAAAGTACTGAAGAGAGGTAGAAAATCTGGGTGAAAAGATGAAAACCAAGGCATTCATGAGATTTGGCAGGAAGAAAGAGTCACTGCTCCTTAGAGGAGGCCCAGAAGTCTCTCCATCCTCAGTAGGGAGTTATCTGGTTTTGATTTCCTCCTTCTTCTGACACAGCATCTATGGCCAGCTTCTCAGCAGATCACTGATAGCTGACTTGCTTCCCTCTCTCTGTCCTGTTTAGTTTTCATTTCTCTTTTTTCCTCCTGCCTCTTATCATCTTTCTTCTGCCTTCCTCTTATCTATCCTTCTCTCTTTCCTTCTTTGTCTATGAGTGTGTGCATGTTCATCTCTGTATGTTGTATAGGGAGACACATGCACACACATTCAGACAAACTATACTGACAATGAAAACTTTTGAATTCAACCAAATTTCATTTAAGGAATAACTGGCTGATATTGCAATAAGATACTGTTTTATCTATGAACTATTGTTTTGTTTTTAATTTCTGGATACTTTTTCCATCCAAGCAGCTAAGGTATTCTAGACTTCTTGAATTAGGGAAGGGAAAATACAGCTAATGAGTTAGGTTTTTGCAGAACTCTTGGCATAGCTGGTAGATTTGGAAGAATACATAATCGGTCAAAGTTGGATTTTCCCCCCAGTCCAGAGCTGATAAAGGGCTGGGGAAAAAAAGAGCATAAGGGGGAAAGTACAAAGTATAAGTTTGGGCAGGGTCCCAACATGATGCCATCAAAGGGACAAAATAACAGAATCTCCTAAGTTTTGTGATCTGAGAGCAGAAGGGACGTTTGCACCCTTTTTCTGTGTAGGGTTAAGCAAAGGAGCAAATGGGTAGAAAAGCCCTCCAGTCAATATTGGCAGGGACAGTAAAATAGACATGGCTGAGTATATTAGTTTCGTATTGCTGCCTTAATGAATTACCACAAACTTAGTGACTTAAATCAACAAAAATTTCTTCTTCTACAGTTACAGAGCTCAGAGTTTCAAATAGGGTCTCAATAGGCTAAAATCAACGTGTTTGCAGGACTGCATTTCTTTTCCAGCTTCCCAAGGCTGCCTGCCTTCCTTTACTTGTGGTCCCCTTCCTCCATTTTCAAAGCCAGCAATGACCAGCCAAGTCTTTCTCACACTGAATCACTAACGCTGACTATTCTACCTCCCTCTTCCATATTTAAGGACTTTTATGATTACACTAAGCCTCTCTGAATAATCCAGAATAATCTCCCTATTTCAAGTTCAACTGATTGACAACCTTATTCCTCCTGCAACCGTAATTCCCTTTTGATATGAAACATAACATAAATACAGATTCTGGGGATTCAGACAGGGACGTCTTCAGGAAGCCACTATTCTGCCACCACAGCTGTGCTGTTTGTGATGACTGACACAACTCCACTGAGTGTCTAAGGTATCACAGGGAACAGCAAAATGTTTCTTCCTCATACACTTGAGAATAGCATGGACATGGCATAGGGTAGGTACTGGAGGACCCAGAGAGGTTGTACTGTCAAACTCAGGAGAATATAGCAGGATATTTATACAATGGACCAGGGACTAGGAATGAAAAACCAGGTACCATGTTCATTTCAGTGGCTTCCAGCACAGAAAGATGGCGGCCAAGAAACAGATGCCCTTTTTCTCCTGACTCCAATGACTTTATGATACATAGTGGCTTGATGCCCCTACCTTCCCCCTGTAAACTTGAATGCAACCTCAGGGAGAAAAGAAATGGGAAACCTCAAATTAACTGAGTTTCCCTACAATTGACTAAGACTAATTTTCCACTATCAATGGATTGGGGGCTCTACATATAAATTAGGTACATTTGTAGGGGTATAAAAAGCATATTTCACATTTGAGTTTATTGTTTGATATTTAATGCACATTAAACTTTCAACACTTCTTAAATTAGAATGAGCACTTTTGCTTTCTTTTGTAAAACCATTGTGTGTGTGTGTTCTCACCTGTGCTTGTGCTTCTTCTCACATTCAAACTTTAGAGACAAAGATCTGGGATGACAGACCCCAGATCAGAACCCTGTGTCCCATGATGTCATTATCTCCTTCTCCTTCAGCATTTCTCACAGTCTATCAGGTAAACATTTGTAACCCACGAATGGAGCCATGAATTACTGTGAGTGCCACTAAACTCTAGGTGTTCAGAAATTTACCAACAAAAGGGACATTTTCTCAATGTTAGGCAAATTGTTCATAAAAATCCACAGGCTTAAAGCAACCTAGCTGGGAAGTTTTTTTTTTTTCCTGTTCTTTTGTCTCTTAATCCCCACACTGTGGCCTGATTCCCATAACAGCTGAAATTAGCACTTTAATTTCCACATTATCCCCTTTATATTACAGATGAATAATGTGCTAGAATAAAAGGGGGCATCTTAGGGGGAATTACCAAAGATGAAAAAAAGTATTATGCTTCTTCCTGAACAGTCCTTTTATATCCTGCACTGAATTATCACTGGACTACATCTCCAGCCATTTAGTCTAGAGCCAAATCAGAAACAATCTCTCGGGGAGACAGAAGTCTCCTGAGATAAACTTCCTGCATTACTCGCCCCACATCTTCTTTTCAGTACCCACTTCAAGCCAAGTGGTTTAACCGTACTTGTCTTTGAACAAAATGCTCTAGATTGCATAGTCCTAAGGATAATGACAGCTAAAATGTATTCAAACATTGCTTATGAGCTGAGTACTGTGCTAAACAATTCACATGCATTAGCTCATTTAATCAACCCTATGAGGTACCTGGCAGATGCAGAAGTGGAAGTGAACAGAAGTGTAATAGCTTGTGCCAAATCACACAGCTAGTCAGTGGTAGAACCGGGATTCCAAGTGAAACCCTTTGACCCCCGTGCCCACACCCGGTAACAGTGCACAAAACACAAAGGAGACTCAACACGTGTACAACATACCAGCAAGTTCTGCTGACTCTACTTCCAAAACCTGTTGCCGGTCCACTCACTCTTCTCCATCTTCACCAACCTCACCGTAGTGTAAGCCACCATCACCTGCTGTCTGGAGACCCGCAAAACTTCAACTAGTCTCTTTGCCTCCTTTCGTGCCCTCCTCCAACCCGTGTTCCACACAGCCGCCAAGTGAACATTTTAGGCTATAAACGGACTTTCCTCTAATTTTGCTCCCATGCATGAAGCTCTCCACTGGCTTCTCCATCCCTATTCGAATAAATCCAAAGTCCTGACCATGGTCTTTAAAACCAGATACAGTCTGCCGACCTCACCTCATCTTCTCCTCTCCTGCTCATTCATCACGTTGTCCTTTTTATTTTTCCTCAAGAATGTCAAGTTCATTCTCTCTTTAGGACCATTGCACCTGCCGTTCCCTCTGCTCGTCACTCTAGCTGAATACTAGAGTATTCAGTATTCAATACTCGTCACATAGCTGAATACTCCTTGCCATCGGACCATCAGTTCAAAGATCACCTCCTGAGAGAGACTTTTCCTCAACTCCCACACTAAAGCCATCTGCTCCATTCTCCACTTCCCCATATGCTCTTCACGCGACACTGTGTTACCTTCTTCACAACACATCTCTATATAAAATCATCTGGTATTTACTTGTTAACTTCTTCGTTCCCTACCTCCCCTCTGTCGTTAGCCAAATATAAAGTTCCATAAAGCAGAGACCTGTCTGTCATATTCACTACTCCATCTGCTGGGCCTAGAATATGACGTGGCACATAATAGGCATTTACTCAGTAAAAAACATGTATTGAGTAAAAATATGAATGAATTATGTAATTAATTATGTGACAGAAAGCACTTAGTTCTCTGAAGTCCTCCTATGTATATATGTATATGTATAACTTTACATATATAAAAGTTTGCTGTACACCTGAAACTAACAACATTGTAAATCAACTATACTCCAACAAAAAAATTTTTTTAATTCTAAAAATATCAATATAGGGCTTCCCTGGTGGCACAGTGGTTGAGAGTCCGCCTGCCGATGTAGGGGACACGGGTTCGTGCCCCGGTCCGGGAAGATCCCACATGCCACGGAGCGGCTGGGCCCATGAGCCATGGCCCCTGAGCCTGCGCGTCCGGGGCCTGTGCTCCGCAACGGGAGAGGCCACAACAGTGAGAGGCCCGCGTACCGCAAAAAAAAAAAAAAAAATCAATACGGTGGTGAGAAATGGGATATAGGGATACAGACAGAGACGCTATTAACAGTAAACTTCAAAAAGAAATAGAGAATCGGACAAAATGTGGTTTAGGTTGTTGACACTCTTCCCAGGCCTCCTATTGTATCTCTGCCACAGTACTTTATCATTTCCGTTCTTCTTTTTACTTCTCTTGAATGAAAAGTTTTGAGAGCTTATATAGCAGGTACTTGGCTGCATAAATAGATAAGGAATTCTAAGGGGGAGCTCCAGGTGTTCACCCAAATAATAATGATACAAATGCCCTTTTTGTGGTTTATAAGAAGTGTTTTTGAACAATGGAACATTAAATAATTATTAAGAAAAATCTAAAGGTTTTTAGTAGCAGGGGAAATAATTATACAATGAAAGTTTTTGTGAAAATATGACATCTCAAATATTAAAAACATGCAGTGAAAATTACTACTGATAATTTTGATGAAGAAAACAATAATTACTAATTCCCTTTCCCTCTCCCTCTCCCTCTTCTTCTTCTCCTGGTTCTAAATCAGTCAGCTTAGGTTCACTGATGCTTTAAGAAGAAACGATCCCCAAATTTCATTTGTCGTTCATCTTCATGTCCACCATGGGGTTAGACACAGCACTGCCCCACGTTCTCTTCTTTCTTATCCATGACTAAAGGACAAGCCTCTACCTGGAACATTCCAGTCTCAAGACAGAAGTCAAAACAAATGTTTTTTTCTTGAAAGTGATGCATGCCATTTCCCTCACCTTTCATTGGTCTAAGCAAGCCACATGGCCATGCCCTATGTTCCTGATGAGGAGCTGCATTCCTCCCATAAGGAGAGGCCCCAAATATTTAAAAAAAATAAAATAATCTACCTCAAGTTCTCCTGTACTTTCCAAATTTTCTGAATTAGTGAATATAATGTTTGTTAAAAGAAAAATATCAGAGCCTTTGACTTTTAAGTAATTTTACTTCTCTTTAAATAGAAGTGCATTTAGCTGCAAATAATAGAAAATTTGACTTTCAATGGCTTAAAAAGTAAAGCCTTATTCTCTCACATAATGAGAAGTACCTGTGTGAGGTTAGGTGGCTTCAAGCATTGGTTCAGCAACTCAGTCATATTAGAGCCAACTTCTTGTCAGTTCTCCTGACTTTTCCCTCATGTTTGCAGCCCATTTCACACATGGCTGCTGCTACTGCCACAGACCTAACATCTTCAATGAAGAAAAGAGGAAAAGGAGGTAAGAAAAGCAGTAGCCACACAAGTCCCTGTAGCAGGAAAGAAAAGGTTTCCGCAGAATTTCATCCAGCGGACTTGCCCTCATAGCCTATTGGCCAGAAATGAGTCACATGACTGCTCCCAGCTATAGTGAAGCTTGGGAAAGTGGAAACAGTATTGTTGTGATTGGCTTACAGAAATCATGATCTTTCCTGTGGCTTGGCATATTGCTGCTTTAAGCAAAGTCTGGGTTGTTAGGGAAGAGGAGTCGGGGACAGAATTTTGGCTGTCTGTCTGCCACAGAAGCCAAGAGAAGGTGGAATTTGTTCTGATAAGTGAAGTACGTAGACATCTTAGCTAGACCTGGAAAGACAATAGAATTATGCCCCATAAAGTAGAAGAACACTACTTCATAAAAGAGGTACGGCATGAGTCCCAGTAAAAAGGTGGTTTGGTAATGTCAACTAGTTCATCTGATATAACTAGAGTATACAGTGTGGAACTGCCAAGAGAAAGTAGAAGCTGGGGAGACAGGAAAGAGCCAGATGATGAATAATAATAATAGTTTTTGCATTAATTGGATGTTTACTATAGATCAGGTACTTTTACTCCTATTGTTTCATTTAATTTTTCTCAACTCCATGAGTGATCTTATTCCCCCCATTTTACATACGAGGTTAAGTAACCTGCTCAAGGTCACAGAGCTCATAAGGGGTAGAGCTAGGATTTGACTTGGTCCACGCTGTAGTGATTAAGAGCACAGATCTGGGGCTTCCCTGGTGGCGCAGTGGTTGAGAGTCCGCCTGACGATGCAGGGGACGTGGGTTCGTGCCCCCGTCCGGGAAGATCCCACATGCCGCGGAGCGGCTGGGCCCGTGAGCCATGGCTACTGAGCCTGCGCGTCCAGAGCCTGTGCTCCGCAGCGGGAGCGGCCACAGCAGTGAGAGGCCCGCGTACTGCAAAAAAAAAAAAAAAAAAAAAAGAGCACAGCTCTGGAGTCAGCCTGCCTGGAGCCCACATCCCCATCCTCACTTCATTTATAC
Source organism: Monodon monoceros (assembly GCF_005190385.1). Taxonomy (NCBI): domain Eukaryota; kingdom Metazoa; phylum Chordata; class Mammalia; order Artiodactyla; family Monodontidae; genus Monodon; species Monodon monoceros. The sequence goes on along the minus strand of NW_021703784.1, from coordinate 80,162,874 downwards.
CCTGATACCTACCTCACTTCCTCCTACAGTGTCCTCCAGGGAAATGTTTTGTAAGCATTCCAGGGCCTGGAAAAGGGAAGATTAATACAGACACTGAATCATGCACAAGATGCTTCTCCTTGTCTGTACCTCTCAAATCACAGCAAAAGGGAGACTGTTAGTAAGTTCAAAATGTTTGCTCCGCCCCCCAGCCAATTTACATTATCTGACATAAACAAGAAGGCATATGAGCCAATGGCTGGGCTATAACTCATCCACTATCAGAGAGGAGACGAGCTTAACAATACGGCTTCCCAGAAACATCTTTCAAGCACCAGTTCAGCTGCTTAAAAATTATTGCCTGAAACACTAATAAATACTGGCGATCCAGACAATATACTTCTTCATACCAACTTTAACCATGATGTAATTTCTTTTGGCTTCCACTTTCTTCATCCAGATCCATAAGATTTCTTTAAAAAAATCTAACTTCTTCCCCCACCATTTTTTTTAAGCAAAAGACATACATACATGATTAAAATCCATAAAATAAAAAATGTATGAATATTCAAATCGTCACTTCTAAAACATAAACATTTTCAGTGTTCTACCTTATTTTAGGGTGTCATAGGTCTGTGTTCTTAATTGGGCACTATTGTGTTGGCATCCTTGGCCACCAATAGCCCTCCCCAACCATGTGACGATGAAAAAAATAAATAAAGCCCCCCACATGTTTCCAAGCATCCCCTCTGGAGACATTTTTCCCTCTCTCTCCTTCTACCCTCTTGAGAAACACTGGTTGAGATATGACAGAATTAGGAAAGTATTTTGGTTCTATCTATCTATTCATGGGAAATGAATCGATTTCCATACCTATAAAACGATGTACCTACTTTATTGTATAGATTAAATGAAGCATGTAAAATGCAATGCTTGATACATACTAAAGTACATAGGCCCATCCAAGTGAATATGCTAGCTTGAACTAAGCATAGCATCTAAACTTTTTTTCCTCTCTCCCCAGGAAATACTTACACAGGTGAATAGAGTTGTAATTCATTGTTCATTCTGCATCACCATATTCTTGCTCCTGTTTATTTAAGATGTTAGATGACTTGAAGCAATATTTTTAAAAAATTGAATATAGCTGTATGATTGGTGTAAAGTAAGATACATAGAAATCATAGTGGAAGAGAGGGAAAAGTCCATTCTGGAAAAGGTGAGAATTACAGAGCAGTCATGTCATAGGGTCCCAGGAAGTTCTGTTCCCTTGATTTATAGATTTATAGGTTTAAAAATTATCTTATAGGATTTCTTATAGAGAGCCTACCTTCAATAAGTGGGAAGTTAAACCAGAGAATCCAAAATGTTCATCCAATTTCTAAATACCTGTTGAAACTTCTGTGATTTGATCAACCTGATTTCTAGCACTAAAGACATGAATGACTTTCAATTCCTCTAACCTTGAACATTCCTTTATGTATTGTGATGACGGTACACAATAGCCTAAAAGTGAACCACTATTCCTAAGTTGATGACTCTTTGGGAACAAAATATGGCTTCTATCCACTCAGTTACATATACATACTCAAAGACATATAAATATTTTTGTCACAGAGATTTAACTAAGCAGATTTAACTAAGGTAAATGCAGGGGCATTTACCAAAGCCTAGCTCCTTTCCCAGAGTGATGAAACTAAAGGAAAAAAAAGGGATTTTTTTAACACCTTGTTAAATATGCTTATTTTACTGGAGATTTCAGTTTTGTACAAAACTATTCCGGGAGCTAAAAGATTTCCTTAACAGAGAAATTCACTTTGCTGGATATTTCCTATTCCTCTTCCAAGATATTCCCCATCCTGCTCTGGACTCTGGGAGGCAAAACTTTATAGACTGTGTCAACTGGGTTCTTGGCTCTCTGTGTTCCATTTGGGTTTAACCTACCGGAGAGAACAGCAGGAGATGGGTGGATTGGAGGAAAATGAGAGGGAAGTATTTCTTCTGGCTCCCTCATTGTGTAGTCAGGGAAGGTTGGCTGTATTCCTCAACCAAATGCCACAGATTTTACCTGGCAGCCCTCACATTTGGCTCTATGTAGTCTCTCTACATCCTAATAACCATTTCCCTCCTTTTAGCCTTTTAGGTCTGGCTAAGCAATATTTTTTAAAAAATTGAATATAGCTGTATGATTGGTGTAAAGTAAGATACATAGAAATAATAGTGGAAGAGAGGGAAAAGTCCATTCTGGAAAGGTGAGAATTACAGATCAGTCATGTCATAGGGTCATATTAGCTCCCCACTGTTACCAGCCCCTGAAGATTACACCTTTCCTTGTTGGTCTCCCCAAACTCTGTAATATGTCCTTTATTAAACACTCCTCAGTTAGCCAGTTTTGATTATGTCATCCATTTCCTGCTGGAACTCTGACTGATACATTCACCTTTGAAACTGGCTAAAGTCTTTTCATAACTATAGTGTTGGGTCATTTGGAGCACAATGGTTCCAAGTGCTAGTGTGAGAGTCCAAATGCCTGGGTTGAAATTATGACTCAACCCTTCCTACCACGTGATCTTGAACAAATTTCTTAACTTCTACATCTCAGTTTCCTCACCTATAAAACAGAATGGATACTAGTAGAAACTACCTCATGGTAGCTATTTTGAGGATTAAAATAGCTAGAAAGATGTCTGGCACATAGTAAGTTCTTACAAATGTTGACTACGTTTATTATGTCTTCATATACTCTGTATTACTCTTGGTAGTAGGCACAACGTTTGTACATTACTATTAACTAAACTCCAGACTTCCTTTGGATTTTGCCAGTTTTTCCACTAATGTCATTTTGAGTTTTTTAAGAAAAAATACTAATAAAAGGGGGAAAAAACTCCAGCAACTGATTGAGAAAAAAATAACACAAATAAACAACAATGTTAATTTAAGATAATTAAAATAGAGATTTTTTTTTAAATGCATAAGATTAATCTTTTTGGCAAAGACTCTTGCCCACTACAATTTCTGGCTTCCCTTACAGTTATGTGTAGCCCTGTGACCCATTTCTCCCCCAGCGCAAAAGGAGTGGTATCTACATAGGTAACTTTAGGGCCTGGGTTTTAAATTAATATCTTGGGCCTCCCCCTTCAAGTCTTTCTTCCCTCTTCTCACAATGAGAACAGTGGCCTAATGAAAGGCAGAGCACTTGCCTGGTTGCTAAACAACCCCGAGGAGCATCATTCAACCACCCGTTTGAGCCATTCACAAGGTAAATATTACATAAGAGAGAAATAAACAAATCTATCCCTTTCATTTATAGTTAAAAAAATGGATTTTTTAGCCAACTAGAAATAAAAGGGAATTTTCTTAACCTGATAAGGAAATATCTAACAAAAGCCTATAGCAAACTTCCTACTTAATAGTAAAAGTTTAAAAGCATTCTCATTAATGTAAATAATGAGATAAGGACACCAGCCATTTTCACTACTATTCAACCTTGTACTAGAGACTTTGACACTACAACAAGGCAAGAAAAGGAAATATGGTCTGTAAGACTTAGACAGGAATACACAAAATTGTCATTATTTGCAATACTATAGATTTGTTTACATAGAAAATAGAATAAAACTATGATTATTAAAATGTATGAGAATGTGGCAATTTTTCTGGATACAAAAATCCATAGCGTTTCTGTAACCAACCATTAAGTAGTTTCAAACAATTGGATTTCCATATAGAAAAAAATTAAATTAAATTTGTAAATTATGCATGCCAAAAAATTAATTTCAGATTGATCAGATACCTACAAGGGAAAATAAAACTGTCTATCAGAAGAAGGTATATGAAAATAGCTAACTTTATGAACTCAAGGTAAAGATGCACTTTATAGGCAATATACCAAAACATCAAGGCATAAAGGAAAAGTTTGATAAATCAGCTTCTGTTTATCACTTCTGTCACTTACTGTCCATCAAAAGATGCCCAAAGTAAAAGGAAATAATAAACCACAGACAGGTAGAATATACTCACGATGCACATAACTAACCAAGAATTGATATGAGAATATACAAATCACTTCAAGGAAATATGGAAAAGATAAATATCCAATGGAAAAAATAGGAGGCTATTACAAATAGACAATTCACAGAAGAAATAAAAATGGCAAATAAACTTATGAAAAGATGCTTAACGCAGAAAAATACAGAGAATATTATTCTCCCTATATATTAAACCCACCATCAGAATTTTTTTTTTTTTTTTTTTTTGCGGTACGCGGGCCTCTCACCGCTGCGGCCTCTCCCATTGCAGAGCACAGGCTCCCGACGCGCAAGCTCAGCGGGCCCAGCCGCTCCGCGGCATGTGGGATCCTCCCGGACCGGGGCATGAACCCGTGTCCCCTGCATCGGCAGGCGGACCCCCAAACACTGTGCCACCAGGGAAGCCCCAGAATTTTTTAAATGTTACTTCTCTGTCATCATACCTTCAGATTTTTTTAAATGTAAAAAACCTAAGCCGGGCTTCCCTGGTGGCGCAGAGGTTGAGGGTCCGCCTGCCGATGCAGGGGACACGGGTTCATGCCCCGGTCCGGGAGGATCCCACATGCCGCGGAGCGGCTGGGCCCGTGAGCCATGGCCGCTGAGCCTGCGCGTCCGGAGCCTGTGCTCCGCAACGGGAGAGGCCACAACAGTGAGAGGCCCGCGTACTGCAAAAAAAACAAAACAAAACACCAAAAAAAACCCTAAGCCATTACTGATAAACCTGAAGTCCCCTTCATTTCCTCTCTAGTACTATCTGGTTCCCAGATTCACCTCGGAGCAATAACAATCACACAGTGTGTATGTATAGCCCAGCCCATGTTTTTATATGTATATTTTAGATATAAACATTGTTGTGTTGTTTTCAGAATTTACTTAATGAAATTTTTTCTTTTCAAAAAGTGAAACTAGAAGCAGTCAGAGCCTGACATTCAATCCCTGAATAAGCCTGACTTTAAAACCCACACTTTTCCCATTAAGAATGATCATGTGGTACTTTCAAAACAATGAAAATCTCCTTCTGGATCTCAGAACCAGACTGTTGTCCTGGGTGCCAAAGTTCTAGGGCTTTCCTGGCTGGGATGGGTGGAGCATGAGGCAGAGCAGAGCCCTGGACGAATTGGGGTCTCTAAGAGCTGGAAGTGCGACCCTTGTGAAAACCCGTCAGAGAAATCCAAGCTTTAAGACCTGGAAAGACTAACAATAAACCTGTAACTCATCAGAGGCAGAACATAAAGCTGGGTAGCAGGACCAAGAGTCCAACATCAGTAGAGATGGTGGTCAAATGAGGGCACTGTCTCAGGGCCTCTGGCCTTTGTGAATTATAGACATATGATATCATCAAGTCCAGCTGGCTTAAAGGACCGGGGAAGGAACCAACATTTTCCCTCCTGAAATTAATGATTTATGGCTATAGAAGACTTTTTTTCTCCCTTCTTGTCAAGATTAAAAGAAAATAAATCTTTCCATCCCTACCCACCCCCCTTTTCCCTGTCATCCCCTGGCTTAAGAAGAAGCAGATAATAGGGCCCCAAAGCAGAGTAAAGGACAGGAAGTAATTCCACCCATTTTTGCCCTCTCCAAGAAAATGTTGCTATCGTAATGGTGGGAGCACAAGGCTGTCTCAGCTTTTTGATGAATAAAAGGATCATAGAAAACCAACCTCACTGTGGGGCCTGCCGATGGATGCTTGACTGAGGAAGAAAGACGAGCAGGTGAAAATGGGTTGCAAGGGGGTCAAAAAAGTCAATATAAAAAATAAGACAGAATCCTAGGAGCGCAGTAAAATTCTTCAGCTTTCATAACCCCACCACAGTTGTGTCAGATTCACTGGGTCAATTAGCTGCCTACTCTATCTTCCTCTACTGTTAATAATGGGCAATATCCTCTCCCTTTAAAGAATGAAAATGAAGGATTTGTGGTTATAGTAAGCTATCATTAAAAGCACATGAATTCCTAAAAGCCTCTGAAAATAAATTAGTCTTCACATTACCATCTGCAACAATTTCACCTCAGCTAGTGATCCCATTAGCCCTGTGCCCTCTAAATAGGAGAGGGCTTGGATATCACTTAAGGAAAGTTCTCCAAGGGAATCAAGTGGTTGCAGAGATCAAAAAGAGAAATTCCAAAGATGGCATCTGCACCCTCACATCGCTCCAGAGCCAGGACCCCAGTGCCACGCGAGGGACACCTACTGAGCCATCTCTCGAAGATGAAGACAGACTCTCTAGTACAAGTCATCAATAAAACTTCAGGATGACTGAAAACAAGAAGGGAATCGGCACATTCAGATTTAAGGATAACCCACTATGATTTTATCTGCAGATCTCCGCTTTCCAATAAACCAGGACAAGTTTGAAACCATTCTCTGGACATCTCTGCAGCACCACATGCTGCTAACACTGCCTCCTTTCGGAATTTATCTTTTCCCCTGGTGTACTGGGTTGGATAGTGTCCCCCTAAAATTTACGTATACCCCAAACCTTGAAATGTGACTTCACTTGAAAATAGGGTCTTTGCATATGTAATTAGTTAAGATGAGGTCATACCAGAGTAGAGGGGACCCTTAATCCAATACGACTGGTGTCCTTATAAGAAGAGAAGAAGAGACACAGAGACAGAGACATATAGGGGAGAACTCCATGTGACAACAGAGGTAGAGATAGGAGTGATGCGTCTATAAGCCAAGGAATACCAAGGATTGCTGGCAATACCACAGGCTAAGAAACAGGCATGAACATTCTCTCTCTGAACCCCTAAGAAGGAACCAATTTCTGCCAACACCTTGATTTCAGACTTCTGGCCTCCTGAACTATGAGAGAATACACTCCCGTTGTTTTAAGCCACCCAGTTGCTGCAGTTGCAGCCCCTGGAAAATAATACACCTGGCTTCTGTAATACCACATTCTTTGGTGTCACACACTGTCTAACCACTAAACGACCTGACCCTCAAATTATAGAGTTTCTCCAGCCTCTGTCCTAGGCACCTTCGTTTTCTTTCTCTAATCTCCCTGCAGCTGACCTCATCACTTTTCATGACTTCCATTACAATCATCATACAGTTGATTTGTATTGGATGTTGAGTTATATTAGTTCTTTCCATATTTTGGATATTAATCCCTTATTGGGTATATTGTTTGCAAACTTCTTCTCCCATTCAGTAGGTAGTCTTTTTGTTTTGTTGATAGTTTCCTTCACTGTGCAAAAGCTTTTTTACTTTGATGTAGTCCCAGTTGTTTATATTTTCTTTTGTTTCCCTTGACAGACACACATCCAAAAAAATATTACTAAGACCTGATGTCAAAGAGTGAACGGCCTATGTTTTTTCTAGAAGTTTTATTGTTTCAGGTCTTACATTTAAGTCTTTAATTCATTTTAACTTTATTTTTTGTGCGTGGTATGAGAAAGTAGTCCAATTTGATTCTGTTGGGTATTTATCCAAGAAAAATGAAAACACTAACTTGAAAAGATATATGCACCCCTATGTTCATTGCAGCATTATTTACAATAGCCAAGATATGGAAGCAACATAAGTGCCCATCAATATATGAATAGAGTAAGAAGATGTGATATATAGATATACATACATACATATATATAATGGAATATTATTCAGACATAAAAAAGAATGAAATCTTGCCATTTGTGACAACATGGATGGACCTAGAGGGTATTATATGCTAAGTGAAATAAGTCAGACAGAGAAAGATAAATACTGTATGGTTTTATTTATATATGGAATATAAAAAACAAAACAAATGAATGAACATAACAAAACAGAAACAGAGTCATAGGTAGAGAATAAACAGGTGGCTGCCAAAGGGGCGGGGTGTAGGGGAAGGAAAGTAGTGGGTGAGGGAGATTAAGAGGTACAAACTTCCAGTTGCAAAATAAATGAGTCACAGGTATGAAATGTACAGTATGGGGAATAGTCAATAATTATGTAATATCTTTGCATGGTGACAGATCATAACTAGACTTACCATGGTAATCGTTTAGAAATGTATAGAAGTAACAAATCACTATGTTGTATAACAGGAATTAACATAGTGTTGTAAGCCAGTTATACTTCAAAAACAAGCAAACAAACAAACTCCTAGAAAAAGAGATCAGATTTGTGCTTGCCAGAAGATGAGGCAGGGGGAAGAGGGAATTGGATGAAGGTGGTCAAAAGGTACAAACTTCTAGTTATAAAATAATTAAATACTCGGGATGAAATGTAAGTAACATTGCAACATGTTACATATGGAAGTAAATCCTAAGAGTTCTCATCACAAGGAAAAAATTTTTTTCTCTTTCTTTAATTTTGAATCTGTATGAGATGAGGGATGCTCGCTAGACTTCTTATGGTAATAATTTCATGATGTATGTTAGTCAAATCCTTATGCTGTACACTTTAAACTTACACAGTGCTGTATGTCAATCATATCTCGATAAAACTGGAAGGAAAAAAAGAACGTCTTAATATGTTTGACAGCCGTGAGCTAGAAATTTCTTTACCTCTCCAGGGCTTCTGGGTCTAAAGTCAAAGCTGAGTCAGCAGACACCCATGCAAGAATGTCATTTCCACAGAAAGCAGCTGTGCTCGAAATTTGAAAAACTCTTACCTTTTGTTCATACTACAAGAGTGTAAATTTTTAAATTTGGATTCTATTTTTTTTACCTCCTAATTTAATTTTTAAAGGCATGACAACTTTCATATTGATAAGGTTTTCACAACTACGAAAGCATTACAGAGATTTTTTTTTTTCCTACCCTAAAGATCAAATGTCTTACTGGATACGGAATAACATTAGACAGTTGCAACAGTACAACACTTTTGATAAAAAAACTCATGAAAAAGTTGAAAATATGAAGACAGGCCAAGGTGAACGGTGGGGGTAAGATTTGATCAGATACTGAAGGAGATCAGATATCCAGGGTGGGATTTCTTGCTAAAGTGACTTAGCAAGATCCTTGCTACCACTGGGTAATGTAAAGAGGAACACAGAATTCCAAACATTGAAGCCTCCGGGAGAATAGGATTCGGAGGAGACTGACAAAGCTTGGTCAGGGAGGTAATATTGTCACTTGAAACATACACATCTAAGTCAAATGCAGAATACTAAGGAAAGATTGACAGTACTTTGCTAAAATCTCAAGAAAACCACAAATGCCACTGTGAGCATTCAGTGATATCAAATGTTATACATTCATCTTTGGTTTATCTTTAGATATTTTTATGGAAAGTTTTCTTCCTGCCTTTCTGAAAGGTTCTATGAGTCTTAAGTAATTAAAAGCTGATTAATTATAAAAAAAAACTATCACCTCTCCGTGATGAGTTAATTTGTCCACTGTGCTTGCTTTGAAATGTCTATTTTCAGTGTAATGATGAAATTATGCACCTTTCCTCATTAAATCTTGGCATCCTATCAAAATTAAATGTGTTGAGCCTGACAAAGTGGAAAATTCTATTGGAGTTCACTTTTTTACATTAAATAGTATACATATGGTGATTTTTTTTAAAAACTGACTTTTTTCCACGTATTTATGAAAGCTTTTGAAGTGTCCAAGAAAGAGCTCTGGATAGGAATTGAGACACTCAGTCTCCACCCTGCCTATGCCGCAAACTAGTTGGCTGGCCTTAGAGCCTCTTCACATATAATAATGATTAAAAGAGTACATTCCCTACCTCCGTACTTGGAAGGGTTTCTATGACACTCCAAGAACATAACATGTGTGGAAGAGTTTAAAGAGTTAAAGTTCTATGCAAATACAAGGAATCATTATTGTTACTATTTTTTAATCAAGATTTTTTAAGAAGGCAAAGCATTAACACCAAGTTCATAGATACAGTGAACAGATTGGTTGTTGTCAGAAGCTGGGGTGAGGGGTGGGTGAAATGGGTGAAGGAGGTTAAAATAAAATGATTAAGTCCTGGGGATGTAACGTACAGCATGGTGACTATAGCTAACAATACTGTATTGTGTATTTGAAAGCTGCTAAGAGAGTAGATATTAAATTCTCTAATCACAAAAAAATAAAATTTGTACCGATACAAAAAATAAAAGAAGACAGAGCATTGCATGGAGAACAAGAAGAGCAAGGCAGGCACAATCTACAAAATATGGATGAATCATAGTTAATTAATAAAAGGTTTCAAGTTATTGATGGATAGCAGTTAATTAGTGGTCATCACCAGTATGCAAAATATGAAACACTTCCAAATAACTGAATAATTGCCGTAATAAAGGCAAAATATCCAGACGTTGGAAACCATCAAGTGAATGATT